>NC_090650.1:303336020-303640395 GCF_040937935.1 Hyperolius riggenbachi | reverse complement strand
CCTGGCATTTTAGGGTCCCTAAACCGTGAGGAGTAGTCTTGAAACCAAATGTCGCAAAATGACCTGTGAAATCCTAAAGGTACTCATTGGACTTTGGGCCCCTTAGCGCACTTAGGGTGCAAAAAAGTGCCACACATGTGGTATCGCCGTACTCAGGAGAAGTAGTATAATGTGTTTTGGGGTGTGTTTTTACACATACCCATGCTGAGTGGGAGAAATATCTCTGTAAATGGACAATTGTGTGTAAAAAAAAATCAAACAATTGTCATTTACAGAGATATTTCTCCCACCCAGCATGGGTATGTGTAAAAATACACCCCAAAACACATTATACTACTTCTCCTGAGTACGGCGATACCACATGTGGCACTTTTTTACAGCCTAGGTGCGCTAAGGGGCCCAACGTCCTATTCACAGATCATTTTGAGGCATTTGTTTTCTAGACTACTACTCACGGTTTAGGGCCCCTAAGATGCCAGGGCAGTATAGGCACCCCACAAGTGACCCCATTTTAGAAAGAAGACACCCCAAGGTATTCAGTTAGGTGTATGGCGAATTCATAGAAGATTTTATTTTTTGTCACAAGTTAGTGAAAAATGACACTTAGTGAAAAAAAAACAATAAAAATCAATTTCCGCTAACTTTTGACAAAAAATAAAATCTATGAACTCGTCATACACCTAACAGAATACCTTGGGGTGTCTTTTTTTCTAAAATGGGGTCACTTGTGAGGTTCCTATACCGCCCTGGCATTTTACGGGCCCAAAACCGTGAATAGTCTGGAAACCAAATGTTTCAAAATGACTGTTCAGGGGTATAAGCATCTGCAAATTTTGATGAGAGGTGGTCTATGAGGGGGCGAATTTTGTGGAACCGGTCATAAGCAGGGTGGCCTTTTAGATGACAGGTTGTATTGGGCCTGATCTGGTGGATAGGAGTGCTAGGGGGGTGACAGGAGGTGATTGATGGGTGTCTCAGGGGGTGGTTAGAGGGGAAAATAGATGCAATCAATGCACTGGGGAGGTGATCGGAAGGGGGTCTGAGGGGGATCTGAGGGTTTGGCCGAGTGATCAGGAGCCCACACGGGGCAAATTAGGACCTGATCTGATGGGTAGGTGTGCTAGGGGGTGACAGGAGGTGATTGATGGGTGTCTCAAGGTGTGATTAGAGGGGGGAATAGATGCAAGCAATGCACTGGCGAGGTGATCAGGGCTGGGGTCTGAGGGCGTTCTGAGAGTGTGGGCGGGTGATTGAGTGCCCTAGGGGCAGATAGGGGTCTAATCTGATGGGTAGCAGTGACAGGGGGTGATTGATGGGTAATTAGTGGGTGTTTAGGGTAGAGAACAGATGTAAACTATGCTTTTGGGAGGTGATCTGACGTCGGATCTGCGGGCGATCTATTGGTGTGGGTGGGTGATCAGATTGCCCGCAAGGGTCAGGTTAGGGGGTGATTGATGGGTGATTGACAGGTGATCAGGGGGATAGATGCATACAGTACACAGGGGGGGGTCTGGGGGGAATCTGAGGGGTGGGGGGGTGATCAGGAGGGAGCAGGGGGCAGTTTGGGGAATAAAAAAAAATAGCGGTGATAGGGAGTGATTGATGGGTGATTAGGGGGGTGATTGGGTACAAACAGTGGTCCGGCGGGGTGGGCAGGGGGAGGGTGGTTTCTGAGGGGTGCTGTGGGCGATCAGGAAGGCGGCGGAGGGGGGGGGGGGGAAATCAGTGTGCTTGGGTGCAGACTATGGTGGCTGCAGCCTGCCCTTGCCCTGGTGGTCCCTCGGACACTGGGACCACCAGGGTAGGAGGCAGCCTGTATAATACACTTTGTATACATTACAAAGTGTATTATACACTTTGTATGTGGCGATCCGGGTGCTAGTAACCCGCCGGCGCTTCCGAACAGCCAGCGGGTTACAGCGCGAGGGGGGCGGAGCCAGTCCCCGGCGGAGGATCGCGTCACGAATGACGTGAACGCTCCGCCCATGCCCGTACAAGGACCGCCGCCAATTGTACATGCGGCGGTCCTTGCGGGATCCACTTCCCGGCCGCCATTTGTACATGCGGCGGTCGGGAAGTGGTTAAACATAGTATCCTGTTTTTGGGATGGGTGCTTTAAAAATCTTTTACAGCAAATAAAGAAAATACTGGCAGGCAAAGAATGATATGTAAAACACTGGGAGCGCTCATAATTTATTCCTGTGTTGGAAGCCTCTAAATGTTTGTAAGCAGCCAGATTTTACAACAATAATGTATCAAACCTCTTGACATGTGTGATATCACATACACACCCTTGTTTACTCCAGTTAATACCAGCATCCAAATGCTTAAGCCAACTAGTCAAATTAGGGTTTGCATAGGCATTGCGAGCATTCAGTTTAAAAGTGTGTGTGTTTTGCAGGGTGGTAGTATACTTGCATGTGGCTGTTTTATCACTTGGAAAAGCAATTGAACCCAAGGTCAGAATACTGATTTGCCTGATAATTGTGCATGCAATGTATATTTCTATCCCATAGGTTTTTTGCATGTTTGCCTTGATTTAAATACCAATTTTAAGATGTTAGACCTTGCAGATGGTGCATAAATAATCTGCTAAACATTTCTGTTCCGAAATCTGTTTTTACTTTCAAGTTGATTTGATGTAACATTTCCCTGCGAGGAGTCCTATTGATCAGTAGCATTTGAGTTGTTCTTTCACAGCTCTTTGTTCCATTGCCTATGTTTTGCTTGTTATGTTTTATCACATCCTTGCATTTATCTCTATAATTCCACTGCCATTGGTTTTAAAAAAAATCTTTTGCTTAGTGTAATGTGTGATCATATAACTAACTCATTGAATGTATTTCAATTGAATCTTCTTTACAAAGGCAGCCTACTCTGTTACTGGCTTTATAAGGCTTAATAAATCATGTAAAGTCAGCAGACCATTGCAAATGATCAGAATGTGTGGGCAGCATGGTGGCATAGTGGATAGCACAGAGTTTATGTTCTTCCCCATGTCTGCGTGGGTTCCTCTGTTCAATACAGTTTCCTTCCACATTCTAAAAATATACAGATAAGTTAATTTGTTCCTCCCATGATGATCCAATAGCCATTGAGATTGAAACTGGTGAATAATGGTGCCCATACATATAGCGATGATGGACAGATTCGACCAAAAGACAAATCTCTCTTATTGAATCTTATTAGAGAGATCGATTCCTGTTCAATTTGATGCTTAAATCGATCTGCAATTGTCTTTGTGACGCCTGCTCGATACTGCCTCCCTAATGTGCAATGTGCCCCCCCAGTGCATTATCCATTACCTGTCCCTGCCTGCCGCTGGCTCACTCCTTCATCCATACACGCAGCCCATGTGGTTGCCAGTTTACTCGTGGGCTTGTGTCTGTAATCACACATGCGTCCACATTACTCCGGCAACCACCTGGTGTGCGTTTATGGACCAGGGACTGCACCCTGAGTCAGCGAGGGACATGGACAGGTAATGGATAGGGCATTAGAGGGGCACATTGCACATTAGGGGGGGCAGAGTCAGCGGTTTCATCGCGTTCGTTGTTTGTCCCAATATCGCTTGCCATCACCGCCGCACACCCAAACGAGCAAGTCTGCTCTACATCTTGCTGCATGTTCGACCGATTCATGCATCCAGTTTCGCCCCCTGATTTTGCTGTACCGGTTTGCATGTGATTATAATAATCGAATTGGATGGTTGATCGGCCTCCAAGTCGCCTGATGTATGGCCACCTTTAGGCCATCTATGATCAGGCATCCTTGTCTCGCTTGATTGTGCCTATTTATCACTGTAGAGAATGGAGGGGAAGGGAAAATGGGGGTTGGCAGTACATCTCTCCGATTGCTGCCCATTGCAACCACAATCAGGTTGGAAAGCTGTCATCCAATGCCTGTGAACATTTCTGTCCAGCCAGTACTGTCATCTCCTTACCACTTTATATCTGCTTTTTGCACCACTTTTCAAGAGTCTAGTAAATGTTTCTGTAGTTCCAGCATTCCTTATACAAGCAGCATTACAACTGTTTGGTTATATAGTATTATACCTTACTTCATTAGGCATTGTGTATTACCTTATGTACAGGGGGGATACTTGTTAAAGGGAACCTAAACTGAGTAGGATATGGATTTTTCCTTTTAAAATAATGCCAGTTGCCTGACTCTCCTGCTGATCCTGTGTCTCTAATACTTTTAGCCACAGCCCCTCAACAAGCATGCAGATCAGGAGCTCTGACTGAAGTCAGACTGGATTAGCTGCATGCTTGTTTCAGGACTGTGATTCAGCCACTACTGCAGACAAAGACATCAGCAGGACTGCCAGACAACTGGTATTGTTTAAAAGGAAACATCCATATCCCTCAGTTTAGGTTCCCTTTAAGTGGAACAACTACAGGCTTTTTTTTTTCATCTTCTTGAATGGTTTTGTAAAGAATCAGAATTTGTTGGATGCTTATTTGTCCAGTTTGTGACTTGGCAAATAATTTTGGTGCATTTTAATTTGGATGCCGGGAAAAGTTGGTAGTGAAAGTTTTGGTAAATTACACCTACTGTTACTCATCCTTCATGTGTTATTTTGTTTCTTATTTACTTAATTAGCTATTCCTAATCAATACACATAACCCAAATCCCTTCCTGATTTCCACTGAGTGGAAATTCACATTGAAAAGAAAGCGCTACTTATGCTTCCCATTGTTTGCCACCCAAATCACACTCTGCTGCGATTATGGAGGACATGTTGCAGATTCCTGCCACATTTGGCACGGCTAAGTGATCTGGTTCCGTATTTTCATCACTTCATGTGCTTGCCTGCATCTTCTTAAAGCTAATGGGAATCCCGATGTAAATTAAAAAAAGTCAGATACTCAACTGAGAGGGAAGGCTCGGTCCTAATGAGCCATCCCTCTCCCGGGGCCCCCGTTGCTGCGCTGGCTCCCCCATACTCACTCCCTGCCGAGGGGATTTCGGAAGTCTTCAGGAGCCGAGTCCTCCCGAAGACAGGCGGCGCACATGCGAGTGCGTCATAGAGGGTGCGTGCGCAGTGTAGACCGGCCCGTCTTCGGGAGCACTCGGATTTCCGAAGCCTCCCTTCGGCCCGGAGGCTGCGGTATTTGACCGAAACTGTCAAATACCGCTACGGGGGAAGCCAGGACAACAGCGGGGACCGGAGAGGAGATGGGACGCTCTATGGAACCCAGAGCCTCCCTCTCCTTAGGTGAGTATCTGGCTCTTTTTTTTTTTTTTTAAACTGGTTACCATTCACTTTAAACCGGTATTGTCACCATAAAAATCAAATTTCAACAGCAACTGGTCTGAGTATATTAATAAAGCGGAATATAACCCTGCATTTCAACTTTGCTCTAAAATATTATTTACAGCATATTATATGCAAAAAGCATTTTTTTTTTACTAGACCAGCATTGGAAGGGTTAAACACAGAGTTTGTACGTCGCATGACATACTGGAAGTATTACTATAGAAACAAAGCACCATCCACATTACCATAAAATCTAGGTAAATAAGTAAGTCAATGAGGAGTGTGCAGAAAGGAACCATAAACTTACAACACTCTAAGAACTAGAAGTTCCCTGAAAAACCGCACCACTCAACTCCAGAGTATAAATTTATAACATCTTTATTCAGTACAAAAAACCATAAAAGCAATTAAGATCAACATCAAGGGGCACTCCAAACATTATATATAATCGGTTAATGAATAACAATAAACTCCGAGATATACTGCAGTATTAGCAATGTATATATATATATATATATATGTCCTGTACTCACACCATTATGGGAAATGAATAGATAATAATAATAATAATAATAGTAATCCCGGGTACTAATGTCCAGCACTCAGACTGATAAAGTGCAATTGCATGCAGTGAATATAGGACCAACGTGTCCTGTGTAAACAAATAAGATGGAGGATCAATATGAGATCATCCACAAAAATCAGTGCATCAAAGGTCTGTAGAAGTGAAAGTGAAAACGGTGAAGACCAAAGGATGGAGAACAAAGCCCCAAAGAATAAAGGAGTGACAACGTGTCTAGAGGCTGGAACTTACCGGAGTGCAGAACGGCAGAATCAAGAAAGAGAAAGCGCCTCCGTGAAGAGCCGTCGCGATTCGCTGCCTGGGATATGCAGCTTCGTCTGGGCATAAGGACCTAGCTGTTTAACCGGCGTTTATACGCATGTAGGACCTGAGTGGGCGGGAACTGGAGTCACCCTATTCTCTCCGTAATGGTGCGCGGCCGCGCACTCTGAGGAGGCGGAGACGGCGTCTGATGACGTCGCTCCACCTCCTCCCACTAGACTAATGGCACCTGGGAAATGTAGTCTGAATATGAACTCGTGATTAGATTATGTATTCGCTTGTCATGGATTGTAATGTTGTATTATTGTATTGTGATTTTTTTGACCACAAGATGGCGACATATGTGATTTTTGATTATGGTTAGATGTATTAGGATTCATTTGCATACTTTATGTATTTTAAATTATACCACTGTGTATCTGTGTTAAATAATGCTGCTAACATAATGCTGCTAACATGCTGTTAACATATTGTGGTTTCAAGTGAGCTTATCTGCCATGGCAGTCAGGTGACACAGGGAGAGATCAAATTACAACTTGTGGACAGCATAGTGGCATAGTGGTTGCAGCACTGGGCCCCTGGTTCCATTACCAGCCATGGCAAAGAGTTTGTATTATCTCAGTGTGACTGCGTGGGTTTCCTCCAGACACTCTGGTTTTCTCCTACATCCCAAAAACATACAGATAACAAAAAATTGGCTTTCCCTAAAACTGGCCTATTGTATTGACATACACGATGGAGGACACATAACTACAGTTGGGATTAGAGTGTGAGCTCCTCTGAGGACAGTTAAGTGGCATGACTATGTACTCTTTACAGTGCTGCAGAAGATGTCACGCTATAGCAATACTAAATAATAATAAATAGACACAAATGAGGAGGAATTAAACAGGCTAAATTCTCTAAATACATACAGGGTGTATTTCTCCATACTTCCCTTCTGTCCTGTTCAGGTCACACAAACACTTTTTTAGGAATGAAAGGGCTACGTTGCTCTCCTCACCTCACAGTGCAGTAGAAAGCCAAATATTGTATAACAATTTTTCGTTAAATGACATTGCGTGATATTGCATAAACAGTATTATAAAAAAAAGGAGGGGGCGGGGTTCTTTCCAATATGATAATGAAATAATAAATATTTTGATACTTTTATATATGAAGTGGTGCTTCATATATGGGTGACCTTTTCTCCCCTACTTTTCATTGCGAAAAACTGTAGTTGCTCAAAAAATTATGCCGTTGGTATGGAGATACTTTCTTCTCATATGGTGTTTCTAGAATTGTGAAAAGTATTCAGAAAAAGTATTCAAGAAAAAAAAAATACTATGCGGTTGTGTATTTAAAACTGGCATTTCAGTAGTTGGCAATAAGTCAGTAATATAGACCTGTTTATGTTTGTTGTGGTTTTTAAAGACACCTTTGTAATTTAACAGTTTCTAATAACCCCTCTTCTGTTTTTCAGGTATTTACTTAGTATTTGCGTTTGAAAAAGAAGCTTGAATGAAAAACTTGAAGAAAACTCATCGTCCTGGTTTTTTTTTTTTTGGTTTTTTTTTATTTCTTCCGGTGTTGTGTGTGTTTTTGTGTGGATATCTATTTTTGTTACAGGTTTTGTCATAGGAGTAATACATGGTGTAAATGTTTACTAGAGAAACGAGCGCCAGATGCTTGTTCACATTTGTGACTGACGCATTTTTGTGTAAATAAAAGCAGAAGCTATTTTTTTGTATAAATATTTTAAGCAGCTTTTGTATGCTGTGTATGCGTACTGTCAAGGAAATATTGCTTAGCTCGGCATCGGAAATATTTTTACCGGTTCATTTTTTTCAGTAATTGAATACATGTCACAACTGCAAAATTGGTTCACAGTTTAATATAATGCAAAAACAAATGCATCTAAATACATTTTCAGTGACTGCCATTATTCTTTGTGTGTTTATTTTATGTTCTTAAATTAAGGGTGGTTGCTTGATTGGAGTCAGTTACTACATGTGATGCTGTCATGGGCAGCAAGGGTGAGGGAGAGTAGTGTGTATTCTTTGTGAGGATGCAGACTTGCAGCCCACATGAAGTAGGTGTTTAACAACTACAGGTAGTCCTTGGTTAACGTACGAGATAGGGACTGTCCGCTCATTCTTAACCTGAATCTGTCCTTAAGTCGGGACAGCCACCTTTGCCCCCGTTTTAAATGCAGAGTAAGCACAGCGGAAGGTAGATAAGAGGACATCTCACCTGATCCTCGGCGGTAGAAGGTCCCATCGTGGTGCCCGGAAGCTGAGCAGCCCGTCCGCTCGCTCTGTCCATTGTTCTCCGGCGGCTTCACATGCGTCGCATAATGACGCATTAGCAGACTCTGACACTAGGGGGCTTTTCCTGATTGCGTCATTATGCGATGCATAAGAAGCCGCTGGGGAACAGTGGATGGAGCGAGAGGACGGGCTGCGCAGCTTCCGGGCACCACGATGGGACCTTCTACCGCCGAGGATCAGGTGAGATGTCCTCTATTTACCTTCCGCTGCGCTTACTCAGCATTTAAAACGGCACAGAAGACGTAGTCCCCGGCGGCGTGGCGTCATTGTGACGGGGCGGAGCTATGGTTGCGGCTTTGGTTGCGGCTTTCGTATCGGCAGGTCGTTCGTAAGTCGGGCGTTCGTAAACCCGGGACTACCTGTATACCCAAATTGAGCAAGGCAAACTCTGTTAGGTTGATACAGGTATTGGCTGGAGTTATCAAGCTCTCCGTCTCTGTTATCTGTAACCACCTGTAACATAGATGTCTACCCCTGCATGTTTGCTGGTACTGTTATTCTAACATAACTTGACATAACTCAGGACACCTGAAGCGTGAGGGATATGGAGGCTGCCATATTAATTACCTTTTAAGAAATACTAGTTGCCTGGCTGTCCTGCTGATCCTGTGCTTCTAATACATTTAGCCATAGACCCTGAACAAGCATGCAACAGCTCAGGTGTTTCTGACATTATTCTCAGATCTGACAAGATTAGCTGCATGCTTTTTTTTCTGGTGTGATTCAGACACTACTGCAGCCAAATAGATCAGCAGGGCTGCCAGGCAACTGGTATTGTCTAAAGAGGACCTGAGCTCAGAACTTCCTCTCTGCTCTTAAAGATACGCAACGGCATAATAACCTTTAAAGAAAAAAAATTCTTTGTTAAGACTAGTTCACACTAAAGTGCTAGATGCTTTTGCGAGCAATATTGTGAAGCCAGTTACCGGTGTTTTTTTGCAAGCATTTTGTATGCATTTTTGTTCTGTGATTTGCGATTTTCTGTCTGCAGACAACCAACAGGTAGAATACTCTTTGGCCGAGAACTGAATGTCTTTTAAAGCAAGTTTGCCTGAAAAATGATGCCCACTGTATGTCTGATGATGTAGTGGTGTATGTTCAGCTAAATGTATTTATGTGACGATGCGTTGTATTCATAGCAGGGTGTATGAGATGCTGAGTGTTGTGAAGTGTACATATAGCTGCCTCTCCTTGTCGGCCATCTTCCCATCTCTCTTGCAGCTATATACTTGTACAGATCCAAGCTGCAGTGTCCTTTGGTCTCTGGGCAGCCATATTCTAGTCTCCCTTGCAGCTTTGTTTTCGCGTCTGTCATCTAGCGACCGAGTACAGAACTGCAAGGGAAACATGAAGTGAAACCTGGACATCTAGCAACGAAGGCTGCCTGGTAGAAGCTGCCAGGTACAAGGACAGGTAACTATCCCCACACACCCCATGCATGGCTCACATATAAGTTGACTTCCCCAATTTATGGGCCACTTTTTTTTGTCCCGTAAATGTGGCTTATATGCGAGTACATACAGTACTAGACATTTTTAATGAAAAAAACGAAGGAAACTAAACAAAAAGTGTAATTTAACCCATTATAGTTTTAAAATAAAAAATGCTACTGTAGCTGTATTTGGCTATTTCTACCATTTATCGCAAAACTTAAATTATGTTCCTATCACAATTTGATATTTGATTCTGAAATGAAGGTGGGTTTTTGCTACAGTGTGTAGTTTACACTTTGCACTGAGAAAATAATTAACTATTATTAATGGTAAAAAATTAGGGAGAAAGGGTTAATGGGAAAGGTTAATTTTATTTTGTAGAGGGTGTGGTCTTAAAAGTGGGCATGGTTAAACATTAGATTTTAATGTATGGTAATCGGTTTCATTGCATCCCAATTATTGTTTCCTATTACATTTCCCATTTGACCTGTGATCCCCATCCCTTATACAGATCTTCCTGGCAGTCTAGTGGTCCCCCATACGCTTCCCTTGTTAGTCTTGTGGTCCCCAATATGTTTCCTTGGTGGTCTAGTGATCCCCTATACATTTTCCTGGAGGTCTAGGAGTCCCCATGTTTTTCTTGTGTTCTAGTGGTCTCCATATGTTTCCCTGATGTTTTAGTAGTATCCCTTCCCTGGTGTTTAGCGGTTCCCCCATACATTTTTTTCTGGTGTCTAGAGGTACCCTATGCGGTTTCCTGGTATCTATTGGTCCCGTATACGTTTTCCTGGTGTCTAGTGATCTTCTATAACTCTCCCTGGTGTTCTAGTTGTTCCCTGGTTTCTTGTGGTTTCCTATATTTTTCCTGTCTTTTAGTCATCCCCATAAGCACCCCTGGTGCCTAGTAATTCCTATAAGCGTCCCTGTTGTGTAGCGGTCTCCCTTGCACCCGCACAAGCAGAGATCAGCAGTGGTATTACTCACCTACCTATTTCCAGCATTGAGCAGCTCCTCTTTGCTCAGGATGTAATCCAGCCTCGTACTACTGCAAATAACGTCATCAAGCCCGGGACTCAATGCTAGGGTAGTGTGATGCAGGATTCCGTCCAGAGTGGAGGGAGCAATGATAATCGGTGGAACAAGGAGAGGTGGGAGCCACTCCTCCGCTGTGACCACTATGATCAGTGGCCAATCAAGCATGGTCCTGATCTGTGTGGGGAGATGGCAACTGTTAAATAAAAATAGGTGCGTGGGGATGGATAAACAGCTTATTTTAATGTAACAGATTTTACTTCACCCCCTTTACTATGGTTTCCCCATTACGTTTCCCATCTGACATGTGTTCTCCATCCCTTAAATAGATCCCCCTGGTAGTCTAGTAGTCCCCCACATTCTTCCCTGGTAGTTTAGTAGTCCCCCATGTGCTTCCCTGGTGGTTTAGTAGTCCCCCATGTGCTTCCCTGGTGGTTTAGTAGCCCTATATGTTTCCCTGGTATTGAGTGATCACCATAATCTTCCCTGGTATCTAATGCCCCCCCCCCCTCCCCCATGCTTCCCTGGTGTCTAGAGGTCCCCTTTTACAGTCCCCTGGTGTCTGGATCCAGTGACAAGCAGCTCCCCTCCCCTGCTCAGGACAGCAGCCAGCCTCATACTGTGACAAGTATCAGGTACTGGCTTGATGACTGCATCAAGTTGAGACTCGACACTTGAGGCAGTGTGATGCTGGATGCCACCCTGAAAGATGAGGTGAGAGCTATTCCTTCTCTGTGCCTGCCTCGAGTGACCACAAGGATCAGTGGCAATCATACTGATCACTTCAACTAGGAGCCTCTCGGCATGGCTTTTAGATCTGTGCAGGGAGATGTCACACCATTCAATTTCCCCACAGATCAATGGATTCAATTGTTAATTTCTGACAGGTCCGATCTGGTTTACGATATTCTTCCGACCTATTTTGTATAGAAGTGATGGTTGGAAAACTGATCAGACCTGTCCAAAATTATCGATTTGATCCATAGATGTGATTGGAAATTGCATGGTGTGTACCAGGCATAAGAACCTAGTGGCCATTTTAAAAACATTCAACACTTCATATCGTAAGGTAGACATTCCAACACTGAGACCTTTGCACTACAGGTACCCAGCAGTGTGCTGGCTGCAGATGCTGTGCGATGAAGATCAGGATCTCTGTTTCTTGTCATCACTGACAGGGGAGACACCAGGTAGTGTGGATGTGGAACTCTGCGGCCAGCACTGCAACAACTGCTAAGTGAAGTGTTAATGTTTCAACAGCAGAGTGATTGGGCACGGTCAGGGGATTTGCTCTGTGCTGGTGAAGCAACCCACACTTTCCTTGCAGCTACTAGTTATATGAACTCATTTCTAGATCTCATTGAATTACTTTACCAAAGCAAATTACTCTAGAATGGCTGCATCAGTAATGAGACTCATGTGAGCAATAGCACAGTCTCCTCTTCCCCTTTTACTCAATGAAAAATTGTTGAGGGTAAGCCAGGGCTTTAAGCTCTGTTCAGAAAATACATTTTACTTCAAAGTTGATTTTATGCATCATTTTTTCAGCAAGGTGTCTTCTTGATCTGTAGCATTTTATTTTTTAATGCCAAGTTCTCTATCCCATTGCGTATGTTGTGCTTGTTATGTATTATCATGTCACGGTATTTCTCTGCACAACACCCCTGCCATTGCTAAAAAAAAAATCTCTAGTCTTGTGTGTGATCACGTAACTCATTGCATGTATTTTAATGGAAACGTTTTCCTTCTTGTATACAAAGGCAACCAGCTATAACCGGCTTATTCATTCTGGCAGAGACCAGAAACAATAGCGAATGATTAAAATGCATATTGCACTGATCGGACTCGATAGCCAGATTGGGCAGGTTTCATTTGATGTCTGTATACACTGTATCTTTATAGAGCAAACCTCTGCCCAGCGAACACTGACATTTGCTGTTTACCTCTTTTTCTTTTCATGCTTTTGTATTCAGTATTGCAAACAAGCCATGTCAAATCACTTGTCGCTGGCATTACTGAATATTCACATACTCCACTCCACTATTTGGCAGAAAAATGAATAAAGAGATGTACTCACAAAATAAGTAATGGTGTGGTTGGCCTCTTAAAAAGGTGAATGAAGGATAGATAAAAGCATAAATGTATATTAAAAAACTACCTGGTCCGGGAGGCTACCTGGATTAGATAGAACCTCTTACTACCGCTCCTGCTTCATTTAATCCTTTTATTTTGTCGTCGTCTCCCCCCCCCCCCCCCCCAAAAAAAAAGGGCACGGCACTGCAGACAGGGCTCTATGCTTCCCTTCCAGGTAGAGGCAATGGAGGAGCATAGAGAGGCAAAGAATGGGCATTCCTAATGCCAGAAGGGGCGTTATGTAGGAGTTCTAAGCATGCCCTTTACCCATAAGGCTACTGACAAGCTGCTTGTAGGTAGGTATAGAATTGCAAGAAGGCGTTTATGAAGATGGAGGTAAAATCAAAAGTATCGAAAATAAACTGCACTATAGTATCCTCCTGGATGCTCAGAGTATCCACAAAAACTAGGGTGTAAGCAGGTTTGGGATCAGACGTAAGCTGGTGTATAGGCGGATACTCTAGTGTTCTGTCTTTTTGATTTTACCTCCATCTTCATGAACACCTACTTGCAATACTGTGCCTTCTGTCCCTTTATCACAGACTTATGGGCTTCCCATCTAGCTCCCAGTGATGTCTCTTTCCTTCCTTATTTAAACGAAAAAAGCTCCTTCAGCTTGTTGGCTGTAGAGGGGATTACAGTTTTGTCCTCCAGCAGACTTTCATTCAAGCACCACAATCTTTTCTTCAGTTGCGTAGCGTTTGTTATTTAGATTAATGTTAACGGAGCATGATCCAGAGCGGTTATAAAACCAATTTTTGATGACACCAGTCTGTTCAAGAACTATTGGTCTATAAAAAAAATGGATTCTGGTATAAATCTTATGGACATGGGAGTAATGTTGGGAATACATGATGAGTTGCTATAGCAATCAATTCTTCTTGATTGCTGTTGTGAAACCTCTGGGATTTTTCTTAGGAGAATGAGAGAAGTGTCCCCTGTCAAAATAATAGGACACCCAAGACCCTTCATATTATAGGACTACTAATTTAAATTTGCCATGAGCCATTAAATATAAACAGACATGACATGGCTGAATAAACCATGTTTATGATCCAAGCATTTCCCCCTTTCCCTTTCCCAGCCCTTTTCTATCTTCTAACCTCAAACCCACATCTGAACTCCATTTGTGAATTCCATTTGGTCTTCCTGTGTGCCACAGGAAGACCAAATGGAATTCACAAATGGAGTTCAGATGTGGGTTTGCAATTCTGATTTTCCCTGAATGCAATCAACAGAAAAACTGAGGAAAAAAATGCAGCATGCAGTAACGATTAAAAACCGGTCTCTGAATCGGCCGTAAAAAAAACGATAAAATTGGACCCACCATAGCTTAAAAATCCCTAAATGTTGGTTTTTAAAAAAAAAATGACCTTCCCCTGCATTGCCAACATCCGCTGTTGGTCACAGCTGGGTCCTAGATAGTTAAAGATCCTGCCAACAACAAAACAAATGGTAACACTTGAACTTATATAGAAGTTCCTGACAAGACCTACACTTTAAAGCATAGGCCAAAGCATAAACACTAAAAGGAAAAAAATAAACATCTCTGAAATGAAACCACCTGTAGAACAGTGCCAAATCATCTTTCATACAAAGAATTGATGTTCTTCTGTCCCTTTTATCAATCTAGGCAAAGGGGTAACCCCATCATTATGTGGCCCCCACTCTGCTAAGTTCATCAAGCATTTCCCTTAAAGAGAACCTGAACTGAAAATAAAAAGTCAAAATAACCATACACAGATCATACTTACCTTATGTGTAGTCTACTCCTCAATCTCTTTCTCCTCTCCTGCGTCCCATTTTTCCACTGTGATCAATGGAATTCTCCATGCTCCATTTTAAAAATGGCCATTACCCCCTAACAACTTCTTGCTCCGCACACTTTAACTGTAATATCACCCACTTGAGCCTTAGTGAAACATGGACATTACCTTGCACATTCAATTGTAACTGACAGCTGCTGATATATAACTGACAGTAACTGGTATATTTCAGTTCTGACAAAATATTGTCAGAACTGGAAGGAATCACTGTAAGTGATCAGTTAGCAGTGGCTGACCTCCACTTAGTGGCTTTAACTGTGTCGCTTAGTGGGTAGTGTAGCCAAACTATGGGTAATGTCGCCAGGCAGATCATTCAGGAACAGCCTTATCAGTCCGCCGACAGTGCGTACACACGCACTACAGTCTGCTGAAAACCCACCCAGCGGGAGTTGCCGACGGACCCGTCGTTGGCTGCTGTTGTGCGTGTGTATGCACTTTAATAGACATTCAAACAAGAAGTCGTTTGATCAGTCTTTTGATCTGGTCCATTGTTCTATGTTCTCAAACGTTTTGTCGTCTGTGTATACAAGGAGTCTGAATGACTTTTTGTTTGAATGACAAGTTGTTCAAACAACCGGTTTGAATGACAATCGGGCATATGCACCTTTAGTCCACGGATCCGCCAAGCGGATTTGTAAAAACTGCTGCTATCAGTCTAACGATCGAACGTACACACGTCCAACTGTCGTTCAAGTAAGAAGGATGGCGGCCGACGTTGGGATCCCCGGGAGGTGAGTGAAAAACATCCGCTGTACACATTGCTCTGCATAGACCTCCTGGCGTCTACCATGAGTCCAGCTTGTGATAACCCCCCGAGATGGACTTGTGATAATCGCTAAGGAGGTAAATGTTAGGAAATTTAAGAAACGTACAAATTAATTATGTAAAAAGAAGTTTGAGCCAGAAGCAAAACAAAAAAGCAGACGTGAATAGTACAGCTGCATAAATCCTTCTGTTCCCAATGACAATAATCATCTCTGCATAAGATGCACAGGCTTCTGTATTTAATGGTTGGTGACTCATAAATGCCACTATAAATCTGCGTGTTGCACGAATTCTTTTTTTTCTTCCCTTTTTATACCATAATTATAAACTGTAGTGTAGCCTTGTCAAACACTCCTTGCTAATAAGGTGACCTGACATCAGCAGGGCTTTGTATTAACATTTTAAATTCCAGGCATTAGTGTATTTTTGCACGCTATAATAATAATAACTGAAAAAAAGTCCAGGGGGAGGATATAAAAGAATCAGCTTTATGGAAAAAAGGAGCAGTGTTTTTGCTGGCTTTTATAACCATGTTTGCATATTTTTGGCCATGATTATTACTGTACGCATTTTACAGTGCTGACACATTTTATAAAAAGTGCTTTCCACATTACATCAAACAATTTCTCTATGTCACTAATTGTTTGTCGAAGGGCAGTCCAGCTGACCTGTGCATCCTGTTATCTATGCTACAGTATACAGAGAGTACACATAATAATTACCCTCTTTAAAATATCCACATTCTGTTTTGCAGCTTCAAATAAAAAAAAATAAAAAAACAACAACAAAAAGTTTTGTAACAGTATTTGCTCAAGGGAAACTTACATGTATTTATTTTAAATTTTAAAATTTTCCCCTTTCAATTGATAAAATCAACCCCAAGTTACTCAATAGGATATGATTGGAGGCAATAGATGTTTGTCAGATTCAATCAGGTCTCATTCACACCTAAAATCGAAAACGCAAGCGCTTTGCGTTTGTGTGCTTTCCACACCCCCCCCCCCTCCCAGTGCTCCACTGCGCGCTGAGTTTCAGGAAGTGAATGCTTTGACCCGGAAAAGAATAAGTACAATGTATTCACTCTAAAAACGCAAACACAATCGCCGCATAAACCGGTTTTGTGAGCGTTTAGTGCTCTTCCTATACCTTCCATTATAGCAAAGATGGAACAGGCACTGCTTTGCTGAACCACGCTATGAACGTTCTCATAGAGATTGATTGCACAAGCGTTTTGTGGGCGATTTAAAATTGCCTGTGCTTGAAAAAAGGCAGAAAACGCCCCTAGTGTGAACGAGCCCTCAAAGTGATCAAATCAGCCTGAAAAATGTATATGGTGGGTAATCATATATACAGGGAGTGCAGAATTATTAGGCAAATGAGTATTTTGACCACATCATCCTCTTTATGCATGTTGTCTTACTCCAAGCTGTATAGGCTCGAAAGCCTACTACCAATTAAGCATATTAGGTGATGTGCATCTCTGTAATGAGAAGGGGTGTGGTCTAATGACATCAACACCCTATATCAGGTGTGCATAATTATTAGGCAACTTCCTTTCCTTTGGCAAAATGGGTCAAAAGAAGGACTTGACAGGCTCAGAAAAGTCAAAAATAGTGAGATATCTTGCAAAGGGATGCAGCACTCTTAAAATTGCAAAGCTTCTGAAGCGTGATCATCGAACAATCAAGCGTTTCATTTAAAATAGTCAACAGGGTCGCAAGAAGTGTGTGGAAAAACCAAGGCGCAAAATAACTGTCCATGAACTGAGAAAAGTCAAGCGTGCAGCTGCCAAGATGCCACTTGCCACCAGTTTGGCCATATTTCAGAGCTGCAACATCACTGGAGTGCCCAAAAGCACAAGGTGTGCAATACTCAGAGACATGGCCAAGGTAAGAAAGGCTGAAAGACGACCACCACTGAACAAGACACACAAGCTGAAACGTCAAGAAATATCTCAAGACTGATTTTTCTAAGTTTTTATGGACTGATGAAATGAGAGTGAGTCTTGATGGGCCAGATGGATGGGCTCGTGGCTGGATTGGTAAAGTGCAGAGAGCTCCAGTCCGACTCAGACGCCAGGAAGGTGGAGGTGGAGTACTGGTTTGGGCTGGTATCATCAAAGATGAGCTTGTGGGGCCTTTTCGGGTTGAGGATGGAGTCAAGCTCAACTCCCAGTCCTACTGCCAGTTTCTGGAAGACACCTTCTTCAAGCAGTGGTACAGGAAGAAGTCTGCATCCTTCAAGAAAAACATGATTTTCATGCAGGACAATGCTCCATCACACGCGTCCAAGTACTCCACAGGGTGGCTGGCAAGAAAGGGTATAAAAGAAGAAAAACTAATGACATGGCCTCCTTGTTCACCTGATCTGAACCCCATTGAGAACCTGTGGTCCATCATAAAATGTGAGATTTACAAGGAGGGAAAACAGTACACCTCTCTGAACAGTGTCTGGGAGGCTGTGGTTGCTGCTGCACGCAATGTTGATGGTGAACAGATCAAAACACTGACAGAATCCATGGATGGCAGGCTTTTGAGAGTCCTTGCAAAGAAAGGTGGCTATATTGGTCACTGATTTGTTTTTGTTTTGTTTTTGAATGTCAGAAATGTATATTTGGGAATGGTGAGATGTTATATTGGTTTCACTGGTAAAAATAAATAATTGAAATGGGTATATATTTGTTTTTGTTAAGTTGCCTAATAATTATGCACAGTAATAGTCACCTGCACACACATATATCCCCCTAAAATAGCTAAAACTAAAAACAAACTAAAAACTTTTTTCAAAAATATTCCGCTTTGATATTAATGAGTTTTTTGGGTTCATTGAGAACATGGTTGTTGTTCAATAATAAAATGATTCCTCAAAAATACCACTTGCCTAATAATTCTGCACTCCCTGTATAGTCATCTTCGTGTGGCTTTTCTTGAGGAGTGGCTTTTTTTGTGATTCTGCTGGCACATGCACAACTCTTTGCCTTTATCTCCTGCAACTGCTTTAAAGTTGCTATATACATCTAGGTAGCCTCTAGAGATGGCCCGAACGGCTCGCACGCAAACTTATTCACGCAAACTTTGATCGTTCGCGATCGAATGTGAACTATATGCAAGTTCGACCCGCCCCCTATACTACATCATCATTGACCCTCTACATCAAATTCAGCAGGCACAGGGTAGCCAATCATGCTACACTCCCTCCTGGAGCCCCCCCCCCTTATAAAACGCAGGCAACGTCAGCCATTTCACTCACTCGTGTGGCTACAGTAATTAGACAAGGGAGAAAACCTTGCTGCTGACATAGGGAAAGGTTAGTTAGGCTCTTGTGTTAGGCTTGTTAGGTTTCTTCTTCTTGCTGATCTTATTGCTAGAAAGCACTTTTTATCCTCAACAGCTCTTTTGAGAGCTAATGTTGTTCTTGTGATCTATTTTTGTTTTTTGTGTGTGTTTCCCACAGACACTTGTGTTGCAAATACAGCCCGTCAGTCAGTCGCAGCTGCTGCTGGGACCTTGGCCCCTTGGTAATTCCTACTGTGCCACTGCCAGGCCCAGCACATTCAGTGACTACCTGTGTGTGTGACAGCTGCACATTTGTAATACCAATCATTGCATACCCACCTGTTCAGTGCACCTACCTACCTACGTGAGCGCACACAGTGTCACTGCACCTGTTCACGGTACCTGTCTGTGTAACAGCTGCACATTTGTAATACCAGTCACTGCATACCCACCTGTTCAATGCACCTACCTACCTACATAAGCGCATGCAGTGTCACTGCACCTGTTCACGGTACCTGTGTAAGTGACAGCTGCACATTGTATTGATACCAGTCACAGCATACCTGTTCACTGCACATTGTATTAGTCAAGTCAGTGCATACCTTTCACTTCATCCCCCCAATATGGACAAAACAGGCAGAGGCAGGCCACCCGGCAGGTCTATTCGAGGTCGTGCTTTCGTGCGGCCCTGGACCAAAGTGACCAAAGTACAGTGTTCAGAAGGAGCATGCCATCAACCCCCAAGATTGTCAGGACGTAGATGACTATTTAACACAGAACACCTCAGCTTCCGCACGGAAGCGTGACATATCTTCCTCCTCCTGCTCTGATTCTGGCACCCCACTTAACACTCAGTTGGCCGCCACCACCAAAGTGCCATCACTCCAGGGCTCAGCGGTGTGGAAATATTTTTGTGTGTCTGCCTCAGATGAGAGCAATGCCATCTGTACTCTCTGCCAACAAAAATTGAGCCGTGGAAAGACCAAGACCCATGTACGGACAACTTCCTTACGAAGGCACATGATGACAAAGCACAAACTGCAGTGGGATGACCACCTGAGGAAAAGAAGCACACAAAAGCAAAGCCACACACCGCAGTGGAAGATACCAGGCCGCAATTATTTCTCAAAAAAGGCGATACCCAAACTGTACCGTGATGTTGAAAGGCAAGTGGTGTCATCTCTGGCACACAGTGTTGGGTCAAGGGTCCATCTGACCACGTGGTCTGCAAAGCACGGTTAGGCCTGCTCGAAAGACTAAGTCAGTCCTCACACACAGCATCTCTGCCTGCACGGCGTGTGACCAGGCGCGGACTCACCCGGGGGGATGGGGGGCGGTTTCCCCCCAGGCCGCCACTTCCCCAAACAATCAGGGCCGGCCAGAGCAGGATGATACCAGTAATTCCAATTACCTTAGCAGCGCAGTGGCTGCTCACTCACTCAGCCCCGCCCCCTGCCCTGCAGTCTTGGCACTCTGGCTGTCGCTTTGTGCCATGCCATGATCAAGTCAGAACAGGGTCCCTCCTACAGGCAGCGCAGCCTATTGGCTGGCTGCCTGACTGTTCTGGTGTTCAAACTCCGCCCCCCGACCTGAAGCTGTCAGACTGGAGGTAATTACAACTTCGGGCTGCAGTGGCTGGCAAAGTGCAGAGAGAGGATACCTCGCAGAGCAGAGGACAGCAAGGTGATTCAGCAGGAGGGAAGATCAGTGGAATGTGAGTGACCAGCACTCTCTACGCTGCAGTTTGAAATGTGGGGGTGGGGCTTATCCTGTTTACCTACACTCCTCTTTCTCTGGTGGGTTGGTTGCTGAGCAGGAAGGGGGGGCTTTATGTGTACCAGGTTGATTCGAGGTGTAGCAGGAGTCAAACTGCAGGTTGCTAATCCCCCAGTAATCCCCCCCAGTAACCTCTCACAGTATCCCCTGCCACCCACAGAGACCTCACCTCCCGGCCAACTTTCCCCAGTGAAACCCCCACCGTAGTCTCTAACAGTGACCTGTCTCCCTTGCCAACCCCAGTGACCTCCCCTCCCAGCCAACTTCCCCCAGTGCCCCCCTTCACCCCCCACTTCCTCCCCTAGCCTCTCAATGTGACCTGTCTCCCCTGCCACCACCAGTAACATCTCCGCTCTAGCCACCCCCAGTGACATCTCCACTATAGCCACCCCAATGACCTCCCCTCCCAGCTACCTTCCCCCGGTGACCCCCCTTCCCCCCCCCCCCCTGTAGCCTCTCACTGTGACATGTTTCCCCTACCACCCCCAGTGACATTTCCACTCTAGCCAACCCCCAGTGACCTCCCCTCCCAGCTGACCCCCCTGTGACCTCCTTCTCCCCCCAGTAGCCTCTCACAGTGGCCACCCCAAAATTACCTCTCCTACCTACATTTCAATCCAACATGGAGGTCGTTCAAAAACGAACAATCACCGTGGGTGACGCAGTGTCATGACACATCATTTTTTTTACAATCTTAAAAAAATGTTAAAAAATGTTGCGCAATATCATTTCAAAAAAATTTTTTGCGAAAAATCGTGGTCAGTAGCTGAAGTGTCCTAGGTATTAGAATATGCTTGCCTGAACAGGTGAGTTTTCAGATTTTGCCTAAAAAGGGTAAGTGTGGGTGAGTGGCGGATGTGTTGAGGGAGGGTGTTCCAGAGGAGGAGGGGGGGAATCGAGATAATCCATGTAGGTAGGAGTGAGAAGAGGTGACTAGAGAGGAAGACAGGAGAACGTTGTTAGTAGAGCGGAGATTGCATGTAGGGTGGCCAAGCGTCAGGATTTTGAATCGTATCCCTTATGTAACTGGCAGCCAGTGAAGGGACTGACAGAGGGGGATTGGGCTGGAGATCGGAGAAGCGGGAGGTCATGCAGCAGAGCTTATAATGGACTGTAATGGGCAGGGAGGCCAGAGAGCAGAGAGTTGCAATAGTCTAGTCATCAGGTAATCAGGGTATGCACCAGAAGTTTGGTGGTCTCCAGTGTGAGGAAAGGGTGACCTGATTTCTGGCGCATGGCATCGCCTCCCCTCTCTCCTTGGAGAAAAACGCCACCAAGCTCTTTACTGCAGTATCTTGGCGTTTTTCTTTGTGGAGAGGGGGAGGCGGGGCCAGGCGTTGGAGGTCAGGTGATCTTGGGACGGCTTCGAGGGACATGGCTCCTCAGGTAACTATAACTTTCTTTTACAGTTAGGTTGCAGGATTTATCATTTAGTCCGGAGATCTGCTTTAATGTTACTGCTTAACACAAGAAAGAGATGCATTTGGGGCTGATGCCAGCATGAAAGAGCATCTATGTTTGGTTTTCCCCCCAGGCCAAAAGGTCCCAGTCCTCCCCTGCGTGTGACTGCCTGCCCCAAGACTAAGTCGCTCCCCACACAGCATCTCCGCCTGCAGGCCACTTGACTGCCTTCTCCGCCAACAGGGTCCAGGACTCCAGGCGGATTCCTGAATTTTTAAGGCCGCTGTTAGCAGTGGCCGCTATAATAATTTTTCTGGTGCGTGTACATGCCTGCCTCATTTTTTTGGCTGCACTGCAGCTGCAACAACAAAACAAAAGGCATGTACATGTGTCAATTCCCCTTCGTGATCGTTACCTTACTGCGGTGAAGGGGCCTACGTATCACAATGAAGCAATGACTGACGGCTATATGAGTGTCTTGGGGGGGGGCACACCCAAGATAATAAGGTCGTTGCTTCATTGTGGACAGACCAAATTCGATCAGCTGGACAGTCCCTGTTCTATCATTGAGCTACCTCAGCCCGGCGACTATATGGGCTGGAAAGCTGCCATCACCTGCATTATTGCCATGGTACACACCAGTCCAGCATGGCCGTCACAAACAGCTGTTTGCGGTGTGTTACACAGTGAGTTTGGTCTGTCAGTGTGAAGCAGTACACTAATTACACTACCTGATTGATGCATACACATGCAAGATGTTTTAAAGCACTTTAGGCCTCCAATTTAGCATGCAATGTGATTTCTGCCCTTAAAACGCTGCTGTGCGTCGAATCCAGATTTTTCCCAGGGAAAAAGACACTATCAAAAGATCTCTGGGATAAAGCTGAAAACAAGCACAAGCAAAGAGTCAGATAAAAATCAAGATCAGGATGTACCTCCATAATGGATGAAAGATCATGAAGGACACAGGTCAGAGAGGCTACTAGAGATGGCTCGAACCTCCGATTTTCGATTCGCGAACCTCCGCAAAAAGTTTGGTTCGAACTTCTGCGAACCGCAATAAACTTCAATGGGGAGGCGAACTTCGAAAATTAGAAACATTTATACTGGCCACAAAAGTGATGGAAAAGATGTTTCAAGGGGTCTAACATCTGAATTTTTGCATGGGGGAGTGGGATACACGCCAAAAGTCCCCGGTAAATTTCCGGATTAGACGCAGAGCAGGGTTATAATCCCTAAAGGGCAGAAATCACATTGTATTTCTAAATTGGAAGCCTAAAGTGCTTGAAAACATCTTGTGTGTGTGTATACATGGATTAGGTAGTGTAAGTAGTGTACTGCTTCACACTGACAGACCAAACTTACTGTGTAACCCACCGCAAACAGACGGCCGTGCTGGTGTGCACGTTGGCGAGAGTGCAGGTGATGGCGGCTTTCCAGCCCATATGGTCTGGCAGAGGTATCTCAATGACAGAACAATAGTGACTGAGTGTCCAGCTGATCAAATTTGGTCTGTCCCCCAACACACTCATATAGCCGGTCATTGCTTCATTGTGATACGCAAGCCGCTTCATTGCGGCAAGGTAATGATCACGAAGGGGAATTGACACATGTACATGCCTTTTGTTTTGTTGTTGCAGCTTCAGTGCAGCCAGAAAAATTAGGCAGGCATGTACACGCACAAGAAAAATTACTATAGCGGCCGCTGCTAGCTAAAAATTCAGGAATCCACCTGGAGTGGAGTCCTCAGTCCTAGACCCTGTTGGTGGTGGCGGAGAAGGCAGTCAAGCAGCCTGCAGGCAGAGATGCTGTGTGGGGACCGACTTAGTCTTCTGGCAGGCCTGACCATGCTTTGCAGACCAGGCAACCGTGGTCAAATGGACCCTTAAACAAACACTGTGTGCCAGAGATGACACCACTTGCCTTTCAACGTCACAGTACAGTTTGGGTATCACCTTTTTTGAGAAATAATTGCGGCCTGGTATCTTCCACTGCGGTGTGTGGCTTTGCTTTTGTGTACTGCTTTTCCTCAGGTGGTCATCCCATCGCAGTTTGTACTTTTTCATCATGTGCCTTCGTAAGGTAGTTGTCCCGGGTCTTGGCCTTTCCACGGCTCAATTTTCGGTGGCAGAGAGTACAGATGACATTGCTCTCATCTGAGGCAGACACACAAAAAAATTCCACACCGCTGAGCCCTGGGATGATGGCACTTTGGTGATGGCTGCCGACGGAGTGTTAAGTGGGGTGCCAGAATCAGAGCAGGAGGAGGAAGATATGTCACGCTTCCATGCGGAAGCTGAGGAAGATGAGGTGTTCTGTGTTAAATAGTCTACTACATCCTGACAATATTGGGGGATAATGGCACATGCCTTCTTCTGAACACTGTACTTTAGTCGTGGCCTGCCTCTGGCTCTGCCTGTACTTTTGTCCATTTTGGGGGGGATGAAGTGAAAGGTATGCACTGATTTGACTAATACAATGTGCAGTCACACAGGTGCAGTGAAAATGGATGCACTGACTGCTGGTATATAAAACAGTGTGCTGTCACACAGAGGTTCAGTGAACAGGTATGCAGTGACTGGTATATAAAGCTGCGTGCTGTCACACACAGGTGCAGTGAAAGGTATACAGTGACTGATATTATAATACAATGTGCAGCTGTCACACAGGTGCAGTTAACAGGTATGCATGGACTTGTATATAAATCAGCGTGCGGTCACACAGAGGTGCAGTGAACAGGTATGCAGTGACTGGTATATAAAACTGTGTGTTGTCACACAAACAGGTGCAGTGAAAGGTATACAGTGACTGGTATTAGAATACAATGTGCAGCTGTCACACAAACAGGTGCAGTGAAAGGTATGCACGGACTATTATATAAAACAGTGTGCAGCAGTCACACTAGACACTGAATGTGCTGAGCCTGGCACAGTATAGCAATTAGCAAGGGCCAGCTGTGACAGACAGGGCTGTATATGGAAGTGTCAGTGGGCCACACACACAAAAAAATACATCACAAGAACATTAGCTCTCAAAAGAGCTGTTTTGGTGGTGCTTTTCCAGCAACAAATATCAGCAAGGAGCAAGCTAACAGACCTAACTATCGCCTTCCCTATCTCTCCAATGTCTCTTCCTTCTCTCACGAATACTGCAGCACACAGAGTGAGAACATGGCTGACGCTGCTGCCTTATAAGGGGGGGGGGGGGGGGGTTCAAGGAGGGAGTGCAGCCTGGTTGGCTGCCATGTATCTGCTGACTGTGATGTAGAGCAGGGGTCCCCAACCTTTTTAAGCCCAGGGCCCACTATCCCGACCAAACTTTTCTCTGGGGCCCCCCAGGGGGGCGTGGTTAGTGGCGGCGGCAGCCCCCCTCTTTTCCCCGAATTTGAGTGTAGTATATAGGTAAGTAGGTATCTAGGTATATGTGCCCCCAGTATAGGTAGCTAACACAGTTGCCCCTGTATAAGAACTATATTTGCCCCAGTATAGTTAGTTAGGTAGTATAGTTACCCCAGTATAGCCAGTACAGTTACCCCAGTATAACCAGTACAGTTACCCCAGTATAGCCAGTACAGTTAGCACAGTATAGCTAGTACAGTTAGCCCAGTATAGCTAGTACAGTTAGCCCAGTATAGCTAGTACAGTTAGCCCAGTATAGCTAGTACAGTTAGCCCAGTATAGCAAGTACAGTTAGCCCAGTATAGCAAGTACAGGTACCCCAGTATAGCAAGTATAGTTAGCCCAGTGTAGCAAGTACAGTTAGCCCAGTGTAGCAAGTACAGTTAGCCCAGTGTAGCAAGTACAGTTAGCCCAGTGTAGCAAGTACAGTTAGCCCAGTGTAGCAAGTACAGTTAGCCCAGTGTAGCCAGTAGTTACCGTAGTATAGCTGCCCCAGTGTAGCTAGCAGAGGTGCTCTCCCCCCGCCCCGCGGCCACCGCTCCTGTTACCTTATGAGCGGGCGTCCGCTTCCTTCCTTATATTCCTCCAGCCGCGGCTCTCCTCTTCGCAGCATGTCGTATTACAGCAGCGCTTCCTGCGCGGCTGCTGTAAGGAGGGAACGAGGCGGGGTAGCGGCTTCCTGTAGCGGCGATACGCATCACCGTTACCATGGGAACCGCTGTCCTGGCTCCCTTGGCTCCTTACAGCAGCCGCGCAGGAAGCACTGCTGTAATACGACATGCTGTGAAGAGGAGAGCCGCGGCTGGAGGAAAATAAGGAAGGAAGCAGCCGCCCGCTCATAAGGTAACAGGAGCGGCGGTCGCGGGTGGGGGAGAGGGAGAAGCCGCGGCCCCCCAGAAATCTGCCCAAGGACCCCCAGGGGGCCGCGGCCCCCAGGTTGGGGACCCATGATGTAGAGGATCAAAGTTTAGCCCAATGATGTAGTATAGAGGGCTGATTGAACCGCCATAAAGTTTGCGTTCGGATGCGAACACGAACCCGCGTTGTTTGCGCGAATAAGTTCGCATGCAAACCGTTCGGGACATCTCTACTGGCAAGAAAAACCAAACTGTCTTTCTTACTGTGTTTAAGACTAACCAGCAAGCTCATGGTGACCCAGAACTCATTGGGGTGTGTAAGGGACTACAATGGTCCTAAAAGCCCCCTTACTAAGATGTTAAGAAAAACAAAAGTTTGCTTTCCTAAAACAGAAAGAATTTGCGATAATTCAGGTTAGAGTGAGCTCGAGATGTCTCCCAGGCACCACTGCTGAATATATGCAAATTAACCATTGTTCCCTTAGAAGCTAAACACACCTCCAGAACCGCTGGAATGCAATGATGTGTCAGCTTGTTAATGTGTACAGAGCCATAATAATCCAACATGCATACAGGCTGTTTCGGATTGTTTGATCCTCATCAGTGCATGGCATGGATTAATTTGGCTCTATGGAGTAGGGCTTGTAGTAGAGCCAAATTAATCCATGCCATGCACTGATGAGGATCAAACAATCCGAAACAGCCTGTATGCATGTTGGATTATTATGGCTCTGTACACATTAACAAGCTGACACATCATTGCATTCCAGCGGTTCTGGAGGTGTGTTTAGCTTCTAAGGGTACAATGGTTAATTTGCATATATTCAGCAGTGGTGCCTGGGAGACATCTCGAGCTCACTCTAACCTGAATTATCGCAAATTCTTTGAGTTGAAGTTACCCAGGGCTTCTAATGGTCCCCCGCAGACATCCTGTGCCCGTGCAGCCACTCACTGATGCTCCGGCCCCGCCTGCGGTTCACTTCTGGAATTTCAGACTTTAAAGTCTGAAAACCACTGCGCCTGCGTTGCCGTGTCCTCGATCCCGCTGATGTCACCAGGAGCGTACTGCACAGGCCCAGTATGGTCTGTGTCTGCGCAGTACGCTCCTGGTGAAATCAGCGGGATTGAGGACATGGCAACGCAGGCGCAGTGGTGTCTGTGGGGCACAGGATGTCTGTGGGGGGACCGTTAGAAGCCCCAGGTAAGTTCAACTCATTTTCCTCCGACCCCCCTACAGTAGAGTTGGGCGAACTGTTAGCGCAACTGCAGCCGAACTGTTCGGCTGCCCAACCTGTCATGTGGCTGTGGCTCTTACTACTTCCGGGTCGCAATGACCCGGAGTAGTACGTCTGCGCTGGCCCGGCGGAGCGCGTCCTAGATCGTGCTCCTGTTGCCGGGCACTCTCTGCGCATGTGTGTGACGTCATGAGTGACGTCACACACATGCGCAGAGAGTGCCCGGCAACGGGAGCGCGATCTAGGACGCGCTCCGCCGGGCCAGCGCAGACGTACTACTCCGGGTCATTGCGACCCGGAAGTAGTAAGAGCCACAGCCACATGACAGGTTGGGCAGCCGAACAGTTCGGCTGCAGTTGCGCTAACAGTTCGCCCAACTCTACCCTACAGTATCCCTTTAAATATCGATACAAGATAACAACCATATTAGTAGTATTCAGCTAACAGAGAAGATGTCAGTTGCACACTGCTCACCACATGAAGGCAGTAGTGACATTGGGGTTGATTCGTGTAGCAGAATGATGTTGTAACAGATAGATTTACGCATGGTATTTTACACAAGTAAAATTTTACATCCATCATCATTATAGCATATGCTCATAACATCTTGCCACTAAAAACCTAAATGCCCATTAACTGTATGATGCATAAAACAGATAGCCAAAGCAATATTTGTGCCTCCTCATGCATGGTGTTTGTTCCCCTGTTATTTTATGCGTTATATAGTTAATTGGCATTAAATCTGGCTTCAAATGACTGGGAAAATTGACCGATTTTCTTGATTTTTTTGATTATAATCTATATGCCATGTTGGAATATTCTGATCAATTTTTTTTTTTAAAAAGTTGAATAGTGTATTGATTGCTTTACATTTTCAAACAATACTATCAGTCGAGAAAATAAAATTAAAATCTAGAAGAAGAAAAAAATGTATAGTGTATGGCTCCAAATTGCCCAATTATTATATATCTATTATTAAATAACCTCATCCATGAAGGCATTCAATGCTTCAGAGTATCCATGATAAATAATAAAGATTAAGATGTCCTCACTTCCTCACTATAAAGTTTAATTTTCTTTTCATCGAGGTATCCAGTGTTCTATTACCTTTCAAAGATTCAAAGGAATAAATAATTCTCTCTAGATAGATGAGTGGTTTCTTACTTTAAAATGCTCATGTTTTCCTAATCATTTTACAGCAATATGTAAAGATATACCATATCTGTAAAATAAAAATGATTTGTTTCAAAAAATGGAGGAGAAGCGATTTCTATAAATGGTTGATTTAATCTCTTTTTATTCAGTAACACAACATTATATGTACTGTTCAGCAGTTTTTCATTTTTGGCAGGAAAATAAAATTTGCTGATGTTTCAAATAGATTTTTTTTTTATCACTGCTAAAGATTTTGTATGTGAAACATGATTATTTCTTGTATGAAGACCTATTTTATCTGCAGAAAAAGTGCAGAAGAGAGGAAGACAGGAATGTGCCCATGAACAGTACAATTTTTAGTGAACGATTTATTTTCAGAGAAGCTGATAGGGCTTCTTAATACTTAGCTGGTTTCAGTATCGGGAATACTTTGGATGTCAATTTATTTAGTGGCTTGAAGGAGCTCCAGGTCAATTTATTTTAGCAAGTTTTACAATCAGGATCAAGGAAAAGGCCTCAGGGCACCACTAGTTACTTTGGCTGCAAGATCTTGCCAAGGTCTCCCCACTCTGATTTTGGCTACTGAGTCTCCGGTACTTCCTCCCTAGTCACCAGTCACCACCATTATCAGGAGTTCAGCTATAGAAAAGCCGTTCTCCATTACCTTATTTACTGACACTGCCGCAACTACCCAGATTTAAGTGAAGCCAATATCCATCTCCTATATCTGCCCATCTCCAGCTTGTATACAAATGTACATGAAAACATGCAATGATGTAATAATGCTTGGCATGTGCTGAGGCTGTATCTGATGGGCTGGAGGTGGAGCCAAGGAAAACAATGGTTTATATTAAGTATGTTTTTTTTCCCTGTGTTTGCTGCATTTTACCTACAAGTACCCTTTCTACTTGCAAACAAAGGCAAGGAAGCAGGATGTGTATAAGTACACTTTAACCCTCCTGGCGGTTATTTTTCTGCGGCTGCGTGGCCGCGTGAGGTTTTTTAAGCCTAATTTTTTTTTAATCATGTAGCTAACCTAGTGCTAGCTACATGATTCCCCACTCCCTGCGGCCTCTCTCCCACCCCTTCGATCGCCGCCGGCGATCAAGCCCATCCGGAAATCCCGTTCTAAACGGGATTTCCTTCAGGGCTTCCCCCGTCGCCATGGTGACGAACGGAGTGACATCATCGACGTCGTGACATCACAGGGAGTCCCGATCCACCCCATAGCACAGCCTGACGGTGATTGGCCAGGCTGCGCAAGGGGTATGCGGCCTGTATCGCGGCGGGTAGCGGTGCATCGGCAGTGAGCGGCGGCGATCGACCCGAACACGCAGCAAGCAAAGTGCTTGCTGCATGTTCTAAAAAAAAAAAAAATGTATGAAAATCGGCCCAGTAGGGCCTGAGAAATCCTCCACGGCGGCTTACTCCGAGTTCAGCTCGGGGTTACCGCCAAGAAGGTTAAAAGGAACCTGAGGCAAGAAGGGAACATCACAGGGAACATAGAAATATCAAAACTAGTCCTAATCAAAGCTTTTAATTTGTGGGAATGTTTACGTGGTATTGTATTCTTAGTTATTGATACACGGTACCACAATATAAAATCAACAGTCTTATGAGATGATAAATATTGGACTGGCTCGGGCAAACATGGGTCCAGTATATCAAGCATTAAGCATCTGGTGGCGGGTTTCACAGTTATATCATGAGCTGCTGGCAGTACAGACAAATGGGGATCTGAGCTTAGTACTCCCACATCCAGTCCACCAGATGTCAGACCCACTAGTCCCCAAAGACATATTATACATAATAATAATTATTAATTAATAATAGAGTTTTCTATTCTATTGCAAAGGATATAATTAATAAGTAAAGAAAATTACCATAGCCTGTAAATTGCAAACATTTACATGAATTTATTGCTTGTATAAAATGCAATCATCCATAAATATGAACATTTTTTTACAAAAACATTTTTACAAAAAAAAAAAAAAAAAAAGAAGAAGGAACTTTGGCTGATTGTGGAGCTAAGTTAGTAAGGAATGAGTTACTCTGCGTTCAGTTTTAGTTTTTATTGGCTGGGGATTAAAGTGAAACTTAAGTAAAAATAAACCAATGAGATAAATAATGGTATCCATCCTTCTACTTCTAAAAATGCTATCCCACAGTAGTACAGTATGTTATGTTTAAAAACTTAAAAATGTAGATGTATTGTTTTGTCTCAGCTCAATTAAACAGATCTGTCACTTATCTCTGAGTGCTAAAATATATGAACTATTGACCTTTTTATCTATCCTCTACTTTCAGAAGCTCAGTTCTCTGCCAGGAAAGCTGTAATTCCTTATTAATTACGGTAAGTATTCTATAGTCTGACTGGGTCCCAACTCCAGAAAAACTGTCAGTTGCGTAGCTGAATATTAACGCTTTCAGGTAGAGAAAAAAGAAAAGCAACACAGCATATGTGTGCTTGGTACTGTATATACACATGTCTATCTCATTATGTCACATGTCACTTAAAGTGGTCTGAAACTCTGACATAACATTCAATAAAAATGTGTTTTCCTACTTTTTATTACTCATACAGTTATATTTGTTTTTGCGCACAATATCGCCTGTCTACAAATGACAATTTTCCAAACTGTAGTTTATCTTGCCCTGAAAGCTGTTATTGCATTTTATTCTTTTTCTATTATAACAACTTTTTATTATATATGAAAATCTTCTAATGAGCGATTCTGAACTCTGTGTGTGCCTGAAGCAGAGACAGCTTTTCAGAGAGTGTTTGTTTACATTCTAGTGTTGATACATTTGTGTTTAACAAGTAAAAAAAGATACTGTTATCTCCAGTTTGGATGCAGATTTTAAGCTGAATAGCAGCACAGGATAGTAGTTTTAAAGCTGTAAGGAATCCTTTAGAGCTAAGTAGAAATGTTGGCTTTCAGACCACTTTAAGCTTCTCTTTAACCCAGAACTTTGCAAGAACCAATCAGTTTCAGGGGCAGACAAATAACCACAGCTTGATTGATTAAGCAGCTGCCAGTGAAATCATCTGCAGCTAGCGTATAAATCTGATTACACCTTTCAAATGTCTGGTCCAGCCCTAACAAATTCTTATTCCTGTTGAACCCAAACTTGCATTTTATTTACATTTTTTAACCAAACTGAGTAGGGGAATATTGATCTGCTACAAAGAGGCTAAACGTGATTGTAAGTAGATTTTATAAGATGCAGTGGCGTCCCTACAATAGAGCGCAGGGGGGCGGGGCGCACCGGGTGTCAGACACCCAGGGGGGTGTCGCCACGACCCCCCACAGCAGCACAATCGGAGGGGAAAGCAGGGCTAGAAGGAGAGGCTGTGGAGGCAGCGGTGGGGAGGGGGGAAATATCCCCCCCCTCCCTCACCTGGGACCCCTCCTTCTGCCTCTCTCTCCCCCTCCAGGAAAGCGGCGATAAGTGCGGGGCGGCCGGAGGCAGGGCCGCGCCTGGGCGAGTGCTGTGGTGTGGGTGCATTGCACCCAGGCGCCGGGCTGTGCTTGCCCCCAGTCTGGTCTTCACCGGTGCCCTCTGCCTCCCCCTCGGTCGCCGCTCTCTCCCCCTGGCCGCCTGCAGCATCAGACCTCATCAGCGGGCGACCAGATAGACGGGCGCCGGCGCTAGGACCTAGCGGACACCGCTCATGCGGAAGTGACGTCACTTCCGCATAGCGGTGCGCCCGCCGCCCGCTCTAAGGTCGGGTCGTCCACTGATAGAGAGGTCTGCTGCTGCTGGAAGGTGAGGGGTCCCTGTCACTCACCCTCTACCTAGCCTGGGGGCACCTGTCACTCACTGGGGTCCCTGTCACTCACTACCTACCTAGCCTGGGGGCACCTGTCACTTACTGGGGGTCCCTGTCACTCACTACCTACCTAGCCTGGGGGCACCTGTCACTCACTGGGGGCACCTGTCACTCACTACCTACCTAGCCTGGGGGCACCTGTCACTTACTGGGGGTCCCTGTCTCTCACTACCTACCTAGCCTGGGGGCACCTGTCACTCACTGGGGGTCCCTGTCACTCACTACCTACCTAGCCTGTGGGCACCTGTCACTTACTGGGGGTCCCTGTCACTCACTACCTACCTAGCCTGGGGGCACCTGTAACTCACTGGGGGAACCTGTCACTCACTACCTACCTAGCCTGGGGGCACCTGTCACTCACTGGGAGTCCCTGCCACTCACTACCTACCTAGCCTGGGGGCACCTGTCACTCACTGGGGGCACCTGTCACTCACTACCTACCTAGCCTGGGGGCACCTGTCACTCACTGCCTAGCTAGCCTGGGGGCACCTGTCACTCACTGGGGGTCCCTGTCACTCTCTACCTAGCTAGCCTGGGGGCACCTGTCACTCACTGGGGGGTCCCTGTCACTCACTACCTACCTAGCCTGGGGGCACCTGTCACTCACTGGGGGTCCCTGTCACTCACTACCTAGCTAGCCTGGGGGCACCTGTCACTCACTGGGGGTCCCTGTCACTCACTACCTAGCTAGCCTGGGGGCACCTGTCACTCACTGGGGGGTCCCTGTCACTCACTACCTAGCTAGCCTGGGGGCACCTGTCACTCACTGGGGGGGGTCCCTGTCACTCACTACCTACCTAGCCTGGGGGCACCTGTCACTCACTACCTAAAGGGCTCCCTGTCACTCACTACCTAAAGGGCTCCCTGTCACTCACTACCTAAAGGGGGTCCCTGTCACTCACTACCTAAAGGGGGTCCAGGCTGGCTACATATACTGGGGACACTGGCTGTTTGTCATTATGTGCATTTACTGGTGAAAAGCTGTCTCTTATTATGTGCATTTGCTAGTGAAAAGCTGTCTCTTATTATGTGCATTTACTGGTGAAAAACGGTTTCTTATTATGTGCATTTACTGGTGAAAAGCGGTTTCTTATTATGTGCATTTACTGGTGAAAAGTGGTCTCTTATTATGTGCATTTACTGGTGAAAAGCGGTTTCTTATTATGTGCATTTACTGGTGAAAAGCGGTCTCTTATTATGTGCATTTACTGGTGAAAAGCGGTCTCTTATTATGTGCATTTACTGGTGAAAAGCGGTCTCTTATTATGCGCATTTACTGGTGAAAGGCTGTCTGTCATTACGTGCATTTACTGGTGAAACGCTGTCTCTTATGTGCATTTAGTGGGGAAATTTTGTCAGTAAAAATAATCTTTTGTCCGTAAATTTTTAGGTATTTGTCAGTAAAAAATAACGTGAAAGGTTGGCAACACTGGCAGGCTGTGTGGCGCAACGGGAAAGATACAGGCAGCCCACCTCACACTTGGGCTTGGCGGGGGGAGGAGCCGACGATAGCGAGCGAGAGTAGGGTGGCCGCAGGCAGCCATAAATACGCAGTGTGTGACTGTGTCGCACTCGCAGAGCCTCTCAGCCTGAATCAGTCCAGAGACTCGCAGGCAGCCAAAGCCAGCCAGGAGCAAGCCCATGGAAGAGGGGTAGGAATGGAGTATCGCATGCATGCGTAAAGAGGTGGAAGGTGTGGGTGTGATGAGGCAGGACATGGGTGTGGTTATGTGGTTGGGCGCGGTTAATTTAACCACTCCCATAGGCGCCAGAGAAAATCTTGCACCCAGGTGCCAGGCACCCCAGGCTCTCACCCCTGGGCGTATGGACAATTACTTACTTGATTTCCGCTTTCCAAGCGTGGAGCGCAGCGTCATGATGACGTTACAGGTCTCCGTCTTCAATGCCGCCCACTGTGCTTCCTGATTAGCGGAAGCACAGTGGGCGGCATTGGAGGCGGAGACCTGTAACGTCATGACACTTGGATCTCCCCACCGCTACCTCCACAGCCCCTCCATCTAGCCCTGCTTCCCCCTCCTGGGGCACCTACACAGGGGGCAACTATACTAGCTTACTGGGGGCAACTATACTAGCCATACTGGGGGCAACTATACTAGCCATACTGGGGGCAACTATACTAGCCATACTGGGGGCAACTATACTAGCTTACTGGGGGCAACTATACTAGCCATACTGGGGGCAACTAAACTATACCAGCTATACTGGGGGCAACTAAACTATACTAGCTATACTAGGGGCAACCAAACTATACTAGCTATACTGGCTGGGGCAACTATACTAGCTATACTGGGGGCAGCTATCCTGGCTGGGGGGCAACTATACTAGCTATACTGGCTGGGGGCAACTATACTAGCTGTACTGGCTGGGGGCAACTATACTAACTGTACTGGCTGGGGGCAACTATACTAGCTATACTGTCTGGGGGCAACTACACTAGCTATACTGGCTGGGGCGACCATACTAGCTATACTGGGGCAACTATACTAACTTCATTGGGGGCAACTAGCTACACTGGGGGCAACTGTACTAGCTATACTGGGGGCAGCTATACTGGGGGCAACTATATTACCTACACTAAGGGCAACTATACTAGGTATTTTGGGGGCAACTATACTAGCTATACTGGGGCCGCTATTCTGGAGGGGGAAGAGAGAGGCAGAAGGAGGGGTCCCAGGTGAGGGAGGGGGGGATATGTCCCCCCTCCCCACCGCTGCCTCTACAGCCCCTCCATCTAGCCCTGCTTCCCCCTCCTGGGGGTACAGCCTCCATATCACTCTCATCCCGGGTTCACTTTAAATAAGTTAGCTCCGCCCTCATCTGGTCATGGCCATGCCCATTTTCCACCACAGCGCGCTTTGCGCGCGCCGCAATTTATAGCCACGCCCATTTTTTTTTTTTGGGGGGGGGGGTGTCTTTTAATACCCAGCACCGGGTGTCAAATGCCCTAGGTACGCCACTGATAAGATGTAAACAAGTACGATGTATTTTTGATTCTTAAGAGAAGATTTCGATTCAGGAGTGGGAAGAGATTAAAAATGATGTCATTTTCAGCTTGGAGAACATAAATCAACAGACGTGATCAAAAAAGCACACTTTTTTCCCCACTAGATGTTGAGTGTAATGACCTTCCTTTAGGTGCTATATAAGTCTTTGAAGTTAATTCTACAGTCAATTAAAATGTCATCATTATAAAAATTACTACTAATGTATGTCTCAGTTGCTTTTAATCCCACAAGCTTGCGATAATGGATTTTCTAAAGCACCTTTTATCACTCTCACTGCATTTTACTTAATATATTTTATAAACTTATTTTAAAGCAACCAGATATCACTCTTAACATAAGACAGACAACACAGGGAATCTATAGCCCATGTTGAGGTACAAATATAAAACCAGAACACAGGAGAAACAGGAGAGGTGTGTGCTTATACCAAGTAGCACCGCCTTTCTCAACCTTTCTACCCTGGAGGAACCCTGCAAATAACTTTTGGATCTCAAGGAACCCCTGCAAAAAAAAATTTTCTCTAGGAACCCCTGTATTTATTTTGTAGGAGACATGGTCTTTAGTATGATAAAATTGTTGTGCACTGCCTGCATGTGACAATCTTAATTCTGTGAATTTGCCCCAATGATGCAGAATATTGGCCCTCAGACCAGGAGCGTTTGATAATGAAGCTAGTTAACATTATCTGGGCAACTAATTTGAGAAGGTGGCATTTGCAAAAGAAAAAGCGGTAAAAGCTAAAACTCTTTAGACATTATTTAAAGACCAGTGTTCGAACATCTTAGCATATTTATCAAAACAGCATACATTTACATGGTTATGGGATTTATTAGTCCCCTCCAAGGGGGTTATTAGTTGCCCAGTCAAGGGGGGATTATTAGTTCCCTCCAGGGTTGGTTATCAGTTGCCCACCAAAGGGGCTTATTAGTTCCATACAGGGGGCATAAGCAAACGCAGGTGCGGATTACAGCTGCCCAGAATCCCCCCTCAGGCCAGTGCTGGTGCAGTGTCTGGGGACAGGCACAAGTTGAGACACCAGAATATCTGCAGGTATCCTGCAGCTCACAGCACTACCCCCTTTCTTTCCCTGCTATAGTTGACTTTGGATGTAGTAGCAGCAGTGTGTACAGAGCATGGAGCAGCAGTGTGTGTACAGAGCACGGAGCAGCAGTGTGTGTACAGAGCACGGAGCAGCAGTGTGTGTACAGAGCACGGAGCAGCAGTGTGTGTACAGAGCACGGAGCAGCAGCATGTGTTCAGAGCATAGAGCAGCAGTATGTGTACAGAGCATGGAGCAGCAGCATGTGTAGAGCATGGAATAGCTCTGGGGAACTTAACATAGTCAGGTATGAGCACAACCCTGTGAGGCTGCTGTGTAAATGCTTCACTTTCCGCTTCATTAGCAATGTCGGCTGTCTTCATTATTATCTGTATCCAAACTGCTCTTGATTGATCCTGTTGTCGATCGGTCGGGAAATTGCATTATGTTTACCCGGCATGATGTCCTACCATATTATTATACTGTATTGTGCATGGCTGAGGGAAACCTTTCAGGAATCCCCCCCTTTAAAATCCTAGGTTTGCCCCGGGGGTGGGGGGAGGAGTTATTAGTTCCCGGGGGGGGGGGGGGGTATTAGTTGCCCATTAGTTACCTGCTAGATAAATGTGTGAAATATATATACTGAAAGTGCATTATTATTTGTCAAAGTGGGTTACATGTATGCTAGTATGACCTAACCTGTCACTACCCTCACACAGGAACCTGCTCTGATGGCTGCTGGGCAAGTAATAACCCCCTTAACCTTCCTGGAGGGAACTAATAACTTGGTAAGGGTTATTAGTTTCCTCCAGGAGGCTTACTAGTTCCCTCCAGGGTGGTTAAGGGGGTTATTTGTTGCCCGGCAGAGGAGGTTCTGTGTGAGAATAGTGACAGGTTAGGTCAGGGGTAAGGAACTTATGGCTCAGGAGCCAGATGTGGCTCTTTTGATTGCAACATCTGGCACAAAGACAAATCAGTAGGGGGTTGATTCACTAAGCTACACTGCTCAAGCAGTGCAGCACAAGTAACATTTTCAAAGTTGGCACACTACTGCTGTAGCATGCACTACTAGCTTAATCAAGCTTCCCCAAAACGAATGGCCGCTCTATTTGTCCCATCCTGGACCCTGTCAGGTCCAGTGACTTTGTAAAACGAGATCCCCGCACTTTGATGGGCACCTGTGCAGTAAAGTGGATACAATTGGGTTCAGCCATTTCCGCCGTGCCCAACTGAAAAGCAGCTTTTGCACCTGCGCAGGATCGCGGGGAGGTAAATATTTACCTCGCCGCACTTTGGGGGGTCCCACCGCTTGAGCGGCGGGATGGAGGAGGACAGGGGAAGCCTCGTTAGGATCCAGAGGCTTCCCCCTCCCGAGATAAGTATCCCCCAGAGGGTTTTATTTTTCAGTTACAGATTCTCTTTAACCACTTTACCCCCGGCAGTACGAATTTCTCCGTCCCTTTTTTCCCTCCTAAAAAACCAGGGACAGAGAAATCCGTACCTTCCGCGCTCCCGCCGCTGTCCGCGCTACCGCTGCTCGTGCACGCCGCCGCCCGCTTGCCCGGAGATCAATGAACGGGAAAATCCATTCCCGTTCGTTGATCTAAGCCCCCGCAATGATCTGCTGCTTCTTTCAGAAACAGCGCGATCATTGTGAGTCTCCCAGCCTCCTACTGCTTCCTGTAAGCGTCCTTCCGGTCGCTTACAGGTCGCATGTAAACATACTCACTGTGGCCATCTTGTGTCCAAATAGTAAACTACACCCTAATGCATTTTACACATACAAATAAATTGTTTTACATAATAAATTAACTCATTACCTCCCACACTCCCCATTTTTTTTTTTTTGTAATTTAAAAAAAAAAATATATACAATAAAAAAAAAAAATATAAATAGTTACCTTAGGGACTGAACTTTTTAAATATTTATGTCAAGAGGGTATAACACTGTTACTTTATAAACTACGGGCTTGTAATTAGGGATGGACGCAAAACTGAAAAAAATGCACCTTTATTTCCAAATAAAATATTGAGGCCAAACATTGTGATAGGGACATAATTTAAACGGTTTTATAATCGGGAATAATGGGCAAATAAATTTCATGGGTTTTAATTACAGTAGCATGCATTATTTGAAAACTATAATGGCCGAAAACTGAAAATAATAATTTTTTCCCACATTTTTTCCTATTTTCCCCATTAAAACACATTTAAAATAAAATAATTCTTGGCATAATGTCCCACCTAAAGAAAGCCTAATTGGTGGCGGAAAAAACAAGATATAGTTCATTTCATTGCGATAAGTAATAATAAAGTTATAGACGAATGAATGGATGGAGCGCTGAAAGGTGAAAATTGCTCTGGTGGTCAGGGGGTAAAACCCCTCAGTGGTGAAGTGGTTAAGATTTTCTAGTTAGGAAAATGTATGACTGTAAAGGTGGCAATCTTGCTTCCATTTCCATGTTTATATTAATGATTAAAACAAATAATAATGATCTTTCAGTATAGATTTTACACATTTATCTAGCAGGTAGATTGTTTTCACTTTGGTTTTATTGCTCAAAAATGTAGTACAAAATCACAGTTGTATCCAAAAGCTAGTGAAGTACAAACATATTCAATCTATACCATAAGATTCTAATACAACATATCCAGTATAGCATATTTTCCACAACATAGGTCTTTAAAAGTAGGTTTTCGGCTTTTGCTATATAAACTTCTGTTAGTTTATATGGTTTTCCAATACGTTTAAGGTATACTACTTTGTTACTTAGAGAAATCTGTGTGAGATTTTATGAGAAAAAAAAACAAGAATTTACACCAAAGGCCTATTAACACTATAACAAGCTAAAACTAAAGAGAGAAAAAGAGATAGTGAAGAACCAATAGTTCAACTAACGTATTATATTTAAGAGTTGGTACCAGTGCGAACGTGGGACCAATCATCCCAATGGCTATGAAATTTCTCCATAGTGTCCTGCATTGTACATAGGATATAGTCGGTGAGCATTATGCTGTCCACCCTGGTCAAGGCCAATTCAAACTGAAGGTTGTTTTTCTTCCATGAGAGGGCTATTACCCATAACATTGCCCCCAGCAATGCAAAATATGCTCTTTTCCATTTTTTTGTGATCTCATTGTTTGGGGTCAAAAACAGGGCCTGCAAGGGAGTTAAAGTAATAGGTTTGGAGATTAATTTTTCCAGCAAATCTTTGGCTTGAGACCAGAAAGTTACTGCTATCGGGCATTCCCAGAATATGTGTTTCATAGTGCCTTGTTGTTGGCAATTTCTAAAGCAATAAGGAGGTATTTGAGGCAAAAATTTGTGCAACTTTACAGGTGTTCTGTACCACCTGAGTATGACCTTTAACACTGTATCTCTTACTGCCGCCGTTTTAGTAGCCTGTTTAAGATGCTGGAATATCCTATTCCATTGGGGGATGTCGATTTCTGTCTGGAGTTCCTCTTCCCATTCTAACATGTTCTTTGATTTGGATTCAGCATAAATTTCAATAAAATGCGAGTAAAAAAGAGAGATAATTCCTGAAAAAGGTTGTTCCGATAGGTACAAATTTTCAAAGTATGTAGCATTATTTCTGCTTCCATGCGTGGAATTTCTATTGAAAAAGTGTTTGAGTTGACAATATCTGAAGTGTTCTTCCCATGGAATATTTTTATTGAAACGCAATAAGGAAAATGGCAGAAATTTATCGTGAATCCAAAATCTATTTGAGGTAGTATATAGATTCTCTTTCCACCATCTAAAAGCCGAATCATCTGTAAATGCTGGAAGGAATTCTGGATGCCCCATAAAGGACAATTTGGGCGCAAAGGTGGATTTTAAGTTAAATTTAGGGTAGTTATTATGCCATAAGCATAATGTGTCGGCCACAATAAGATTAAGGGATTTTATCTTCTTTACATAATGCTTTGACACATATGGTAAAGTTTGAATGTTGTAGGGAAGTATTGAATCTGTTTCAAATTGAATCCATTGAATGTTAAGACTGGGACGGAACCAGTACAACATCTGTGAAAATCTTGTGGCTAACAGGTAAGTCCATAGGTGAGGAACCCCAGCTCCCCCATATGTTATTGGCCTATATAATGTAGTTTGTTTGAATCTTGCCGGTTTTTGACCCCATACAAATTTATCGATAACTTTCTGAAACTGAGAGATAAGATTTTTCCCAGGAGTTAAAGGGATTGCCCTAAATATATATAAGATACGTGGCAAAATTACCATTTTGACCGCTGCTATTTTACCTGTCCAGGATATCCTATATTTGGACCATTCTGATAAGGTTTTAGATATAGAATTAAGAAGAGGAGTGTAATTTGTTGCTACTAAAGCGGTAAATTGTGCTGGAAGTTTAATTCCCAGGTAGGACATATTCTTTTCCTGCCATTTAAAATTAAAATTGGCTTGGTATAGTTTTACTACCTGGTGAGGTAGGTTAATTGGCATGGCTTGTGATTTTGTCACGTTCACGTGCAGCCCAGATAATAATCCAAATCTTTCCAATAAAGGTAACAAGGTGGGCATTGAGGTTAATGGCTGTGATAAGAATAAAAGGGAATCATCAGCGTAAAAGCTAGCTTTAAATTCTACACCGTTGAGCTCATATCCTTTAATGTTAGGATTTTGTTGGATTGCCAGGGACAGGGGTTCAAGAGCCAAAGAGAATAATAAGGGGGAGAGAGGACACCCTTGGCGAGTGCCTCTTCCCAGTGAAATTGGATCTGAAAATAATCCCGGTATTCTAATACGTGTTAGGGGGGCATTGTAAAGAGCCATGATCCCTGATATAAATTTGCCTGATAAACCCATTTTCCCAAGAACTTTATAAAGATAAGGCCAGGTAACTGAATCGAATGCTTTCTGGAGATCCAATCCTAGCATAAGAAGTCTATTATTGTGTAAGTGTGCATCTTGCAAGATATTGCAAGCCAGACGGGTGTTGTCAATTGTTTGTCTTTGTGGCATAAAGCCCGACTGTGATGGGGATACCAGAGAGAGAATGATCCGTGAGAGGCGAGTCGCCAGTATCTTTGAGAACACCTTGATATCATTATTTATTAAAGAGATTGGCCGAAAATTCTGAGGGAGAGTATGGTCTAGAAGAGGTTTTGGAATTAATGTCATGTTGGCTTGAATCATATCTGCCGGGAATTTATGGCCTGAGAGGACTTCATTATACATGTCTACCATATAGGGGATCAATATTTGCGATAATTTTTTAAGGTAACTGCTAGTGAAGCCGTCCGGGCCTGGTGATTTTTGTGCTTTTAAAGAGTTGATTGCCTCATAAACTTCTTTGTTCGTAAAAGGTAAGTTCAGGCTTTCTAGTTGGTCTTGTGATATAGAGGGAATGGGTAATGACTCTAGCCAATTATCTATTTGGGTAGCTGGAATGGACGTGGGGGGTGCAAAAAGTTTGGAGTAGTATTCCTCAAGTATAGTTAGAACTTTTTCCGGAATGGCTTCTAAGCTTCCACTCTTATTTTGTAGTCGAAATACATCAGGGGGTCTATAGTATTGCGTTAATTTACGGGCGAGCATTGTACTAGATGTATTACTATATAACAAGAATTTAGCTTTAGCGAATTTCATGGTCTTCTCTACCTTTTCAGATAATAGTTTATCTAGCTCCAATCTCCTCTCACGGATCATTGCACTTGTGACCGTCCCCTCCCCAGATTCATGTTGTTTGTATAACTTATCAAGTTCTTTAGTAAGAAGTAATATTTTTGACAACCTGTCTCTCTTCCTCCTTATGGCAAGACCAATCAGCTTACCCCGTATAACCGGTTTATGTGCTGCCCATAATGTTGTGGCAGAAACCTCACCATTGTTGTTATGTATAAAATATTCCTCCAAAGCTTCATTTATAGAATCTGAAATTGATTGATCTTGCAAAAGGAGGTCGTTCAATCTCCAGGATAAGGGAGAAAATGGAGCCCCGAACCCTGAGAGATTTCCTGATACAATGTGGTGGTCAGACCAAACACTTAGATGAATCCCAGAATGAGTAGCATTTGCTAACAAGATAGGTGAGACAAAGATATAATCTAGGCGAGCATAAACCTGGTGTGGGTGTGAAAAATAGGTGTAGCTTTTGTCACCCATGTTGAATGTTCTCCAGAGATCTGTTAGTTGGAACGATTTATGACGACTTATCAGCGCTCTGGGGAAGGTTCTACTATGCTCAGACAATTTACTTCTGTCTGCTACCGGGTTGTGTACACAGTTGAAATCGCCCGCTACTATTAGATGTGTAGAGTGGTAATTCTCCAGTTTATCATACACCATCTTGAAGAATTCAGCTTGTAAAGTGTGGGGAGCATAAATGTTGCATAATGTGATGTTCTTTCCCCTCAGTTGTCCTTGAACAATAATAAATCTACTCTCTGGATCTTTATAGATGTGTGAGGGTTCAAAAGCTACTCTATTATGCATGAGTATAGCCACACCCCTGGTCTTAGTGGTATAAGAAGTGTAATAACATTTGGAATAAGCTTTGTCCATATATTTTAAAGGGTCTGTTCTTGCAAAATGGGTTTCTTGCAAAAAGATTATGTCTGCCTTAAGTGATTTATATTGCAGGAAAGCTTTTCTACGTTTTGTTGGGGAGTTAAATCCCTGGACATTATGTGATAAAATCTGTAGTGTCATTATAAATAGGAGTTTAAAGGGGCCCATACACTGAGCCGATTTTCTGGCCGACCGATCGACCCAGATCGATCGATCGCTTAATCGGTTGAAAATCGGTTGGCCAATCGACCGATCGATGGCCGATTTCGATCGATTTCGATGGCTTTCTGTCGAACTGGCAGGATGGAAAATTTAGGTCGATCTGATGAGATTGCTTATCATTTTGCATTGGCCTTAATGGAAATCTGATGGCAAAAAAATGCCATCAGATCGAATTTCAATAGATTTCAAACTGAAATCTATTGGAATTCTATCCTGGTAAAAAATGTTCTAAAAACGCATCAGATAGATCATCAGATGCATTTCTTATCTATCTGCTGCCAATCTGACGAGTGTATGGGCACCTTTAGTTAGCATAAACACAGTATTTTGGGATAGGCTCACCAGACCAGGGATATGGCCATTCCTCCTCCTTTCAGCTGACTGGACCAAAAAGATATGTATGACCAGGGTGGATAGCACAGGTACTCTGCAGACACCAGGGGAAAACCGGTAACCAACTAGATCAAATAGAATTAGCGTAAACAAATAACAAAAAAAGAAGAGGAAAATGAACATAGCAAACCTAAGTAGAATATTCATCATGAGAGATTTAAACAACAATTCTTCTCTTCCGAGCCAGTTCCAAAACAGGAGCTGGTGTACTCGGAGAAACCTTTGTCACCCACCAAAAGAAGGGATCAAAAGGGGGGAGCTACTAAAGCACTTGCGAGAGCCCAGGAGCAAACCGCTACTCCATAGGAGGTTAATAAAGTGTTTTGTCCCCTGAGTAAAAAATCAAAAAAGAGGGAGAAGTTCACCAAGAGCAATGCCTCAATCCGGTTCTTCCGAGGATTGGAGGTTTCTGATTCTTCTTGATTTAGAGGGTGTCCAGATAGGGGAAAGGGCTCTAGTGTTCTTACGTGGCGGTGTAAATGGAAGATGTTCCAGCCCCAATTTTGCAAGAAGGTGTTTTCCCTCTGATGGAGTGGATGCAGACAAGGTAGTTCCATTGTGGGGAACTAATAAACGAAAGGGGAAGCCCCATCTATACTTAATCTGGGCCTTAACGAGCACAGCAGTAATACCTTTCATTTTCCGTCGGCGCTCAAGGGTCACTGGTGATACATCCTGGAAAATTTGAATTCGGTTACCTTCGTATTCGATTGAGAGTTGTTCCCTTGAGGCTTTTAAGATGCTTTCTTTAATGAGGTAATCCTTCAGGCATAATACCACATCGCGTGGAGGCATATCTGGGCCTGGTTGTGCTCGTAGGGCTCGATGCATGCAATCACATATGAAAGCTCCCTCTTGCGCATCCGGGAGAAGGGCTGCAAAAATGGCGGAAACGTGCGGTTCCAACTCTACGAATGATTCTGGTAATCCCCTTACCCGTAGATTGTTCCTACGATTGCGGTTGTCTAGATCCTCGGTCCGCCCTTCTAAAGAGTTCACGGTCTCTTGTAACTGCTCGTGTTCCGTCCGTAAAGCTTGATGTTCTGCTAACAAGTCGTCATGTTTTCTTTCCAATAGATCTGTGCGGCTTCCGAGCGAAGCAATCTCCAGCATCAGAGCGGATTCTGTCTTATGCAGCTCTGCTTGGAACTTGGTGATTAGTTTAGCACACATGTTCTCAAGGCTGTCCTCCAAGTCCTGCTTAGTCAGGCCCTTGCTTCGTTCCGGTCGAGCTGTCGTCCACTCTGGGCAGGATTCTGCCTGCGAGGCCTGGGAGGGAGTAGGGGAGCCGCGGCCATCTTGTGACGACATGGCGGAGTCACGCGGCCTTAGGAGATAGTCTCTTACTAGCCTCTGGTGAGATTCAACTCCCTTCTTTCTCTTTGGAGACATGCACAGGTGATGTTACTCGAGGGTGCTATTGTCGCGCATGCGCCCCATCTAGCAGGTAGATTGTATAGAAATAGAAACATATTTTTTACAGGACTGTAATCAGGGCAGGACATGCTCTCCCAGAGCTGTGATACCTTCATTTAGCAGCAGATTCATACAGATGGCTGCTTGACATGGTTGTGACTTCGCCCTCCCAATGGGTATAGTTTGACGCTTTTGCTACTAAACCTTTCCAATTAACTGCACTATCATGTCGGAACAAGTCACACTATAGGTCAATAGTCTCACTAAATGCAGTAGAAGTAGCACGGGTGGTTAAACGGTATCCATGCAAAAGTAAAAGAAATGTTATATTTAATATTCTCCCTAACTTAAAGCTCATAGGAATTCCAGAGTTTCTCACTGCTGTCAGTTTTTATGTGATGGATTAGTAATTCCAACAAGTGTCTGTTGGATCACAAGATTATTTCATTTACTTTATTAAGATCTAATAGAGATGTCCCTGTTCTGAAAGAATTATCATATATTTAAATTGATTGCACAGTGACGATACAGGAAAAAGCGAGGACAAATACTTGCCTTAGCCATATGATAGGATTTGTTTTGCCAACCTCAGAGATAAAACTTTGAATGTTCTCTAAAAATAAGATTGGATCTTGAATTCTGTTTATTAGTCATATTAGTCAGAGCCTAGCAGTTTCTAGCAATGCACAGTCACAGACTCTATTACATGAAACTACTGCATATGGAAATGAGGCACAGAGGGGGACAAAAGGAGGCACAGGAGGACAGAAGCACACACAGGGGGGCAGAGGTGGCATGGAGGACTGAGGGAGGCACGAGACAGAAAGGGGATGGAAGGAGGCACAAAGGGGATGAAAGGAGGCACAAAGGGGAAAGGAAGGAGGCACAAAGGGGAAAGGAAGGAGGCATGGGGGAGAGATGGATGCACGGGGGAGAGATGGATGCATGGGGGGGGGGGGGGGGGGCTGGAGGCACATGGCACAGAGGGACACAGACCTTGTGATGTCCGCTCTTCAGGGCACCACACTTCTGATAGAACATCCCCTTGGGGTGGAGCTTAGTCTAGGGGGGGCCCTTCATTCAGGGGCATGGCTTAATCCAGGGGCATGGCGCCCACCAGGACCATTGGCATTGATAGTGATAGGGTTATGAAGGCTGCCATATTTATTTCCTTTAAAAAAAGCTGATGGCTTGGCTGCACTGCTAATCCTCTGTCTCCAATATTTTAGATTCTGACAGAGAACAAGTGTGCACATCGGACACTCTGTCTAAACTTTTGCCACTCCAAATGCATATTTGTTTTAGGTGTGTGATTCAGACACTGCTGAAACCCAAACGATCAGCAGAACAGCCAGGCAGCTGGCATTGTTTGAAAAGAAATAAATATATTGGCCTTCATATCCATCTCTTAAATCATAATTGTAGTGTCGATTATGGCTGCTGTACGCAGCAAAGTGTTTAACCCTCTGGGAGATACAATAAGATCGCCCAGGAGGGGGTGCAGCACTTTTTTTTTAATTTTTTAGTTTTTAAATCATGTAGCGAGCCCTGGGCTCGCTACATGATAGCCGCTGCCCAGCGGCATCCCCCCACCCACTCCGATCGCCTTCGGCGATCAGAGTAAGCAGGAAATCCCGTTCAGAACGGGATTTCCTGCTGGGCTTCCCCGGTCGCCATGGCGACCGGGCGGGATGACGTCGCCGACCTCAGAGGGAGTCCCGATCCACCCCTCAGCGCTGCCTGGCACTGATTGGCCAGGCTGCGCAAGGGGTCGGGGAGGGGGGGGGGCTGCGCGGCACGGCGGCGAGCGGCGGATCAGCGGCGAGCGGAAGTTACACGCAGCTAGCAAAGTGCTAGCTGCGTGTAACAAAAAAAATATGCAAATCGGCCCACCAGGGCCTGAGAACTCCTCCTGCGCGACATACCCCGAGCTCAGCTCGGGATTATCGCTCAGGAGGTTAAATACCACCCATCTAAGCCGAGCATTTGTGTGGAACTCGTCTGTCTTGGCTTCTAAAAAGTGAACCTGAAGTGAGAGGGATATGCAGGCTGCCATTTTTATTTCCTTTTAAACAATGCCAGTTGTCTGAGTCTGAGTCACAACCCTGCAACAAGCATGTGGCCAATCCATTCACAGTTGAGTCAGAGCACCTAATCTGGATGACTGTTCAGGGTCTGTGGCTAAAAGTATTAGAGATACACAAGCAACGGGACAGCCAGCCTGGCAACTTGCATTGTTTAAAAGGAAATAAATATGGCAGCCTCCATATCTCTCTCACCTCGGGTTCCCTTTAAAATGATTAATTTTGTTTCAGTAATGAAAACTTTCTCTTATAACAATTCTGTAAGAGAAAAAACTACCTCTGGGGGATACTTACCTTGGGAGGGGGAAGCATCAGGATCCTAATGAGGGTTCCCCTGTCCTCTCCAGCCTTGGGGATCCAGCGCTGGCAGCCCCTGAACAGTGTGCAGCAATATTTATCAATCCTTGCTTATGCGCAGGCACATTTCAAGCTTTCCCTCAGGATCCGGCGGAAATAGCCGAGCCCGATCGGGTCCACTGTACTGCGCAGGCATGAGTCACCTGTGACTGTGCAGTAGAGCAGATCTGAGCAGACTTGGTGTCAGGCCTGTAGGGATATTCACTCACAAATCAGCTCCAATGCCCCAATCTACCTACACACGCTTCACCCTATGTGGCATGTCCCCGCCTGAACGAGAGGTGAGAGACAACACCTACCCGACTTCGGTTACACTCAGGCCTTTAGTGTGCAAGGTATTGGAGCTGAATGCAGGGTGAGCGAATAAACTTCCAGGCCAAACAAGGATTCAGAGTTAGCAAAGTCCAGAAACAGTCCAGGGTCATACACGGGTAAACAGATATATCGCAGTACAGGAGGACTAGGCAGGAGAGAGGTCAAGAATGGATTTGAAGTCAAACCAGGCAGCAGACAAGGAAGGTCCAATAACAAGCACAGGTTGAAGTTCAGATAATCCAATATAACAAAAGCAGGACCACAGAGCAACTAGCAAGCTAGAGCTAGAAGCTATCATGAGCAATGACAGGACGCACTCAGCAGGTTTAAATACTACATGCAACCAATCAGTGGCCGGCCATATGCACACAACAGCCAATCACACGCAGGCATCAATCAGCTGACAGTGAGATCAGCTGACACAGATGACCACAACAGATCAGCTGAGCCACCCAGTTCTGAACAGCAAACCTTCCTGACAGTATCAGCCATAGCACAGTGGTCAAGCTCACAACCTCCGACGTGGGAGACCAGGGTTCAATCGCAGGCAGGGTCAGAAACCATTATTTCATATTATTTAAATAAAACCCCTGCCTAAGTGTCAGCTGACTAGCACAGTGGTCAAGCTCACCACCTCTGACATGGAAGACCAGGGTTCAATCCCAGGCAGGGTCAGCAACCAATATTTCATATTATTTAAATAAAACCCCTGCCTATATCTATCTATCCTGTCAGCTGACACTACCTCTGTTGCCGCCTCAGACCATACTGCGGCCGAGAGGAACGGACCCTTACACTTGATTAGCCCAAGGGAAGCTTGTGATGCACATGCGCAGGACCGAGGATTGGTAAATATTGCCACTCGCTGAAGCCCCTACTGTGCCTGCACCACCAAGCTTGTTGGCAGCTTTTCGGGAACTGCTAGTGCTGGATCCCTGAGGCTGAAGAGGACGGGGAAGCCTTATTAGGATCCAGAGGTTTTCCCCTCCCAATTTAAGAACCACATAGGGACACTTTTTTCCTTACAGATTTACTTTAAAGTGAACAGACGTGACATATGGGTGTATTAACTAAATGGGGTTGAGCAGAATAATGTGCATTAAGTCTTATCACATGACATGTAGAGTGTAATGCATTACATTCTACTTATCATGTGGCAAGACTTTACACACTTTATTCTGCTTAATGCAGTCTAGTGAATACACCCTATAATTAGATACACATGGGTACATATAGTACTAGTTTTACTAGTACCTTGTCTGAGGTCCCTTTATATTTACACAGCCATTATAAAAAAAAACCCCAGTGTTATTATCTATGCAAGTGAGGCTGTTGACAGAGGCGTAGCTATGGTTTTCAGCCCCCGGGGACAATGACAGTTTTTGTGCCCCCCCTCTGGACAAAATGGGCGTGGCCACACATCAAAATGAGGTCATGGGTAGAGTCAAAAGTTATATAGATAGCTATATATGCCCCCTCACCCCATTCAGATAACCAGATGTGCCCCCTTTTAAATAGCCAAATGTGTGCCACTTAAGTTAGCCAGATGTGCCCCTTCACCCTGTTTAGATAGCCAGATGTGCCCCCCTTCACCCTGTTTAGATAGCCAGATGTGCCCCCCTTCACCCTGTTTAGATAGCCAGATGTGTCCCCTTTAGATAGCCTTGTTCTGCTGCTGTTACACTTCTGCAGAGGGAGGGACAGAAGCAGGGGCACTTTGGGCAGCCAACAAGCCACCTCTCATGCACTTGGGGGTGCAATGTCCGTGCTGAGCGCCCCCACAGTGCTGCGCCCTGGGGACATCTGCCCCCCCTTGCCCACCCATAGCTAATCCTCTGGCAGTTGAACAGCAAGTGGAATTCAGTGGCTCTCCCACTTCCCCCCAAAAAATACAGTCAGTATTTTCAGTTGCCAGCTTAACCTGCTGCCAGGAGGATACACATCTGTGAAATGTAAATGGATGTAAAATAAGGCTGAATAGCGATTTTAATACATCATTATTGTAGCAAACCTCTATCAATTACTACTTCAGACTGAAGAATTCTTCAGGAAACTGTATCATTCATATACAGTACAAATTCACATATTCAGAAACAGAAAAAAGGAAATAACGTATACTGTACAGATAATAGTACTACAAAACCTTACTGCTAGCTCGAGAAGGTAAGCATTAACAGAGGAGAGTTTGGGAGTACTACAAAACCTTACTGCTAGCTCGAGAAGGTAAGCATTAACAGAGGAGAGTTTGGGAGTACTACAAAACCTTACTGCTAGCTCGAGAAGGTAAGCATTAACAGAGGAGAGTTTGGGAGCGGTCGTTGAATATTACTGCCTTTGAGGATGACTGGAATAAAGCTGCCAGAATAGTCAAAATAGCCACTCATTGTTCCTCTGATTGGGAAAATTACATGAAAATAGTATGGCAATGGTACAATACACCCTTTAGATTGGCTACTTTGACTGACAGCAAAGATACCAGATGAAGGAGAGGAGAGGATCTGGGCAAACTGGAACCCTATACCATATAATGTGGACCCAGTGGCATAGCTAAAGATTATGGGGTCCAATAGCAAAACTTTCTTGGGGCCCTCAGATGGTGGCACTCTTAAGCAATGCCACTTGCCCCTAACCTGTGGATATGAGTTATTTGGTAATTTATATTCCCATGCATTCATATAGTTCATGGGCATTGAGACACAGTCAGAGGGTGAAGAAACACAAGAAAGTTAATAGTGAATATATCAAATACCCACTGGGCCCCCATTGCTGAAGGGCCCCATAGCAGATGCTATGGCTGCTATGGCTATTGCTACGCCCCTGTGTGGACCTGTCCTAAAATAAATATGGTGTGATATAAATAGGCTATTAAATAAGCTCCCTGGTCATACTCATGCACCATCTTCTCAACTAGCTCTGCTACATTTAGATATATTGTCTATTATCTTCTGCAGCACTGGTTTATTATCTCACATTTACTTATTGTGACTAGGAAAATCATTGTTGAGGTGTGGAAAACTCCTTCCATCCCCACAACTCAAGATATAATCAATAAAACAGAGCATGATTTGCAAATGGAGTATCAGTGGGCAATTTGATTAGGTAACCCTAGTATATGTATCCGTGAGGTCCGGGAAGAATCCATCACTGTGGGGAATATGACAAAACATCTTGTTGCTGGCAGTAGTGATACTTAGGAAAGTTTGACTGGGCAGGCTACCTGATCTTTTTCTGTTCAGCCAATGTTATAGCTACTAGACTTGCTGAATGGAAACAAAGTCCTGGCATTTAATCAGAAGTTTTTCTTCTTCAAGACTCAGTGCCAAGCAGTTTGCAGTGACTGATCAGCAGATCAGGAGAGATTTATGATGCATTACTTGCTGTTTTGTGACACAATATTGATAAGGATTTCTCTGATGTCTGTTTAATTAATGACCTTTGTGTGAGGACAGTGAGAGCAGCCATGTAAATCACATTCTACAGGAGCTGATCAGCAGTGCACTCAATTGAACTTAGGTCAGATTGAAACACTGAAATCTGAATCAGGAAAGAAACATGGCTGACACTTATTCCACCTTGTCTTATCGGACACACTACTTCTGTTCAATGAAGTAGAATTAAATTAAGATTTATTTTTTTTAAAGAGTGTGTTTTTACAAATTGTGCACATTCTAATGACTCTGATAATCTGTAGTAAATTAAAAAAACTTTAATGATGTTGTCCTCCACCTGAATCAGATCTAGGATGAGCTGGACTCCCATTTTAAAAAAATCTAAAAATGGATCAACATATGCCCCCCATTTTTTTACTTTTTACTTTTTTTTTTTTGTAGTCACAGTAACAAACCTATCTCAGCATGCAAATAACAGAAAGCTTCCTATTTTAGATAAGATAAGGACCAAAAGGTAATTAAATACCCCCCCCCCCCCCCCCGAAGAGTTTACACAGCATGGTAAAAGTCCATACCCACAGCGAGATTTCATCTGTCCAAATTGAAGATGAACAATTATTCCGATGACATGTAACTATATTTTAAAGAAAGAAGCGGTAAAAGATGGTTACAGACAGTCAATGTACGACAATGCTCGAGCAGTTTGAAAGATAAAATCGGATTGCTTTGTTCAACGTCCCCATGTGTACAGATCTTTAAACAATTTTCTGATGCTCATTATGACTCTAAAGGTGGCCATACACTGATAGATTTGCAGCAGATTCGACCATCAGATAGATTTCTGTCAGATGCCTGTCAGGTCGAATCTGACAGGAATCTATCTGATGTGTGCCACATACTAGGAACATATTTCCAATAGATTTCAGTATGAAATCTATTGGAAATCTATTGAAAATTGATCTAAAGGCATTACTGGATCATTAGATCCAATGTCTGGGCTATCGATTGATCGAAATCGGCCGCAAATCGATCGAATGGGGAATTTGATAGAATCGTTTTCTGATCGATGACTGAAATCGACCAGTGTATGGGCCCCTTTAAGGTGCCCACTAACGATACAATCTTGATTGTACAATCTTACCACTTGAGAATGTCTTTTGCCCACAGTTTGAGGCTGAATACTGATGTCATTTCTGCCCTTAACTTTTTTTTTCTTTTCTCCTCCAATTGCTGAGTCACCTCAGCCTTGCTTGTAAACACAAGTGAGCAGGGGATCGGGTTTCAAATAGGCAATAGGCAGGGAAATAAAGGGAAGAGGAGGAATATATTATAAATAAAAAGAACCCCCAGCGTGCAACTGGCCCTTTAATAGTCAGTGCTCCTAAAGTATGTGATAACTCCAAACCATAACAGCAGAAAAAGTTTTGAATGCAGGATCAGCTTATTTATCACTTAAAACACTCAGACCAGTTGCTGTTGTAATTAGGTTTTTAATGGTGACAATCCCGCTTTAAACTTGCTATGTTAATGTCACAGGTGCCTGCTGTAGTTCCCTATTGTCTCCTCATATTTTTATATTTAGTTCATGTCTGATTTAACTGTGGCCACAAATGTAAGATCTGGGGGGAAATGCCATCCCTCTACAAACATAAAATAAATGAGGCGCATGAATTTTATATACTCTGCAAGCTTTGCCTGACAGGACTGGTTCAATCTTGAACTAATATTCCTATGTTAAAATTAAATGGAAATACACCAAGCAATGAAAAAACAGCTGACTTTTAGGAATAAATAATAAACAAGGAAATACAAGCAACCACAAGTTCTGCTTGGCAACACCGAAAAAACAGGTAAACAATTTTATTTCAAGCTGGGGAAAATTAACTGAAAGTTATAGAAAAATTGTTTTTTTTTTTTCAAAAAAACATACAGGAAATGTGAGAATCAATGTATATACAGCATCTCACAAAAGTGGGTACACCCCTCACATTTTTGTTAATATTTTATTACCAGTATATCTTTTCATAGGACAACACTGAAGATATGACACTTTGATACTATTTAAAGTAGTTATTGTACAGCTTGTTTAATAGTCCAATCCACTGGCAACTCAAGAGAGTACACCCCTAAGTGAACAATATCAAAATTCAGCCCAATTAGACATACACCGGGGTCATATCACTCGTTAGTGTTACAAGGTCTCAGGTGTGAATGGGTAGTAGGTGTGTTAAATGTGGTGTTATTGCTCTCTCATACTGGTCACTGGAAGTTCAGCAAGGCACCTCATGGGAGAGACCTCTCTCTGAGAATATTAAAAAAAAGAATTGTGTAATCATTTTTGTGAGATACTGTACATCATTTATTTATCTGTACATAAGTTTATCCTACTAATCTATATTTGTCCAACCATATGAAATCATTATTTATCTATTCACATGCCTTTTTTGTTAACTCCCATTTATTCTAATTAATTGATTAATCAATTTAGTTATTTATTTTCTCTATTGAGCTGCCCACAGGTGGAAAATATGAAATTAGACATTTATATGTATAGTTTTTTCATATTTCCTTTATGTATTTTGAGCATTGGACTGCTATCTTTTTATACAATTTGATGTTAGACACTGTACTTTTGACCTGTGGAAACAAGATTTACCCACAAAATGCATCATCTTTTAGTATCTAATACATTTGTCTTTTCCTACTCCCATTTCTGATCCAAGGTAAGATTGTTTTATTTTAAACAGTTTTTAAGCTTATTGTATGTATTTTTTTAATGCCTCCTCCCACCTATCCCTGTACCAGAAACCGGAAACAGTAAATTCGGGCGCCTGAGGCAAGTGGACAAAAAGGACGCCACCATTCACTCCCATAATAAATATCGTTTAATGGGCGCCCGACAGGAAAAAAGGGTGCCGGAGAAAAATAACGTTTTACAAGCGGCGCCCGGAGACTTTTACTGTTTTATAACTGCTTCTCATGATTACACATTATTTTATGATTTATAATTTTTTAAACATTATTTTTAAAAGAAAAACTGTAAAATCTTTTTTAAAACATTATTTTTAAACGAAAAACAGCACAATATTTTTTTCAAATGTTATTAATTCTTATCACGGGGGGGTCTTAGGTTTAGGCACCACCAGGGGGGTCTTAGGTTTAGGCACCACCAGGGGGGTCTTAGGGTTAGGCACCACCAAGGGGGTCTTAGGGTTAGGCACCACCAGGGGGGTCTTAGGGATAGGCACCACCTGGGGGGTCTTAGGTTTAGGCACCACCAGGGGGTCTAGGGGTTAGGGGTAGGTACAGGGAGGGTTCTGTATGAGAGTAGGGTTAGGTATAGCTTTATTAAAATTCTTATTAATCTTTTATAAAACATTATACATTTCACTTTTTAAACAGGGAAGATTAACGTTTTTACAATTGCCGATTTCATACACATTATTTAATGATTTATAACGTTATAAAACATTATTTTTAAACGAAATATAGCACAATTTTTTTTAAATGCTATTCATGCTTATCGTTTAAAACCCTGCGGCCTTTTTTTCCCCGACGCCCTTTTTTAACGTACGCACCAGAACCAGCTGATACTTGAATTTCTTGTGGTATTGCAGAATCCACTGCCTTGCCTTGCTCTCCCTAGAAATCACCCTAAGTAAATCCATCAGATTGATAAACAAAAGTCTTATACCAGCTCTAATACTAAAATCTTCCCCTTTGATAAGCATCCTTGTTATTCAAAATCAATCTCTGCTATCTGATCACGGATGAAAATACGAATTGCAATTTTAAAACAGTGGCAGTCAGTAATTGCAATAACTATTTAATAACTCTGCCTGTCACTAATAGCTAATAATAAGCAGCCCCATCATTTACATTTACATAATAAGCAGCCCCATCATTTACACTTACATTTCAGGTAAGCACAGCATGTCTGCTTTTCAGCCTATTTCAGTAATTGAAATCACTTCACTCTGCTGTCATTTCAGCCTGTGTCTAGATACTGAACGTTTAGAAGTTGCCCACACATGTGTATCATTCTGGGAATAAAATTAGTACAGGTCTTTTCCTGTTTAATGTTATATTTTATATGAAAGCCAGAGGATACAGCATGCAATTAGCTAACAGTCTCGGAGAACTTCTCTTTTCCTGTATTACATACAGTATGGCCTGGTCCACACTAGGTCCAGAAACGTATCCGTGGCTCCGTTTTTTAAAACCTGATCAAAACCGGAGCCACGGATAACAATGTTAAAAATAGCAGCTGTCTTCACCCAAACAAAAAAACAAATCTGTCTGCGTTTGCGGAGTCCCGTTTTTGAAACCTGAACAAAAGGTCCGGATCTGCTGCATTCTCACGCAACGGATCTGGATCCTGATGCACGTAGGGGTAGTGGCAGGCAATTGAAAAACTGATCCCCGTCTACACAGGCAGATTTGGACACAGAAACGGATCCGTTTCTGTGTCACAGCCTGTGGGGAAAAGAGGGGGCCGCCAATGATCTTGATGATGGCCTTGTAATTTGCATCTTAAAAGCAGTCCTGAAGCAACTTAAAAAAAGAATTTTAAAGGCTTTGGAAGCACTGGTACCCCTGAGTGCTTCTGAAGACAGGCGCATCTGTACTGCACATGTGCCAACCTGGCTTCATAGCCATTGGGTGGTTGCTATCAACTCCTCAATGTATAGTTTAATAATCACCAAGCTGAAAGAATCCTATTCAGATGGTGATGAGGAGTTAAAGATTCCAACAATGTGTGTTTATTATCTTTGCTTCTCTGACTGATAAAGATCCTGATAATGCCTTTGTAAACAACATCTCTCCCTCTCAGCATGGCCAGAGCCGGCGCTTCCATAGAGGCAAAGGGGGCAACTGCCCAAGGGTCCCCACATCTATAGGGGCCCCAAGAGTCCCCCTTTGCCTCTAATCATTTGGCTCCCCCCCCGTCACGCTGTCCCCCTGCAGTGTAATAAAGGCAGTGGGAGACAGGCACACTCACCTCCCAAACGATCCAGGTGGTGCAGTTCCTGTCTGTCTTCCCTGTAGTGATTGTCTTGCACTTCCTGCTAATCGTTTTGGGCTCTAGTGCCTGAATGGAGAAGCAGGAAGTGAAGGACAAGCACTACAGGGGAGACAGACAGGAGCTGCACTGCCTGCATCATTCGGGAGGTGAGTGTGTCTGTCTCCCACTGCCTTAATTACACTGCGGGGGGGGGGGGGGAGGGACAGCTAGCGAGGGGCGGGAGTCTGGCCGCACATGGGGGGGGGGGAGGTGTTGTGGTGGTGGGTATTGGTGTCAGAGCCCCAGATTACTTTTGCCCTGGGGCCCCATTTTAGCTAGAACTGGCCTTGAGCATGGCACCACATAGCAGCCTACAAAGTAGATGCAGCGCGGAGTGAAAAGTCACAAGTAAGCCAGTCAGTCGGGAATAGTGTATACACATCTCCCTGCTAGTTACATTACAGCAATATTACAGCACATCTAGCTACATGTTACCTCCTCAGATCAGCCTCCTCCTCATGTCTCCTGCATGCTGTGATACAGTGACGTATATTTGTGAGCTGCGTGAGGATTGAAGGATGATTTTTAAGCAGGGAGAGAGGGAGAGAGACCTGGGTGAATAACTAAAGTGCCCCTAGCTCTAGTGGTAATGTGTACCTAATATCGAGTATTAAAAAAAAGTTGTTTTAATTGATCGTGTTCCTTTAACCTTTTTTTACCACAGTGTAACAATAAAGCAATGGGACTTTTCATACCTGATGCGGTGCGATGTTGCAGAAGTATCACATCTGACGCAAGCGCATCAGCATGTTATGGGTCAACAGCAGATTTACCTGTTACAGCTCTAATCTTTCTGTCCTCTCAAAATCATTTGAAATAATGTGTGGTAAGGGAAAGCTAAGGCGATGTAAAATGCATCCATTGTATCTGTCATAATATTCCTCTGCATTCAGTGGAATATTGTTGAATATATAAATGTAGCCATCAGCTATGTCAGTATGGCCAGTGTTTGCGTGGTATTTGCGAGTTCCTGCACGGAGCGCTGACATTTGGGTCAAATTAATGAAGAAATATAAATTCAGGCTTTTTACATCAATTAAAGCCTGAGACCAGGCTTCTTCCAAAGTCGATGTCAATGCAGAAAGTTCAGAATGAGACAAATATCAGTAGGAGGGATGAGTCATTTCTATGTCTCTGAGTTATATTTAGTTGAGAATGTGCTGTTCACTGTGATCATGAATTATTCATTCTTAAAATATTAGTTTGTCCAGTCTGTATAGTACAGGCCTACAGGCCTGACCACTCTGCTAACTGACATGACTGAGGACAGCAGTACAATTTTGTGGTGTGATATAATAAGGTTTTAGGCACAAAAAACCCCTTGCATTTTATTACAAATAAGCCGTCACATAAACAGTAACTAAATGAAATATATTGCCAAAGTATTGACACCTTGTATTATCTGTGCAGAATAGCCCTGGAGGTCTACCTTTCAAAATGATCGCACTTGTACTTTTATGCTGTTCTGACATGCATAGGACTCTGAGAATGAAGAATGACAATATAAAGTGAAAAGGAAAAAAATGCCCTCCAAAAATTCAAGTATGCAAGACAGCTATAATGCTCTACTACAAGCTGTTATGATCGCTTCTGCAGCGTTTACTGCTGACTGCAGTGGTATTGCAAACCAAGCAGTTCTAATGTCATTACATGCATTTGCTTGCATAGTTTGGTTTGCACTTAAACTAGTTGCTGATTCCATCTGCAGTCACTCTGAAGTTAATGACAGTTTAATATGCTTTTGTGTAAACAAACATTGTCTGCTGCAATGGAGTGGCAATCCCTTTCCTGCAGGCTGCATATCATTGTCTGCCTTTTCCTGCTATCAGCCTGTGATTAATTACCATTCACTTGTGTGGGAATCTGCAGGTCTGCTCTCATTGGATGACCTCAGTATAAAGAACTGCTTCCTGCAATGCCTCATGGGCTACCATAGTCTCAGATTCTGTCTGTTACTCTGCCCGTGCCCCACCTCGTTCCAAGTCCGTGTGGACTGCGCTGACTCCTGCGAAGGGGTCAGCGAGTCCTCCTAGTTCTGCTCTTGTTCTAGAAGTTGTTACTCTGCTTGTCTTGTGTCATATATTGGTTCATCGCCAATATATACGCATACTTGCGCATTTTGTTATTTTCTTTGTATTCGTGTTACGTTGATACATCAGTGTCGCTGATATATACGTACACGAACTGTTTATTTCCTGTGTTCAGTCAGTCAGCCTTCCAGCACGCTTTGGTAGTTTGCGCGTATCGTGAGCACCCGTGCTGAGCTAGTATCCTGTTCCTGGTCCTGTTTGTGGATTGCGTTCATCTCTGCGAAGAGATAGCGAATCCTTCTGAGTCCTGTTCCCTGTATTACTCCAGTCTTAGTCAGAGTTCCTGCTTATGTCATATATCGGTTCATTGCCGATATATACATATGTTAGTCAGACGTTACAAATAGTTTCATTGATAGCTGTAATTGTAATACGCTAGGAAATCATACTTATTGTATATTTATCTGTGTTACGTTCATCTATCTTGATCCTGCTATTTCCTGACTATCCTGTCCTGTCTTTGTGAGGCACGCCATTGCTGCAAACGCATTGGCTGCCTCATTCCAGTCTGTTTTATTGTGGACGCTTGCTGTCACTAAGTAGTGGCTAGTTAAGCAAGCGTTCATTCTGTCTACCTGTCCTGATCTCCTCAGTCCTGGTTTATGCGCTCAGCGCTACTTTGCGCTGAGACGTTATTACGAAAGTGTTGTTTGTGGCTGTTCGGATCTGCACCGGCTCTGTGCACCACAATCTCCTATTGGAGTCAGTCCTCTCCTCCACTAAACTGGGGATATCCTGATTCCTTGTGCTAGTGTGTGTACCTCCTTCACGTCAGCTTATGTGTTGCATGCTGACTGTGGAGAATACACCCCCAAGCCTAACACAAGCTTTCTCAACCAGGGTTCCTTGAGTACACTGCATGGGGTTCCTTGGCATTGTTCCCCATCGTGGGGGAAGTATAAAAGAGCACACTTTATAATAGGGGGTACTGTAAAAAGAAGCACTAAATTTGGGTCAGAATAATAACGAGCAAATAAATAGTAGGATAATAAGCACTAGGATAAGGAGACAGTATAATGAGTGGCAGCCTCACCTACTTTTAAAGACCATGCCTCCTGCAAAATAAATGCAGCGCTTCCTCGAGATCCCAAATTTGTTTGCAGGGGTTACTTGAGACCCAAAAGATATTTGCAGGGTTCCTCCAGGGTAAAATGGTTGAGAAAGGCAGCTCTACTACATGATCAGCTAGTAAAAAAAATAAGACCTATGGCAAATCAATTTCCTCGTGAGAAACTGAAGAATATATTTTCCAGTGTTTGGTTTCAGAGACACCTGTCACAATAAAAAATGCTTAACGACAAACTGACACCAACAGTAAGAACAAAAAGAAAAAAAATTCAAATAAGTGGTCACATTTGGGCAGACTTCAATAAAATCATAAAAAAGGAAAAGGACACAATATACCCACCCTGGAATAGCCCTGGATTTCTACTTTTTAAAATGGAGGCACTTGTACTTGTTTACTGTTCTGACACGCATAGGACTCTGCGAAGGAGGAATGACACTATAAAATGAGAAGGAAAAAAAATGCCCTCTAAAAATCTAAGTATGCAGGACAGCTATAATGCTCCACTTTATGATCAGCTACAAACAAAATAAGGCCTATGGCACATCATTTTAAATAGGATGAGCCAGAGAATATATTGTGAAGTGTTTTATAGCACAGTCACTTCATGTAGAAATTAGAAAGGGTGAAAAATGAAAACAAGTGTGTTTTTTGCTTTTATCATTTTCCCTGTAAAATGCCTATGAAATAAAATCATTTCTGAAAAAAATATAACCCAGAGGAAGCCTAGATTGTCCTGAAAAACAACAACAACAAATATATATCACTTAGATGGCATAAATCATGAAAAAAAATCAAAATTGTCAGTAAGGAGGTAAAAACCCAGGAACATGAAGTGGTTAAAGGGAATTTATTGGCACATGAAACAACGCTTCATGGGCCCCCGCCTCTTGCAATTTAAGTGCCTCTTTTCAAGAGAGGTGCTCATATTGCAAGAGGTTTCAGCCATTTTGGCACATAACCTGAGGAAGTGGGCCTTGACCCATGAAACGCATTGTTTCAAGTGCCAATAAATACTCTTTAACATATCCCGATTCCCATCTTTTGTAAGGTAAGTAGTATATCTCTTGCATTAATAAAATAATCTCATTTTAATCTGATCTGCTTCACTTGGGTGCCTCAATATTGCTAATCTCTGTCTGGAATATTTTATTTTAGCTTTAGAGACATCAGGGAAGATTTCTTATAAGCTTTTATTAGAACATTAGTTTGAATTAATTATAAATTAGCAGTTTTCAATGAAAAATAAATTGTACACGATGCAAAATAAATCGGAAGTTACCTTTTGCACCAAGCTATACTTTTTCCTCCTGTGTGGCCTACAACTGCCTGCTCACTCTGTCATCATTTCCCCTTGAGCCACATAGTGGCTGAATAGAGTACTGGTTAAGGGCACTGCCTTTGACATGGGAGACCAGGGTTTGAATTCTAGCTAGTGTCAGTCCCTATTCAGTAAGGAGTTCAAGGCAAGACTCCCTAACACTGCAGGGTGGCCTCTTGAGCGTGTCCCAGTGCCTGCAGATCTTAAACGCTTTAAATCTGACAGGAGAAAAGCACTATACAAATGTTCATATTATTAGATATTTATTATTATCTTAAATCAGGGAGAAGTGAGGCGACATCTAAGGAATGCCGCCTTCTTGACTGATAGTTTCTAGTGGGGTAGACATGGCTTCAAGATTTCTGGGCGGAGGCAGTCAGCAGACAGCTTAAGGCCCGGTTCACACTTGCGGTTCTCTGCCAAACGGACCGGATGACCTGACCGGATCCGGACCGGATCCGGATCGGAACCGTACGGTTCTGATCCGGATCCGATCCGGATCCGGTCAGGTTGCATCAGGTGTTCATCAGGATGCGATCCGGATCCGTTTGGCAAAAGATAGTAGAAATAGAATAAAAATGTTGGGGTCTGGGAGGTCAGCAGAAGGTGGACCTGTGGAATCAGGCCCTCCGCTGTTTAGCACTCACCTCCACCTCCGACATACTGCCAACATCTCCAGCACGTTTAAAGTCACTGCTGATCCACTCCAAAATGCTTGCCCATGTGTCCCCATCCAAAATCGCCGCTTCAATACGCATAGGAAGTGGGGTAGAACATCCGGATTTTTAGCCAGTGTGTTGTGCGCTCTCCGGTTCTCATCGGTTTGTATTGGCCGGATGGTGCAGTCCGGCTCCGCTCCGGATACGGCTGCCGGAGGAGCCGGACCAAAAAATAGCGCATGTTGGGTCTTATGCCGGAGTCCGGATCCGGTCCGGATCCGGTCCGGACGAAACGGACGCATGTGAACGGACGCATAGGCTTTCATTGCTATGCCGTGCGTCCGTTCCGTCCGTTCTGCATGCGGTCCGGCTCCGGCACGGCGATTCCGGACAGCGACCGCTAATGTGAACCGGGCCTTAGGCTGCTGAGGAGAGGAGGAGGATGTATGAATTTGTTCACATTCCCATAACCCTACAACAAGCATTTAACATCCTACTTCGACCCCCATCTCCTCATCTAACCACGTTTATCAGCTGAAGATTTTGCATTATACTTTACTAACAAAATTAAAACTATACAGATCAGCTTTTAAGAATTAAGATGCAATCCTTTTCATCAGTCCAACCACCTCCATCTTCCTCCCCTATGTCTGTTCACCAGAAACTACCCCTTCCCCGCTGTACATGGTCAATCACTCACTGTCAGTCATTGATCTCTAAAGGACTCCTCTCTATCTGTGCCCTGGGCCATATTCCCTCTTATCTCACCCCCCAGCTCTAGTCTCCTCCTCCTTCATTCCTGTTTAACAACTCTTTTTAACCTCTCCATCTCTACTGACATTTTCCCTTTCTGATTTAAACAAGCAATCGCTAATTGATTAAATCTAACTCACTTACCTAACTGCTGATATTACGGTCTTCTGGAGAGGCATGCGGCTGGACCAGACCCCTCTTTTTCTGGGGTTACAGACCTTATTTTACCGAGCCACATTCTCCTTTTTTATGGACTGCATTGTTTTAATGTTACAATGTTGAATTTGTTTTGCCGTAGTGGCACTGTCGCCACTTAAAACACAATAAAAATATTCTTTCAAAAAAAAAAAAAACAAGCAATCGCAACACCACTAATTTAAAAACCTTCTTTGGACCTTACAACCCTCCACAGATATTGTCCTGTCTCATGTCTCCAATTTTCTTCCAAACTGCTGGAACAGCACACATATTCAGGTGAGAGAGGGGGAGAGAGAGAGAGAGAGAGAGAGAGATGCAGGAATTATCTCCACCCATTTATATATACCTTTGGTTACATGGGTTGTACTAGAACTCTGTCATTATCTTCCAAGGAGGTAAATGGATCTAAGTCCAGTTTTAGATATGGGGGTGGTGGGTTGAAAAAAAGGGGTGAGAAGGGAAGAAAAAAAGAAGAAGAAGAGAGGATAAACCCCCATGGAGAAGGAAAGGCAAGAATGGGGAGAGGGTCTCATGCTCTTAAAGCAGCGGAGACAGCCATACTATCCCAGGAAAAAAGAAAACATATATAAGTACGGTAGATAAATACTTGTTCTGCTTATATAACTTATTTATTGTACTTTTCACATTTTGATTTCAGTGCATTTACCACCCTTACTACATCTGACTGAAGACAATCCTGATGTTATTTCCTCCTTTACTCGTTTTTTTCTCCTAGGAATTGCACTGTCATATCTATCTTCCTTTGTAAACACTGTGAGCACAGCATAGATCGTATTTCTACAGCTTCTGCTGAGGGGTGAGGTGTATTTCCCCACTCAGCCTCATGTCACACTGTACTGCACCCAGCCAATCAGTGAGGAGCAGGAATGTAGGAGGGCAGATAACAAGCTTTCTTCTCTCTGGCAGTGTACCAAATAGAGCCAGGCTGACTGAGATAAGATTTATTACAGCAGAAACATTTATGATTATACTGTATTGGAATGCTTGCAATGCAAAGTCAGGTTGTAGACTGCATAATAAACACAAGGCAGTGTGTAAATGGTATTTGATTTTATGGATGACAATCCCGCTTTAAGATTGTGATTTTGTATTTATTCGATTGTTTGAATTTGTACTAAGCTCCCCAGGTGAAAACGTATTTCTCAATCCAGTCTGGGTAGTCTGGGTAAGTATGAATGATTTTGTTCAGTTCTACAGTTCGCTAAATCTTTTTGAAACACATCATCCTGGTGAGCGCTATACAGTGGCGTAGCTAAGGAGCTGTGTGCCCCGATGCAAATTTTACAATGGGGCCCCCAAGCACTCTATACATAACAATTGATACGGCGCACCAAAACCTGCCAATGGCAACTACAGTGTCAGAGGTACAAGAAGGGGACGAAGAACAGTTTGTTAATGATTGCCACTCAAAGTATATATAGAAGGGTTTATATGAGCACAGGACCAATAGAGAGCTAATACTGCAGTTGAGGGAGGGCCCTGCGGGGCCCCTCTTGCCCAAGGGTCCCAATGCGGTCTCAACCTCTGCAACCCCTATTGCTATGCCCCTGGCGCTATACTTCTATATACTTCGCTATACCACAAGATCAGGATCATACCTTGTACCATTCACAAGGTAAGTATTTTCATCCAGAAGTTACTAAGTACAGGAAATAACCATAACATATGTAGTAGAGTGTTTTCTGCCTAACATCTCCAGCAGCGAGGTTGTATTTTGTGAAGCATTTCATGTCTGTAATGCCGATCCCTTCTCTGTGCTTGGGGAGAGTGAGCACTTTGAATTTGAGACAAGGATGTCTAGTGTTCCAGATGAACCATGTGAACCTGTATCTCAGATTTCTCAAGAGATCTTCTGGGAGCTTAATTCGAATAATTGAGGTAATGGAGGACTACTTAGAAAACAAACAAGAATAGAGAAAAGCATTTTTTGTTCTTCTCTTTATGAAACATGATTTCCAATTTTCAAATGCCGTACTTATTTTGTTTACAGGTAATCAGTGCTTGATCGCTAGAATAATAATTACACTAAATTGGCAACTCACAGCTCCGTTCGAGGACCTGAAGTGAGAGGCATATGATGGCTGCCATATTTACCAGTTGCCTGGCAGTCCAGCTGATCTTCTTGGCTGCAATAGTATCTAAATTACACACCTGAAACAAGCATACAGCTAATCTAGTCAAACGTCAGTCAGAGAACCTCATCCGCATGCTTGTTCAGGTCTATGGCTAAAAGTATTATAGACAGAGGCTCAGTAAGAAATCCGGGCAATATGCATTATTCAAAAGGAAATAAATATGTCAGCCTCCACATTCACTTACTTCAGATGTGCTTTAAATGGAATAATGGATCACCTGACATAACTGTAAAACAGTAATCCTCAGCCTACTGACTTGTATTGTGGCTGCATATTGCTTCGCCTTAAAGTATCCCACGCTGAAATTAAACTGATGAGATAAACAATTGGATCTGTCCTCCAACTGCTAAAAATGACTTTTATAGATATCTCATTGTTTTATTTTATATTTAAACATTTACAAAGTAGATTTAATGTTTTGTTGTCTCTGCTCAATGGCAGTTTATTAAGAGTCCCAGACTCTTTTCCAAGCCGTATTTATTCCATCACAACTGACATACAACCGACAATGGTTTCGGGATAATTTAAAGTATCCCTTTTTCAAGGCAAGTGATCAGTGTCATGGCATGTAATTCACAGTATACACATACTGTATATATAACATCAAATCACCCTAACTGCCTTCCAATAGAATCAGAGTGTCTATCAGATAGGAGGGCAGTTCTCTCACCAAGGCTTGCAACAAAAAGTCAATTTCCTTGGCCAAGGGTTGTGTAACCAACTCAAAACCTGAAAGCATTGGTCTGAATTTGAACGGATTCACACCCACACAAGGAAGATATCATCTATATACCTCATCCATGTGGGGACATATGGCTTACAAAAATGTCTCTTTCCTCCAAGTAGCTAATGAATTGATTGGTAAAGGCTGGGTCTTCCAAACCAAACTGCCCATGCCTTACTTGTTTATACCAGGTTTCCTCAGAACATTTACACAACCCTTGGCCAAGTTTATTTGTATTGCACCCTTAGTGAGAGAACTGCCCTCCCTACCTGAAGGACACTGGCAACTTTCTAGATAAACTTTCCAAAATCAAAACAGGGGATGAAAAATTGTTATTAAGTACAATGTACTTAAGCTCATATTTTACACCTATACCTAATGATGCAGGTTTATAAGCAATCAATTTCTTCTTGACCAAAATTATCCATGTGAAGGAATACCCGAATAATTTATAGTGGCAGGACTGAAACTGATTCTGTCATTGAATTGTTTCATTTTGAGGAAACCTTTTATAAACAAAAACGAGGGACGGTCATGGTTAGTTTGACAGCCCTGGACTTTGCCAATCTATTTGTTGGCTACTTGTAGTACAGAGACATTTTTGTATGCCAGAAGTACCTCATCTATGTGGTGACATGGATGAGGTACATAGATGATATCTTCCTTGTGTGGAAAGGATATTAGATTGAACTCAGAACCTTCATTGCCTATCTGAATGTTCTCTTTACTGGCATCAAATTTAAACCAGAAATTTCAGAAACCAGTGTACCTTTTCTTGACATGACTTTGACTCTACAGGAGGGGCCATTTGCCACCACACTATTTAGGAAGGCCACTGATAGAAATACCCTGTTGCAGTATAGCAGTGTGCATCCACAACATTTACGTGATGGCCTACCCATCCCCAGTTCCTAAGGGTCTTGTGAATTTGCAGTGCCCAGGTGGAATGTGAGAGACAGATTCAGGTCATGGAATTGAAGTTTGCAGAAAGGGGTTATCCTAGAGAGGTTATTAAAAAGCGAAATTAAGAGCATTGGATATCTTTGATGAGAGGAGTGAACAAAGGAGTGATGATGCCCGAGGTGTACCATTTGTACAGGAGCTTGGAATCATGTAAGAGGTTGTAAAGCATTGTGCAACCAAATAGTGCTGTTAGCTGACAAAACCTGCTGGCGGTCGCACATCGCAGACCGATTTTTGCATAAGGATCCAAGGGAAGCTTATAAGAGCAGTTGGTGCAAGCAGATCCTGTTCAGAAATACAGGAATGAAATAGATTTTCTCAAAGTAAGGGATGCTTTAGATGTGCCAGTTGCAATGTATGCAACTCCCTCATCACATATTTTTGCACCCATGAGTGGCAAAAAATATGAAATCAAGGAGTACTCCACTTGTTTAAAGGAAATGGAATGGGAGATTGGTAGATGATAAAGGTGAATGGAAAGCTCTCCTAATGTGCAAATCCAAATCCCCACTGACATGGAAATCAACTATCTGATGACTGATTAAACAAAACTATGCAACTGCACACTTAAGCCTTGTACACCAGCTAGATGGTTCTCAGCTGAGGGGGGCATTGGAGGACTAAAATCTAGTGTGTATGGAGGCCCTCAATCCCCCCTCCGTGTTGGTGAGAGGTCTGACTGGTGGTTTATCTCAGTCAAGTGCAGACCGAGGGTATTCTTCTCCTATTCACCTTGCCTGCTCTGTATCATTCCATTGCACACCATACCATTGGCCTTTGCTCCCGCCTCAGCATCAACAGAAAGTACATTTAGTCTCCTTTACAGAACACTGCCCATAAATTGTCGACCAAGTGATTAAGTTCCGGTATCTGCAGGGGACAGTCCTCATATGTGTACAAGGTTAATTGGTTGACAGCTCCTGGCTTACATTTCCTAGCATGGATTCCTAGGTCAGCAGAGAGACTGCTATAGTGTATGTTTTGAGAGATGCATGCTGAAGCCTCCATTCCACATGGTTTTGTCAGATAACTGCTCAGACAGAACCTGCTGGTTTTCTCTAACCTAAAACCCACAGGTGAGTAACACGCTCCTTGCTTACACTTGTGATGATTTTGACATCTGGGAGCTTGCAATATAAATGAGAGACATATAAACATGAGATCTACTTTTTGAATCCATGGGATACCAGCCTACAGTGTATTTGTGCCTTTAAGTCAATGCTACTCCTGAAGAAGTGAATTATACAACTGTCTTATCCACGAAATGCATTGAGACATCGAGTATATCTCGGTCATATCTATTGGTATTTGAGTATATACGGACAGTCGGATCCCAATGTGACCCCACTTAAGTTTTTATAGAGTGGGGGTCACTATTTGGGAGTGAATATCCTGCCCAACCCCCCCCCCCCATACAGGGGAGCAATTGAAAAATTGTATGATGAATTACTGATATTGTATGTAACAAATATTACTGTGATGGCTATATCAGCTTGTGTCTGTTCTAGCTACATGCACATTTTCTTAAGTGTGTTTTATGTGTTATATTTATATTTTAATTATTAGATGATCTAACTCAAAACTCGTCTCTATATCTCTGAATTCATTGAGAAATTGATTGTCCCCAAAATCGCTATTTGCCCATATTAAGATTAGCATCTTATGAAGGATAAAAGGGACATACCTATATGTAACTTTATTGGATAATATTATTTACCAGGACCCATTGGTCCATCTATACTTAGGACATTTAAATCAGATAGTATATGTTTCAGTTTTACAATATTATTCTATTCTCAGAAGGAACATCCATTTAATATTAATAAACACAAAAAGAATAGTTCAGAGGTTTCTGCAACTTACTTGCGCTATGTGCAAAATTCATGTCTTTATTATGCAGTACAAATCCTTTTCATTAGAGCTTTCATACATTTCTTTGTTCCACTAGCTATTGTTTGCTGCTAGCATGTGAAAAAGGATTAAAATGTAAACTCAAGCACATTCACATGGAACACGTTTCTCCACTTTAAAAGAATGGATTCAGATGGTTAATTCCATGAAATAATATGTTGTTTTGAATTAACCACTTGCCGACCAGGGCTTTCTGCACTGATCGGTGCTGCGTGGGCTCTACAGCCCGCAGCACCGATCAGGAAAGCAGCAGGGCGAGCAGACTACCCCCCTTTTTTCCCCACTAGGGGGATGTCCTGCTGGGGGGGTCTGATCGCCGCCGGCTGCAGTTGCTTAGCGGGGGAGGCTCTTCAAAGCTCCCCTCCGCAGCGCTTTCCGCCCTCTCGCCCGCTCCCTCCCTCTCCCTTCCCCTGTGAGCTGCGCAGGACGGATTTCCGTCCTGCGCATTGAAGGATAGGCTTCAGCCTATCATATGCCGGCGATCCCCGGCCAATCAGAGGCCGGGGATCGCCGATCTGCCTAACGGCGCTGCTGCGCAGCAGCGCCGTATGATGTAAACAGCGGGGATTTTTTCCCCGCCTGTTTACATTTTGCCGGCGAGCCGCGATTGGCGGTGCAGATAGTGTCCTAGCTCCAATCGAGCGGCCGTTTCCATGGTAACCCGCAGACGACCAGTTTACGCCAATTGGCGTTAGCTGGTCGTCAAGAGGTTAAAGGCGTATTGTAGAGGGAAAAAGAGTTGAACTTACCTGGAGCTTCTAATGGTCCCCCGCGGACATCCTGTGCCCGCCTCTGGTTCACTTCCGGAATTTGTGATTTTAAAGTTGGAAAACCACTGCGCCTGCACGGTCGCGCCCTTGCTCCCACTGACATCACCAGGAGTGTATTGTGCAGGCCCAGTACGGTCTGTCCGTGAACAATCCTGGTGACGTCAGCGGGAGAGAGGACACGGGTGCGCAGGTGCAGTGGTTTCTGACTGTAAAGTTGGAAATTCCAGAAGTGAACCGGAGGCGGGGCCGGAGCATCAGTGAGTGGCTGGGCAGGCACAGGATGTCTGTGGGGGACCATTAGAAGCCCAAGGTAATTTCAACTCTTTTTCCCCCTACCCTCCTACAGTAGTCCTTTCAGTGACTGAAGGCATAAATGTCTATATGCTATAGGTATTTTACACACAACTGTGACAGACATGTCTGACTATAGTTTAATGACATGGCATTTTAACTAATGGAATGAACACTTAGGCACCAGATAAACTGGCATCATAGTTATCAAAACATTGTGATTTCTAAATACGGCTGACATTACATGTACATGTATAGATTTTCCTGGCCAATTCAATTAGTTTGAATGAAGCTGGCAGGGATCTCTTGCTCCCAACGTGCTCAATGTTTTTGAGTAGTTTATTGATGGAAAAGGTGATTGGATATTTTGGAGGATGTTTGTTAAATGAGCAAGTGAGGTGCAGCTGGGTACTGATAGCTACACAGAATTATAATGCACTGGGCAATCCATCACTGGCAGCTAGGTCAACTGTCTATCAACTTTCTTCTGAGATCTAATTAAGATGTACAACTACCACCCAACCACCCAATTGATTTTTAGTCAGAGAGTGAGCCGTCACTTGCTGGACTGGATCATTATCAGCCCATGCATGGCTATGATAAAATTACTCCTTACTGTAAATATAACTCACACACATACATACATACACAACATTGCCAAAAGTAGGGGGAGACCCCTCCAAATAATTGAATTCAGGTGTTCCAATCATTTCCATAGCCAGATGTGTATAAAATCAAGCACCTAGGCATGCAGACTGCTTCTCCAAACATTTGTAAAAGAATGGGTCTCTCTTAGCAGCTCAGTGAATTCCAGCATGGTACCATGATAAAATGCCACCTATGCAAGTCCATTTGTGAAATTTACCACACAGTAGCTATAGACCTGAAAACTTCATATGGTCTTCAGATTATCTCAAGAAAAGTGCTTAGAAGGCTTCATATAATGGGCTGCCATGACCTGAGAAGCATCTAAGTCAGTGCTGGGCAAACTACGGCCTGGATTCCTCTCTTCTGCACAGGCCTGATCTAAGCCTAGATCACCAAGTGCAATGCAAAGCTTTAGATGCATTGATGTAAACCACGCCACCATCTAGACTCAAGAGCCACAAATACGTTATTTTTGGAATGATGAAAATCACGCTTCTCCAAGGGCAATCTAAAGGATGAGTCTGGGTTTGAAAGATGTCTGGAGAATCGTGGCTCTAAGAACATAATTAACCCACAACAAACAGATCTGACTTTGTATATAAACTAATCACTGAAACACAGTATGTTTGAATATTTTTTTCCAAATGAACAAAAATCATGTTATCTATATCACAGGTTGCTATTACGCAGTTTATGCACAGTGCCAACACACTGCCAGCATTGTTATTCATGCGAATAGTTTAGAAATCTATGATTTCTTCAAACAACACTCATTCCTTAACATGCTTACTGAGACTGAGGGCCATACCCAGGTAAAACATCAACCAAACAGACAGACGCTACAGGAGACCCTCAGTTGGCTGCAACAATCTCAACCTTGAATTTTATTTAAAACCACAGGTATTTGTCATTTCACTTGATTGCAAAGCATGCTTAAACCATGGGGGCACTGACTTACTTACTTACTTACAATGACCGATTGAAGGTCCTTAGTTCAAATTGGAGCTAGGACACTATCTGCACTGAGTTTGTATGTTCTCCCGATGTTTGGATGGGAATATTTTGGGTACTTTTCCTCCCATATCCCCAAAACATACAAATGGTTCCCCAAAAAACTGTTGCCACTACCGCACAGCTTTGAAGCTAAACTCACAAAACTTGAATTTACCTTACTATGGGGTCAGCCTGAAGAAGTCAGGAATGATGGGGATGTGAAAAAGTGGGATGAGCAAACAACAGCCAATTCTTTTTTATCCATTGGCTTTCAGGGGGAAAATTTAAACTGGCATACTAGCAAACTATTATATTAGCATAGTTGCTTATTGGATGACTGGAGCTCAAGATAAGAAAAAGGGGATGGAGCCACAAACAGTCAATCAAATTTCACCTATTGCTTCCAATGGGAACATTGAAGTTGCTGCTTTTATAATTCTTTACACAATTGAGCATTTGGCCACTGTGGTTAAAGTTATAAATATTTAGTGAAGCCACCAATCAGAATTCATTCATTAACGTTCAGTGAGAAAATATAAACTGCTGCCATTCTCAAACTTTTCAAGGTAGGGTCCTCAAACTTTAAACAGGACTGCAACAGTTCAAGGTTTAGAAAAGTAGATGGAGCCACCAACAGTCAATTGCATTTTCTCTATTGACTTTCAATGTGGAAATTAAAACTGCTATTCATTCTTACACAATTAATGCCAGGTTACCCAAACTTGGAACAGTTGGTTAATGGTCACTTAACAACTAATCCGATTTATTCCGTTGATTTTCAACAGGCAAATTTTAAATGCTGCAATGCACACACCTATGAAGCAGGGTCCCCAGACTTTGTTAAACTCTGGTGACTGGTTTTCAAGCCAAACTGATGCCGTTTGTTTACATTTGTTAATGCAAAAAACAGCTGATTTTACTGATCACCTTTCCAAATGCAAATTCACTAAACCTACTGCACTGGAAAGTCAAATTATTGAGTAGTGAGATAAATTACTGACTTGTGTGGTAAATACCTCGAGAAATGTCAAGAAATTGCAATTCACAAAGATGAAAGCATTCAGTAAATCAAGTAAAAAAAGTGTTCAGTATTTACCTCTAGCTCTGACTAGCTGGTAACTTACAATCTCCATATGGTAACATGGACAGATGTAGCAGACAGCTAATAGGGAAAGCAAGACAGCCAATAGGGAGAGCCACACAGCCTTGCTTCTCACATTATTTGATCCAAAACTCTCAAGGGTGGGACTTCAGAATGGCAGAACAGGAGAAGGAGACATTTAAAAAGGCTTTTTTGTATCCCTTTAGATGTGCATATCTACAGTACATACTGGTATGGTATACAGAGGAGCTCCCTCTAGTGACTGCAGCACATCTAAAGGAACCCCCCACCCAGGAAATCGCGGCCTCCACCTCCACCGCCCATCGGAGGTGGAGAAGAGCCCCTTGTCCTTGGATTGGACAAGGGCTCGGAGGGGGAGGGGAAAGCTTGGCTGCCCCTCCCCTTCCGAGACCCCCCAATCCATGGACCATGCGGGCTGGTATAGTCAGGGTGCGGAGCCCCACGCGGCCGGTGCTCCGCATTCTGGCTATCCCAGCCTGCATGGGGGACAAGGGGTTAAAGAGGTCTGGGAGGGGGGACCCGACGTCGTTTTTTTTATATATTTCCCACACTCAGAACGAAGTAAGTAAAACTCTTCCCACTTGGGGGAATCTATGAAAATAATACACTATTGTTACCTGTGCAAAAAAAAACTGACATTTTCCGCATTTAAAAGACATTTTTGCCCTTGAAACTTAAAAATCGATTTTCTCAAAAACTATAAGGTCTTTTTGAAAAAAAATTTTCCTCTTATTCCCACTGATCCCCTTAATATACCCTAGGAATTTGGTGTTCCTAAACTTTAAGCAGGCTTTGCTATTAACCGTTAAAGTCGGCGGGTTTTTAAATGTATACATTTTTACTTTGAAACTTTAACATCGATTTTCTCAAAAACTATAAGGTCTTTTTGAAAAAAAATGTTTTCCTCTTATTCCTCCTGATCTCCTTAATATATTCTCCAAATTTGAGGCTCTTAGCATTTAAGGGGGCTTTGCTATTAATCCTTAAAGTCGGCGGCTTTTTTATACTATACGGAGCGTTACGGTTTAATGCGAAATTACGGTAGCGTTTAATGCGAAATTACGGCATGAACGAAACGCGAAATTTCGCGTTGAAAATTACGCTTACGGTATTTTCAATTACGATTTTAATGGCAATTTCGCTACGCTAATTTCGCATCGTAATCGCAAATTTCGCATGCGTAATTATAGTAATGCGAAATTACGAAAATTTCGGCTCAACTCTATACTGACCTAACTTATTTTACCAAACTGCCCTTAGTGAACGGAAGCCTATCTAGTTTAAATTGTTGATCCCCTATTTTCCTTGCACCTCCACAAGTTTTGGCCGTTAACTATATGTTCTGCTTTAACCACTTGAGGACCGCAGTGTAAAACTCCCCTTAAGACCAGGCCTTTTTATTGTTAATTAGCCACTGCAGCTTTAAGGCCAAGCTGCAGGGCCGCACAACACAGCACACAAGTGAGTCCCCCCTCCTTTTCTCCCCACCAACAGAGCTCTTTGTTGGTGGGGTCTGTTTGCCCCCCCTTGTGTTTATTTTTTTAACTAAATATTTATGTTGGTGATTTTTAAATTTTTTTTACTATTCATTTTTTTTCATCTTTTTTTTTCTAAACCAGGCCACCCAATCCTGGCAATCGGCTGTCATAGGCTTCTGCCTAAGAGAGCCAATTGCTCTCTTGTCCCCCAGGGGGATAGCCGTGTCACATGGCTGTCCCCAGTACAGCGCTGTGCTGATCGCAGTGCTGTACTAACTGTGAAGACTGCGTTTTCACCATCTCACAGTCTCCTGAGCAGCAATCGCCGCTCGGAGACTGAAGGCGGGGCAGAGCTCCGCCCCCAGAGCAGGAGATGCGTGCGCAGCCTGCGCGCGATCCCCTGCAAATTGCAGTCCCAGGACTTGACGCCAATTGGCGTTAGGCCGTCCTGGGGCTGCCGCCGCGACCACGCCTATGGGTGTGGAGCGGTCTTCAGGTAGTTAATGTGTTGGTAATATGAATTTGACCATGTGAACTATTATATTCCTCACACTAGTTCTCATGTACACCCAGGCCCGGATTTCTGCAAAGGCCGCAGAGGCCACGGCCTAGGGCGATAAAATCAGATACGATCAGAAGGGCGGCATGACTTGGAGAGAGAAGAGGTCATATGTCAAAGTAAATCATCTCCTCTGTTCCCGCAGCGCAGCCAGCCAGCGCCCTGCTCTGCACTAATAGAGGAATTCCAGAGTTCCCCAATCCCTGCACCTCTTACTTCCTGATGTGTTATAACAATCAGGATCAATCATAACTGTCACCTGATGATCCAATTATTTATATGGATCGACATACAGTACAAGTGGATGTGAGAAATACCAGGGATTTACATTACAAAGAAGATAAAACTAAGTTCCGCTGAGTTCTAATGCAGGCATTCACAAACATTTCTGCTAGTTTCTTCGCCTTCTCTTTTAGAGCTGTGACACTGTCTGACCCCAGCAGTTGTAAATTACACTTTCTTATCTAGGCCTAATTTATTGCTTTCTTTTCTTCCTAGCCAGTGATCTGGTCTCTGCTTAAGTTAACTCTTTCCTGACTCATTTTCTGTCCTTCATCTCCGACCATCTATGAGAACTGCTGCAGCCTGGAATAAAAATGCTGTATGCTTCCCTTTCATTGCTACACTGTCACTGTCGCCTGAGCTGTTACTACCTCTATGCTAGTGTGTATGAATTGGCATCCTTCTGCTTTCCTGTAGCATTAGAGCATTGTACCATCTTAGCCATCAGCAAAAGCAGAGAGTTTTGAATCAGGATGATACAATTTATAGACTTAAAAGAAAAAGAGTAATCTTTCTGCTAATAAGCCTTCTTCAGACTTTGTATCCGTATACTGTCAATATGTTAGAGCACACCGCCATATGTACATTCAGCATTCAAAAGAGATACGTAGATTTTTCGGCAAATATAAATAAATGTCATTCAGATGCTTTAAAGTGGAGCTGAACTCTTGCACAGGACAGAAGGAAACCATGCAGAGACATGCACCATGTGTGTATTTAGAGAGCCTTTCGAATTCTTCCACATCTGTGTCTAATCACAAATTTGATATCTTCCCTGTGTCACCTGGCTGCCACAGCATATAAGCTTATTTTAAAGCACAAGATGTTAATATATTTGCTTCCATGAAAGTAGGAATTAGACACACTGTCTATTTATTGCAGGATTTGTATCAGCTGTAACAAAGAAATGTTTTTTCTTTAAAGGTTATGTTGTTGAGTATCTTTTAGAGCAGAGAGGAAGTTCTGAGTTCAGGTCCACACTAATTACAACCAAACATCCAAAGTGGGTCCTGACAGGATGTTTGCTACTTACCTGTTCTCTGTTTTGTTTGGGCTTTTCTCCATTGCACTGCCCTGCCACCTGTTTGTGGCTCCAACTGCAGTCACCCGCACAGAGGACAAAGAAGCAGCGCATGCTCTGGCCACTTGCTCTCCCTGTAATTTCCTGCTCCTGCCCAGATGTGCACAGCAACCGAGGCCAGTATATTGTTATGCATTCTTGACAAGTACCGATCATACATCACCGTAATTTCTCAAGTATGCATTCCCAGAACACTATCGGCTGCTGTGCACATTCGAGCAGGAGCGCAAATTTCCATCGTGAGAGGACAGAGCATCCACTGATTCTTTGTTCAATGAGGGGCACAGCAGCACAACTGAAATGAGCCCATTCAAACCAGTGATCGCTAGTCAGATAGTTGGACAGAATGTTTTTTGGTGGTGGTGGCGGGGGGGGAGCGCTTGGTGACAGCAGGCCTAGGGCACTGGTAAGTACAAATCCGGCCCTGTGTACACCCTCATATGATTCCTGGTGCTGGTCCCATAAGGCCTTAAACCCTTAAAGTGAACCCAAGGTGAAAATAAACTGATGAGATAAACAATTGTATTTATCCTCCTACTCCCAAAAATGACTTTTTTTTAAAGATATCCCATGGTTTTATTTAATATTTAAACATTTACAAAGTAGATTGAATGTTTTATTGTCTCTGCTCAGTGGCAGTCTATTACGTGTCCCAGAGTTAAAATACATGAACTATTGACCTTTTTTTATTGGTGGTAGAAAAAGGTCAATGGTTATCACACCTAAAGTCTCTATTTCTCACCTGCCCTCAGAAGTTGTATTCTGCCAGGAAAACTTTTATGGCTGTAATTTGCTTATCAGTGAGGTTTACTATATTCCCAACAAGATACCGACAAGACAGAGGCTGTCGCTTGCATGGTTGAAAATTACTGTAGCTCTTTCAGGCAGAAAAATAAAACTTGAAAATCAGCCTGGTTACCATCTTAGCGGTATGGACGAGCTCAGCTCGTCCATCACCGCCGATGGCTGCCGCTCAGGCCCTGCTGGGCCGATTTTGACGAAATAAAGAGCAGCACACGCAGCCGGCACTTTGCCAGCCGCGTGTGCTGCCCGATCGCCACCGCTCTGCGGCGATCCGCCGCGAGCAGCGGCGAAAGAGGGTCCCCCCAGCCGCCTGAGCCCTGCGCAGCCGGAACAAATAGTTCCGGCCAGCGCTGAGGGCTGGATCGGAGGCGGCGGACGTCAGGACGTCGGCTGACGTCCATGACGTCACTCCGCTCGTCGCCATGGCGACAGGAGAAGCCAAACACGGAAGGCTGCTCATTGCGGCCTTCCGTGTTAACTTTGGCCGCCGGAGGCGATCGGAAGAACGCCTCCGGAGCGCCATCTAGTGGGCTTTCATGCAGCCAACTTTCAGTTGGCTGCATGAAATAGTTTTTTTTTTATTTACAAAAAACCCTCCCGCAGCCGCCCTGGCGATCTTAATAGAACGCCAGGGTGGTTAATGCACTGTGGCCCATATGCAATTCACCTGTTCTCCAGGCTTTTCTCCTAGGATATATATTTTCATATTTTATTTAAAATAGCTTTTCAGCACTCTGCACTTAAAAAAAGCTTCAAAACGTAGGTGAAAAAGTACTGTCAAAATATTCTGAGTATTTTCTTGCTTGCTGGTGGCTTAAAAGACATTGGGCTTGATTCACAAAGTGGTGCTAACAGTTAGCACGCTGGTGAAAAGCCCTTTATCATGCCTAAACTCAGTTTAGGCGTGATAAGTGTGATAAGTTTAGGCGTGATAAGTTTAGGTGTGATAAGTTTAGGTGTGATAAGTTTAGGTGTGATAAGTTTAGGCGTGATAAGTTTAGGTGTGATAAGTTTAGGCGTGATAAGTTTAGGTGTGATAAGTTTAGGCGTGATAACTATGGCACCAACTGGGTCAGCACCGCAGTGCACAGCTGATCAAAAGTTTTGCGCTAGCAAAGTCTGGTGCACTTCGCATAGAGTTTAATGGCGCTGCTTTGCGTGCGGGACTTTGCACGCTATCTACACTTATCATGCCTAAACTTATCACGCCTAAACTGGCTTTTCACCAGCGTGGTGCAATGGTTATCATGCCTAAAGTCTCTAACTGGGTTAGCACCGCTTTGTGAATCGAGCCCATTATATTGACAAGTTTTAAAATATCACCTAGGAGAAAAATCAAGAGAAAAAGTGAATTGCATATGGACCTGTAAATTTTGCACTGTACATACACATTTTATCTCATCATGTCACATGTTAGCTCAGGTACACTTTGCACTTTCCTCCTGCCTGATTGGACTCTTTTATTCTTCTTCTGTCTCTTTTTCCCCTATTCTGCTCTTTCTTTTTTATTTTTCTTTATTACTGAGGTTGTCCACTCTAGAGAGTTTATCAGGTACTCTGCAGAAAAAGTAGGATTAAATCTTTCTTAACCCTCCTGGCGGTATAAAAAAATCTGCCAGGAGGGAGCGCAGCAGTTTTTAAAAAAAAAAAAATTCTCCTATATCATGTATATAGGATCTTCGGCGATCTCCGATCAGGAAATCCCGTTCAAAGAACGGGATTTCCTGGAGGGCTTCCCCCGTCGCCATGGCGACGGGGCGGGATGACGTCACTGACGTCGGGACGTCATTGGGAGTCCCGGGCCACCCCTCGGCGCTGATTGGCCAGGCAGCGCACGGGGTCTGGGGGGGGGCGTGCGGCGCGACTGATTGCGGCGATCGTGAGCAGGGCGGCGGCGATCAGTGTGCTGGCGCAGCTAGCAAAGTGCTAGCTGCGTCCAGCAAAAAAAAAATTAAACAAATCGGCCCAGCATGGCCTGAGCGCACGGGGTTACCGCCAAGGAGGTTAAAGTAAACCAGTAGATGCCCCCCCCAGTTAGATACTTACCTATGTACAGGGAAAGCTCTGGATCCCATAGAGCCGTCCCAGTCCTCACTACACCCCATTATTCCACCGCTGTACCCCATTGAAGTTATTTGACTACAGGTTAAATACCACTTCGGCAGTCCTCGCACAGGCTACAGAAGTATTTATATGCCCAAGTACTTATAGAAAACGCGCTGATCCGTCCTGCGCAAACATAAGTCCAGGGCAGGCTTGCACATGCATAGTTTGGATGCACCAGTCCTTGGAAGCACTCCATGACATGAGTATTTCCAAAGCCTGCTGATGACTACCGATGGCATATCAATGGGGGACAATGGTAGAACAAGGGGACAGAGCTATGACCGGAAAGGTTCTATGGGATCCAGAGCCTTCCTTCTACGTAGGTAAGTTTTATTGCTTCAGGTTCAATTTAATCTAACTCATTTCTAAAATTATACTTCCTCAATGTTTAGAAGTTTGACTGACCCCATATGCATTCAAAAAAGGTCACTTTAAATCTAGTCAGATATTATCTTCCTGCAGGAAAGAAGGTTTTTTGCCTCCTCCTCCACTACTAGTTATTTCAATAAACATTATCTACTTGTATTCACAGATAATGTAGCTGAGAAGGTAAAGGGAGTTTATTTGCTTTTCAGAAAAATCTTCTCTCTGCCAAGGATCAAGTAGCAGATCCCCATAGGTAGTTAATTTAAAATAACTGGAAAATATTTGACATTGGAATCACCTTGGTTCCCTATTATTCCACTAACACTTCTCAGTCAAGAAAAGAACTGAACAAATGGAAAAAAAGGTAAGGTCATTTAACAAGAGACTCAACCTTAAATAGAGGAGACTTAACCTTCAATACAACCTTTTTGTATAATCTTGTATTGAGTTTTCCAGTTATTGTTGTAATATAGAAAAAGGCACTTAACATACACTACAGTGTCCAACATTATAATGTCTATGTAAAGAAAACTGGAAGAAAGGAAGAAAAAAAATAATTGTTATAGCTTTTTAGCATGTTTTATGAACAGTTAAGTAATTAGCTCTAGACCTCTGATATGTATTAATAATAGTCTTATTCTTAGAATCCTACACAATAAAACTGAAGTGTCGCTGCGTCCAACAGTTTGCAGCGTCCCTGTGTCCCAGGTTTTTTGTTACTGCGCATGTGCTTAGTAATGAACAGCTGGGACCAGGGAGCTGGGAGGACGAGCGAGGTGGGCGGGTGCGGGCGAGCGAGGTGGGCGGGTGCGCGCCTGCGTCGGGAAAAAGACCTAGAGCCCGTTTTTAAACGGGCTTGGGTCTACTAGTTCATGTATATTAATCTTGTGGCACTCTCAGACCACTAGTTAGTTTTCCTAGCAGACCTAGAACAGTTTTAGGAACACACCTGGAGAAAAACTGACTACTCTATCCATATTGTTTTGTATTATTAGGACTTTTATTATGTCTCTGCAATATGGAAATACGGCTTATTAACAGCTCATAATAACAGATAGATCGATGTCACAGATGCCCAGATTCCACTTGAGAGCAGGGCCGGCGCTACCATTAAGGCAAAGGAGGCAGCTGCCCCAGGGCCCCAGAGCTTGTAGGGGCCCCCAGTGGCTACAAGAGGAAAACATTTTTTTTCAAATCGGCCTTATAGTTTTTGAGAAAATCGATTTTAAAGTTTCAAAGGAAAAAAAAATACATTTAAAAACCTGCCGACTTTAATGGTTAATAGCAAATCCAACTTAAATGCTAGAGACCCTAAATTTGCAGGATATGTTAAGGAGATCATTAGGAATAAGAGGAAAAAACAATTATTCAAAAAGACCTTATAGTTTTTGAGAAAATCGATTTTAAAGTTTAGAAGGAAAAAAGTATACTTTTAAATGCGGTAAATGTCACTTTTAGTAGCAAACCTAACGGTAGTGTAATTTTACATGCATCAAACGAAAGCGCAATACATTTCCTGACGGGGTTTCCAGGGGGTCCTGGCATTTTTTCCTATTTTCCAAATTTTTTTTTTTATGTTTAGAGTGTGGGAATTTAAAGAAAAAAAAATGATGTGGGGTCCCCCCTCCTGAAACTTTTTAACCCCTTGTCCCCTATGCAGGCTGGGATAGCCAGAATGTGGAGCTCCGACCGATTGGGACTTCACACCCTGACTATACCAGCTGCAAAAAAGGTCCCCTAATTCCCGATTTTTGTTCCAGGGTATATGTTGGGGGGGGGGGGGGGGCAGGTTTATTTGGGGCCCATTGTTGCTTAAACCGGCCCTGCTTGAGAGCCAGTGTCATTGAAGGGTTAATGATGACCCAGTCTTTAAACCTGACTATAAATCTTTGAGAATTACAGTTCCTAATAACAAAGTAACAAATTTAAATTCAGTTATTAATTTTCTAGTCACTAGAACTAGAATCTAGTGGAAATGAAGATGTGAAACATGTAAAATGTCACTATCTAGCATGCAGCAGAGCCAACTGCACGACAGAGATACCACCCACCAGGGAATTTATTTATTTTTTTTTTTTTCAACTTGGTTTTATTTTGGTTTATATATAAGAAGTACAAACAATGGCCCAGAAAACCTGGGAAAGGCAAATATTGCAGTACATTGTATCCATAGTGTTACAACATTATGTTCAGACACATTGACCGTAATTAGTACAAACAGTATAGAGATATAACTTTAACAGGATAGTTAGGGCCGCAATGAACCTAGCGGACCAGTAGGGGAGGGGGGGGGGGGGGAAGCTAACGTCAAGTGTGGTTCCGCCCGGGCCGGGGGGTTGAGGGTTCACCGTGGTATTGCAAGATAAGTGTAATAATAAGGTAGGGGGATGTTAGGGCCGAGAGGAGAGCCAAGCTTCCCAAGGATCCCAGATCTTATCAAACAGAGGGGTAGTTTCTCTAATGGTGGAGGTTATTTTCTCCATTATATAGATTGACTGGATTTTGTTAATTAATTCGGGTTTAGAAGGAGGGAGTGACTTCCAGCTTTTGGCTAGAAGAGTTTTAGCTGCGTTGCATACTTGGCCCAGCCATTTGTTTTGGGGACTGCTAAGTTGGGGGAGGGGTTTGTGGAAGAGAGCTGTCCATGGGTTGGGTCGGATTTCTAGGCCTAATACTTCTGATGCCAGGGAAAAGCTCAGATCCCAGAAGTTTGCCACGCACGGGCAAGACCACCAACAATGGGTTTGGTCCGCCTCTGCCTGGCAACCCCTATAGCATAGGTTATTGGGGATCAGCCCCCATTTGGCAAGCTGTGCAGGGGTGCGGAACCAGTCGTAGAAGATTCTGTAACTACGTTCTTTGGTAAGGGTATGTTTGGAGGAGCTAGCCATAGCACTAAAGATATGCTCCCAGTGTTCATCATCGCTAGGTCCAGTGAGCCTCTCCATCCATTTCACCATTGCCGTAGAAGGGGTTGAATATTTGGTGTACCAAATTTCGTAATATATCGTAGAGATAAGGCCTTGTGGCAAGGGGTGGGAGCAAGAAATAGACTCCATGGAGGAGCGCGATAGTTGTAGTCCTGCAGTTTGGCGAGACTGGATGAAATGGCAGACTTGTAGATATCTAAATAATTCAGAATCTGGCCAATTCATTTTTACCTTAAGTTGGGGCCAGGGGAGCAAAGTCCCGTCTGACACCATATCATTGATAGTATGGACCCCGCTAGTTCTCCAGTTCCCCCAGGCCAAGCCACAAACCCCAGGGGGGAAATCCTCATTATAAAAAAGGGATTCAAGGACCGAAGAATGGCCCTTTGGGGTCAGGTTCTTCAGCATCCTTTTAATCAATAGAGATTCACTTATTGGGAAGAATGAAGAGTTTGGACCTAGACATGGTTTGGGGGTCCAGAGGAGTGCCTTTATTGGGAATGGGTAGATGAGCTCCTGCTCAAGATCAACCCATCTTACAACTCCCCTAGGAGAGGACCACTGAAGGAGCTCAGAGAGTCTAGCAGCATAGTAATAATATAGGAGGCTAGGCGCCCCCAGTCCCCCCTGCAGCCTGTGGCGGGCCAGGTTAGTGTATTTGATGCGGGGTCTGCGTCCCTCCCATATAAAGTTAGTGATCCTAGTTTGCAACCCCTCTATATCTCTTTTGTAGATTCTTATGGGTAAGGCCCTGAAAAGATACAGAATTTTGGGGAGTAATGTCATTTTGACTGCGTATATGCGACCCTGCAGAGAGATATGAAAATGCTGCCAATCATCCAGTAGCCTATGGAGTTTTTTAAGCATAGGTACATAATTAAGTTTGTAGAGATCTCCGAGATCCTGAGAGACTGTGACCCCCAGATACTTCAGTCCGTTGGGTCTAAATTTGAAGCCAAAGGATTGGGATAGAGAGGACTGATGTGCCTCTGTAAGGCCAAACGGGATTGCTTCGGATTTTGAGTTGTTAATTTTAAAGCCTGAGTGGGTGCAGAAGCTTTCAATTTCTTTGAATAGGTTTGGGACCGAAATTAGGGGATTGGAGAGAGTAAAGATTGTGTCGTCTGCGAAGAGGGCGGTTTTGAAGAGGGCTCTACCCACTGAAATCCCAGATATGTCCGGAGAGCGCCTGACCCTGATGGCCAAAGGCTCAATGCATAAGGCAAATATCAAAGGGGAGAGGGGGCACCCCTGCCTCGTGCCGTTCTTGATGGAGAAAGAGGGGGAGGTTATGCCCATGTTACACACCGAGGCCGTGGGGTTAGTGTAAAGGCTACGCACCCCATTCAAGAATTCACCTCCTATCCCAAATTTGAGTAGGACCAGTCTAAGATACCTCCAGTCAACCCTGTCGAACGCCTTCTCCGCATCCAAAGAAAGGAGCAGAGAAGGCGTCCGACAGCGCTCCATCTCGGCAATCAACCCCGTGATCCTACGGATGTTATCCGTTGTTTGTCTCCCGAGGACAAAACCTGTCTGGTCCGGATGGATGATACTAGGCAGGAGAGGGTTTAGTCTGTTCGCCAGGATCTTTGAGAAGATCTTGACGTCTATATTGATAAGGGAGATCGGTCTGTAATTAGTGACCTCAGCTAGGTCTCTGCCAGGTTTGGGTATAACCACTATAGACGCTCTGGTCAGGTCAGGGGGGAAATCTTCCTTACCCTTCAAAATGTTGTTATAAAACGTGGATAGTTCTGGGGCTAGCACTTGTTTAAAGGTTTTATAATATAAAGCAGTGTATCCATCCGGACCAGGGGCCTTAGAAGACTTTAAGCCCTTAATAACGGACAGGACCTCCTTGACCGTAATAGGAGAGTTTAGTAATATGCTTCTTTCTGACAGGAGTTTAGGGATAGGGGTATCATGCAGGAATTTCTGAATATGGCTTATTGGTGTGCGAGTCTTATCCGTAGTAGTCCCATCATACAGTTGGGCATAGTATTTCTGGAATTCCCTGACTATGGCGTTAGGGTCGTGGATCAAGGTCCCTGAGCTGCCTCGGATGGGGTGTAGTCTATTAAGTGTTAGGCGGTTGCTCAGTTTCCTGGCCAGCATAGTGTCTGGTTTGTCTCCCTTTTCGTAGAATTTCTGGGCGGTCAGGCGCATGGCTCTATCCGCCTTCTGAAAAAGAAGAGATTTCAGCTCAGATCTCAGGGTAGTGAGATGGGAGAGAGACACAGAAGGTGTCCCTGCCGCGTGCTTAAGCTCCATATGCCTGATCTCCCTTTTTAATTCAGTTATCCTAGCCATTGCTGATTTACGTTTAAAAGAAGAGATCTTAATCAACTCTCCCCTAATGGTCACTTTGTGAGCTGCCCATCTGATCCCCTGGGAGGTATCCCCCTCTTTGTTGATGTTAAAGAAGGAGGAGATTTCGGAGGCCACTTTTAGTTTAATCTCACTATCGACCAGGAGGGATTCATTAATGCGCCATGTGCTTTTAGGTCTGGGGGTCAAGGAAGAGAACTGCACCAACACAAACGCATGATCTGACCATGATATCTTAGAGTGGTCAGCCTTAATTACTTCAGATAAGAGTGTGGCGTCCATAAAAATGAAATCAATGCGTGAGTATGTGTCGTGCGGGTGAGAGTAGAAGGTGTGCCCCCTCTCCCCAGGGTGAAGCGCCCTCCAGACATCCCAAGTCCCTGTGTCAGACAGAAATCTCAGTAGGCATTTAGGGGGGGGACGATGACTACCCTGCCCACCATCCAATGAAGCGTTGAAGTCTCCCGCTACCAATAGTTTACCTGCTCTGTGAGTGGAAATTTTGGATGACAGGTTGGTGAGGAAGGGGCGTAGCCCCTCAGAAGGAGCATAGACAGCTACTAGTGTTAAGAGCAATCCGTTGGAGTCCCCAACTAAAATTAGGTATCTGCCCTCAGGATCTCGGATAACCTTATGTACATTAAAATTGAGCCTCTTATGAAGAACCATAGCCACACCACATCTCTTCTGAGGGGCAGAAGCGTAATAGGCCTGGGGGTAGAGTTTATGCCAGTATTTAGGTTCTTTTTTGGAGACATAATGTGTTTCTTGCAGAAAGATGATATCAGCATTAGCTTTCTTATAATACTGGGATGCTAGACGCCTCTTCTGTGGGGCATTTAGTCCCTTGACATTGTGAGTAATAATGGTCATAGGGGCAGAAGGGTCTATGTGCGCCGAAAAGGGGGCCTCATTGGCTGAGGGGCTAAGGGGGCTGTCTGAGGATACTATTGGTGTGGCCATGATTCCAGACGAGAGTCAAAAGCAAATAAGAGCACAATGAAAATAAAATAAAAGAAAAAGAGAAAGTACATCCCGAACATCCCCCTAACAGCATATATAGTCGGTCCTACATATTTATAAACTACGGCGATCCGACAAAAACAAAAAAGAATACAAAGGAAGGTTAAGTTGAAGATTAAGCGGCCAGACCTATTAAGGTCCCTGTGACCCGGGAAGGAACCACCAAAAACAGGAACAGCATATATCTGCATAACATTAGTCTTATCGTTAAGCTGTAAGACAGACAGTAATAAAAAAAATAAAAAAGAAAAAGAAAGGGGGACACTTATCCAAGTGCCCCGAGTAGACATCACAGAACTGTAGTGCTAAGACTACAGGTGAGTTCAGGGCTGTAGCACCCAAGTAAGTGCCAGGGCAGGTTGACGGGAGCGCCGGTCATGGCCCGCCGCCTGTGCATGTTAAGAAATATAGTCAGGCTCTTAATAAGGGCAAAATGCAGGGTGCTGTGAGAAATGGTCAGGCATTGGAGCCCAGGGAAGCAGGGCTAGCAGGACTGCTTGAAGGATCATCCGAGCGCTCTCTGTCTTGGGGGTTCCGCTCTGGGACTGTGGACCACGTGGGCCTTGGTGGAGAGAGTCTCTTAGGTGAAGCTGCAGCCTCTCCGCGGGGTGGCTTAACATATTTGAGACCCAGTTTGTGGAAAACTTCCGGTATGCGGCTGGGGTCGGAGATGATGATTTGCCGACCATTATGGGGAACGATCAGTTTGAAGGGGAAACCCCATCGGTATTTGATCCCATGTTTGACAAGAGCGGTGGTCAGGGGTTTGAATTCCCAGCGTTTATTCAGGGTGATGGGGGAGAGATCCGGAAAAATCAGAATCCTATGAGTTTGGAAGTCCACATGTGGTAAGTTCCGAGAGGCCATAATGATAGCTTCTTTGGAGCTGAAGTAGTGGAGTTTGGTGATTATGTCCCTGGGGGGATCGCCCTCTTTGGGCAAAGGTCTCAAGGCCCTGTGTGCCCGATCCATCCGCAGCTCTGAGTCTGGGAGGTCAGGGACAAGGTGGCGGAATAGTGCAAGGAGAAAGTCTCGTACCTCCGTGATAGATTCTGGGGCCCCCCGGATCCTTAAGTTGCTTCTTCTGTCCCTGTTCTCCTGGTCCTCCCTCGCCTCAAATAGTGTAGCAATGTCTGCACGCATCCCCTGGATGTCAGCGTCGGCCTGGCTGCAATAGGCCTTAACCCCCTCCAGTCCCTCCTCGACCTCGTGTACACGCTCACCCAGGGCTGACAACTCCTGACTGATCTGCTTGACAGTTTCCGTTTTGGAGGCATTAATGAGCCTTTCAAGATTCAGGTACAGAGTTTGTAAGTCCGCTTTAGTGACTCTATCAGTGTCTGCGTTCTTACCGCCGTGTGAGCTGCTTTCGCTGCTAGGTCGGGCGCCATCTTGGGTCGCAGTCCCCTTCTGCTTGTTGGAGAAGAGCTCAGGGATTCCTGGGTCTGCGGTCGTCTGATTCTTTTTGGGACCCATGCTAGGATGCTCCAGGGGTCCTGAGGGAGAAGATCGCAGCGAGGAGGGAGAAGGAACGGGGTCCAGGCGTGCTGTAAGCGGCTAAGTCTGCCGGAGCTAGTCCGCCATGCGTCTGCCCTGCACGAAGGTTAGGCGCCGCCCCCCCAGGGAATTTATTTAAATAGAATTTCAGAGCATTTCCACAGTGGATACACTGACTGTATGTACAGTATCTATCTTGTGACATTTCCTCCAACATTCTGTATAGTACCATTTGCGTGTGATTTAGACATTTGCCTAGTGTGAGGGACATCTCTATAGCATTTTTCCCCAATATCAACCTATCTATGCATTGGAGATGTGTTTAGATTATGCTTATATTTTGGAATACTGCCCAGTGCCCTGTGACCCAGTTTCCGAAAGGAGGGGATCATGCTCTACTTGAGTATGTCACAGCACATGGTTCCCTAAATGTACTGTAGCTCCCCACTGCTGGCAGCACTCATGCAAAACCAAACCATTACACTCTCACCACCATGTTTGACTGTAGGCAAGACACACTTGACTTTGTATTCCTCCTTGCTTGGTTGCTGCCACGCACACTTAACACCATCTGAACCAAATAAGTTTGTCTTGGACTCATCAGACCACTTTATTGGGTACATGTTTAATTGCGTGTTAACACAAACATCTAATCAGCCAATCACATGGCAGAAACTCATTGCATTTAGACATCCAGATGGTGTGAAGACGAGTTAAGGGGCCCATACACCTAACGATTTTCCCGCCGATATACAGCCGTTTCGATCACAGTGATCGAAACGGCTGTGAAATCGCCGCACACACCGCTGACAGAATGATCGATTTCCGTCCGAAATCGATCGTTCCCGCCGATTCCCGTCACCCCATCCGTGCGGAAGATTTTCCTTGGTTGGGAGTGTGTCGTTAGCGGCGTTCGAATGCCCGACGACCGACGCAATACAGTGGGTATACATTACCTGCTCCGGCCGGCGCGAGTCCCCTGGTCTCTGCGTTCTTCTTCTCCGCTCCGGGCCATTCCTGCTACACAGAATTTCCTGTCCCGGCAGGAAGTTTAAACAGTAGAGCGCTATCTATTGTTTATACTTCCCCTGGACAGGAAGTTCAGTAGCCGGAGCCCGGAGCGAGAAGAAGACCGCAGAGACCAGGGGACTCGCGCCGGCCGGAGCAGGTAATGTATGCAGGGGGGGGGGGGGGGGGCGGCAGCAGCGGCAGCTCCACAGATTGTGATCGGTTTCAGGCTGAAATCAATTCACAATCTGTTTGCAGTAAAGGTGGCCATACGATCCCTCTCTGATCAGATTCGATCAGAGAGGGATCTATCTGTTGGTCGAATCTGATGGCAAATCAACCAGTGTATGGCCACCTTAAGTTGCTGAAGTTCCAACAGAGCATCAGAATGGGTAGGCAGAGGATTTAAATGACTTTGAACATGGCCTAGTTGTTGGTGCAAGAAGGACTGATCTAAGTATTTCAGAAACTGCTAATCAACTGGGATTTTCACACACAATCATCTCTAGGATTTACAGAGAGTAGCCCAAAAAGAGAAAATATTCAGTAAGTGACACTTTGCCAAAAAATGCCTTTTTATATCATATACATTTTTGAAGTTTATTAGAGTACTAATACATTTAGAGCCAGTGGCGTAGCTAAGGAGATATGGGCCCTGGTGCAAGTTTTACATGGGGCCCCCCCAAGCACTCTATACATAACAATTGATACGGCGCACCAAAACCTGATAAGGACAGCAACAGTGTCAGATGTGCAAGTAGGGGATGGGAAACTGTTTGTTAATGATTACCACTATTCAATACATCTATAGAAGTGATTATTACCAACACAGGGCCATAGAGAGCTAATATTGTGCTTGAGGGAAGGCTCCTCTGGCCCAAGGGCCCCGATGCGGTCGCTACCTCTGCAACCCCTATTGCTATGCCACTGTTTAGAGCAATATTACACAGTTTTATGTGCTTGCCCCAGCAGTGGGGAAATAAGTACATGCATTACCTTACAGCATAATAGTACAGAGGTATCCTGTTCATACTCAAGTCTTAATTTGAGTACAATGTACTGTACTATACCAGGGTAACATTTGGGCGTATCATTTCTCTATCATAATTACATACATCTCCTGTCATTAGAGATGGCTCAAACTTCAGATTTTGGGTTCACGAACTGCGAACGCGAACTTCTGCAAAAGTTTGCGCAAACCAGGCAAACCACCATAGACTTCAATAGGCAGGTGAATTTTAAAATTTACAGGGATTATTTCTGGCAACAAAAGTGATGGAAAAGTTGTTTCAAGGTGTCTAACACCTGGAGGGGGGCATGGCGGAATGGGATACATGCTAAAAGTCCCTCGGAAAATTACGTATTTGATGCAGAGTAGGGTTACAATCCCTAAAGGGCAGTAATCACATTGCATTGCTAAATTGGAGGTATAAAGTGCTTTAAAACATCTTCAGAATCAGAATCAGATCTTGCGCGTGTATACATGGATCAGGTAGTGTAAGTAGTGTACTGCTTCACACTGACAGAACAAACTCATTGTGTAACGTACCGCCGCAAACAGACGCAAATGGTTGTCATTAGATGACACTCTCAGGACATAAAATATCAGTCCTCTTGGCAGCAATGTTTGTGTAGTGATGGCCGTGCTCATGCGCACATTGGCAAGAGTACAGATACAGAAACAAGCTAAGCACAGCTTATGATAGACAGTGTGCTGGTTTGCTTGCAATAGTTAGAAGAGTATAGTAGAACTACACAGCCCAGCAATGACTGTGGCCTGTATGCAGTGTGTAACCCACACAGACAGATAACAATAACAGATACAGTAGCAAGCTAAGCACAGCTTATGATAGACAGTGTGCTGGCTTGCTTGCAATATAGATATAAGCGTATAGTAGAACTACACAACCCAGCAATGACTGTGGCCTGTATGCAGTGTGCGAGTGTCTCACACACAAAAAAACAAAACAAAAACAAATAGAACAATATGAACCCTCAAAAGGGCTTTTGATTTGGGGTACTTTCAGCAATCAGCAATAAACAGAAGTGCCTAGCTAACTGTCCCTGTCTCTGCAGCAATGTCTCTCTCCAGAGCCGGCCTTTGGGGGGGGGCAAGTGGGGCGATCGCCCCAGGCCCCGCACCTGACAAGGCCCCGCGCTGCCACATACTACTAGCGCTGGTCTGCCTATGACAGTGTTTCTCATAGTCAGCCTTCCAGCCGCGCTCTGCATGTACCTTTCCCTCCCTCCCTCCTCCTCCAGGCTCGGGTCCTGCCTCTCTGTCCCGCCTCTCTCCTACCAGGCTCCAATCAAAGATCGCCCAGCACCTCTCTTCCTCCAATGAAAAGAGAGGCAGCCGGGCCAGCCAGCTACGTCACACACACCACGAGGAGGAGAGAGATGAACAGCAAAGGCAACATCCAAGAACTGTGTAGCCAGCATTACAGTGCGTCTCCCTGTCTGTCACACACCCGGCCAGCATGGAGAGTAAGGTAGCTCTCTGTATCACAGTACTGCCTTGCTTGTATCACTGTCGTGCATTCAGCCTTCTACCTCTGCTGCTCACAGCTGTCAGTCCGTTTATCTTGCAGCATCTGCAGTGTCCCTGATATCAGCTACCTGGTGGCTGGCAGGAGTGCTAAGTGCGACACTTCAGCTGGATACATCCTCTGTGTGCTGGGATGACATTAGCATTCCTGAGAAACATGCCTGAGAAACTCAGATGGGAGCAGGGAAGCCTTTCTACATGCAGGGCATGGGGGTTAGTCACATTTTCTGCCAAGACAAGGAGTGAAGGAGGGAGAGCCAGCATGACTGAACAGCTACAATCCCTCCCAGCCCATCTTTATAAAGATAAAATCCCATTCACAGAGTCCTGCTCTGCTTTCAAAGGGAAAATGCATAATTTCATTTAATAATGGGCTGTTGTAAGCTGCTCTGATCAGTCAGGCGGCTTGGTTTCCCCCTTTATTGCAGACATTGCACTATGACTATGGTAGAAATTAGATTGTGAGCTCCTTTGAGCACTCTAAGTGACATGACTCACTATATACTCTGTGAAATGCTGCAGATGTCAGTGCTATTTAAATACATAATAATATGGTAGGACATTAAATTATAACTATGGTAGGGATTAGAGTGTGAGCTCTGAGGATAGTCAGTGACATGACTATGTACTTTAAGTGCTGCGAAAGATGTCAGTGCTATATAAATAAAAGAAAAAAAATAATGCCTGTGTGTGTGCGCAACCCTTTCACTGCTGGGGTTCTTTGTCTTGCATATATGCATATATTTTGTTAATAGCAATTAGCACTGAGCACTTTACTTGTACCAGAGACGGGAGAAAAAAAAAGTTTTATACATACCTGGGGCTTCCTCCAGCCCCATGCGCACGGATCGATCCCACGCCACCGTCCTCCTCTGCCTACAGCTCTGATACTGCTCCCGTAACTTCCTCCAGTTGCTGCCAAGAGAAGTGCGCTCTCTACGTATCTCTCCGGCGGCAGTGCAGTAGTCAGTGACTTGGCGAGGGAGGTTCGCTGAGCGGTCATTGCTCAATAACAGGGCACAGGGCAGCTGCATGGGGCAGGTAGAAGCCCTAGGTAAATTAAACTCATGTTTTGTTTGTTACTTATAATAAGGTTCCCTTTAAAAGCCTGTGAGTGTGGTGGTATGGCATATGGCCTACACTTATGGCTCTAGGCCCCGCATACAGCACTCGCCCCAGGCCCTGCGTACTCTAAGGCCGCCTCTGCTCTCTCTTCCACTCACTACAGCAGCAGCACCAGACTGAGAACATGGCCGGCGCTGCTGCTTTTGCCTGTTTTTATAGGGGGATGGGGGGGGGGGGAGGGGCGGCGGTCCGTGGGTGAGTGCAGCCTGATTGGCTGCCATGTGTCTGCTGACTGTGATGTAGGGGGTCAAAGTTTAGCCCAATGACGCTGTATAGGGGGCAGATTGAACCGCCCTATCTGTTCACTAACGCGAACGGCTGATGTTCGCCGGGGAACCGTTCGGGCCATCTCTACCTGTCATCTCAGCTACGAGCATGAAACAGAGCGTATAATTTGCACAGGTTCAACAAAATTAGAAATGCAGGGTTGGATAAACACTGCTTGGCACGGGTGTAACTATGGGCGAGCAGCCTCCACTATCACAGAGGGGCCCGGGAGGGGGGGAGGGGCCTGGACATCTTCCTTCCTCTTCCTTCTTCCTCCTCCTCCACCAAGCCACCTTTCTGTGCTCCCCACTCAAACCTATAGATCCGTGCAGCGGCAGAGATGGAGCTCAGCTTACCTATTCCCCCATTGGGTCTTTCTGGGGCTCTCCCCTGCAGACACAAGGTGTCACTGTCTCTGTTTTTCTCAGTCTGATGCATGTAGCATGATGTGCAGAGAAATTCAGACCAAGAGTAAGGCAGAGACAGTGCTAGCGAGGGGCAGTGAGTATATACCTAATGTATAGTAAATTTTAAATACCCACCTAAATTTTAAATACCCTAGCTATATTTTATAGCTATATTTTAATTGATCATTGGGGAGGGAGGAAAGGGGGAGTCCACAGTACTATAGGGTCCACATACTAGGTGTTATACTTTTCTTTCACTACCCATACTTGTCTATACTGTACTCTACATAGTGACACAAAAAGGACAGCACTTTATAAATCCCTAAAATAATTACAAATACACTTTGCCTACCTCAGTATATAAAAGGTTTAACTTCCAGGGGAAGAGCAGCAAAGGCTCAGCACAGACCAGAATGACTCACCCTAAACCCCCTCCTTTTCTTCTAAAAACCAGCCACAGCCTGTACGTATATTTATTACATGCAAGTAAACAGGTAAATAAAATGTTGTCGAGCCTTGCACAGGCTTCCTGGCATCATATTGTCTAATTTTAGCGAGTCCCTATTGTGTAACCATGGCAACCCTCGTGTTTTCTTTCAGGAAAATACCACTGACTCAAAAGCAGTGCAACTCGAGTGAAAACACAAAAAACACCTCAAGCCTCAGAAAGGCAGAATCCAGCACTACCATATGGAGAGCGATACACGTAAACTCTTTTCAGTCATCATAGTCATTGTGCATCTCTATATATTTCTGTGTAGCCAGACCTTGCCAGGAACCCATTTACAAATTTTTAAACCTGTAAAGGGTATTTTGTTTCACAGCCTTTGCTGTTATAAAATGTTTTACAGTGATTCATATCTAAAGGTGGCCACTAACAATCCAATTTCTAGCGAAAAATCGTTTGAGCGATCAGATAATTCTGATCGGAAGAAAAATCGTTCACTACACCATCAACGAACCAATCTTTGATTCCTATCACAACTATCTAGAAAATCCAAATTTTGGTTTGACCAAAATCCAAGCGGACGACTATTTTTATAATCGTTTGTAATCGATTGTGCCCATCAGTAGAGATTATTTACAACCAACCCGATCAGAATTTCTAATCGCCACCATTAGAACCAAGAGCTGTAAGATGAGTGTCATCCACTTACTAACCAATGTAGCAAAAGTGCCTGGCACAATACAGTCTGCTGCAACATTTGTTTTATTTATTTTTTTACACAAAATTTCTGGTGGATTCATATTTATAAAAGTCATGTCCACGGTATCTGTAAGGCTAGGAGACCACTAGGCTGTGAAGAAAACCATGAGTTTTCTGTGTTGTGCATTTTCGCATTTATTGTTGCATTTTTGTATGTTCTTATATGTGTTTGCATTATAGATTGCGTTTTGCGTTTGTCATGAATTTTTGGTGTTTGAATTTTTTTCAATATTTTCCCTTTTTCAATGGAGGGAAATACAGAGATATGGGCACCGACCGTGTTTTCCAAGTGGTTTTCTTTTTGTGTTTTCCAAGTGGTTTATTGCATCCTCTTAAACATCATATGCCACATGCATCAAGATCAAACCTTGTCATCTGTGTTCATCTGTACAGAAAGGACAGCCGTGGGAGTGGTGGGCACCGAGGTGAGACAGGCGATGACCATTTTGCATCTTTCTGGACGCTTGGTCATGCGAAATGGCCGTCGCCAGTCCCACCTGTCCCACCTCGGTGCCCTCCACCCCACCTCCAATCCCATGGCTGCCCTTTCCGTAAAGATGAACACAGATGACAAGGTTTGATCTTGATGCATGTGGCATATGATGTTTAAGAGGATGCTATAAACCACTAGAGATGGCCCAAACGGTTCACCCGACGGGTAGTCTGGACGAATATCAGTTACCCGCACCCGCGGCTGGTAGTAGACACATAGTGCGTTCGACCCGCCTCCTATACCTTGTCATTGTGCTAAACTGTGACCCTCTACATCACAGTCAGCAGACACATAGCAGCCAATCAGGCTGCACTCACCCACAGACCCCTGCCCCCCCCCCCTATAAAAACCCTGCATATCTTTTCCCTGTTTTTGTAATTTAACTTACTAAAGCATAGCTGTCTTTGTGGGTGACACTGCATATAGATACAGCCCACATACAGTTGCCAGCCAGGCCAGTTGGGATTTGTAGTCCCACCACTGGCAGCACACTCTATTATACCAGTGCATACCTTTCCTCTGTACCTGTGTGACAGCACACTCTATTATACCAGTGCATACCTTTCCTTTGTACCTGTGTGACAGCACACTCTATTATACCAGTGCATACCTTTCCTCTGTACCTGTGTGACAGCACACTCTATTATACCAGTGCATACCTTTCCTCTGTACCTGTGTGACAGCACACTCTATTATACCAGTGCATACCTTTCCTCTGTATGGCCTAGTGCACACCAGAGCGGTTTGGTCGCGTTTTCAGATCCGATTGCGGATGTGGAAACGCTTGGGTAATGTATTTCAATGGGGTGGTGCACACCAGAGCGGGAGGCGTTTTGCAGAAACGCATACTCCCGGGCTGCTGCAGATTTTGGATTGCGGAGGCGTTTCTTCCTCCAATGTAAAGTATAGGAAAACCGCAAACCGCTCTGAAAAACGGCAGTTCAGAGCGGTTTTGCAGGCGTTTTTGTTACAGAAGCTGTTCAGTAACAGCTTTACTGTAACAATATCTGAAATCTACTACACCAAAAATGCTTCACAAAACCGCAAAATGCTAGGTGAAACGCTACAGAAAAATAAGAAAAAGCGTTTCAAAATCTGCTAGCATTTTGCGGATCTGCTAGCGGGTTTTGGTGTGCACCGGGCATACCTGTGTGACAGCACCTTGGGGTGTCTTTTTTTTCTAAAATGGGGTCACCTGTGGGGTTCCTGTACTGCCCTGGCATTTTACTGGCCCAAAACCGTGAGTAGTCTTGAATCCAAATGTCTCAAAATGACTGTTCAGGGGTATAAGCATCTGCAAATTTTGATGACAGGTGGTCTATGAGGGGGCGAATTTTGTGGAACTGGTCATAAGCAGGGTGGCCTCTTAGATGACAGGTTGTATTGGGCCTGATCTGATGGATAGGAGTGCTAGAGGGGTGACAGGCGGTGATTGATGGGTGTCTCAGAGGGGAAAATAGATGCAATCAATGCACTGGGGAGGTAATCGGAAGGGGGTCTGAGGGGAATCTGAGGGTTTGGCTGAGTGATCAGGAGCCCACACGGGGCAAATTAGGGCCTGATCTGATGGGTAAGTGTGCTAGGGGGTGACAGGTGGAGACAGGAGGTGATTGATGGGTGTCTCAAGGTGTGATTAGAGGGGGTAATAGATGCAAGCAATGCACTGGCGAGGTGATCAGGGCTGAGGTCTGAGGGCGTTCTGAGGGTGTGGGCGGGTGATTGGGTGCCCTAGGGGCAGATAGGGGTCTGATCTGATGGGTAGCAGTGACAGGTGGTGACAGGGGGTGATTGATGGGTGATTAGTGGGTGTTTAGAGGAGAGAACAAATGTAAACAATGCACTTGGGATGTGATCTGATGGCAGGTCTACGGGCGATCTGATGGTGTGGGTGGATGATCAGATTGCCCGCAAGGGGCAGGTTAGGGGCTGATTGATGGGTGGCAGTGACAGGGAGTGATTGATGGGTGATTGACAGGTGATCAGTGGGTTATTCCAGGGAAGAACAGATGTAAATAATGCACTGGCGAATTGATAAGGGGGGGGGGGTCTGAGAGCAATCTGAGCGTGTGGGCGGGTAATTGGGTGCATGTAAGGGGCAGATTAGGACCTAATCTGATAGGTAACAGTGACAGGTGGTGATAGGGGGTGATTGATGGGTGATTGATGGGTATTTAGTGGGTGTTTAGAGGAGAGAACAGATGTAAACAATGCACTTGGGAGGTGATCTGATGGCGGGTCTGCGGGCGATCTGATGGTGTGGGTGGGTGATCAGATTGCCCGCAAGGGGCAGGTTAGGGGCTGATTGATGGGTGGCAGTGACAGGGGGTGATTGATGGGTGATTGACGGGTGATTGACAGGTGATCAGTGGGTTATTACAGGGGGGGATAGATGCATACAGTACAGGGCCGTTTCTACCACCGTGCGGGCCGTGCGACTGCACTGAGCACAGGCCAGCAGGTGAAGGAAGATGGGCGCAGGATGGAGGACACTGCTGGGAGCAGCTGAACAGGTGACGCACGGTGCAGGTACACCAGCGCGATCACCATCCTTCCCACATTCCTCCTGGGCGTCCAGCGACTTTCTACTTCCGCTCTGACGTCCACTAGCGTGCTGAGGATGAGAAGGGGGGGGGGGGGGGTGAAAGATGGGCAGGGGCGATGGCAGCCATGCGCGGACTGGCCGGGGGCTCCCCCCCCCTGGGCTGCCTCTTCCCCCCGCTTTATGGGCTGATGGCCGAATTAGTAAGCAGAGTCCTGTGTCCCGAGTCGGCTGCCGAGGTGAAGCACAGGCTCCACACTGCAATAATCATCACCTCTTCTCCGTTCTCTGTGGTGGCCGCCCGTTTCCCACTTCCTGATTCTTCTGCATACCACGTGATTACAGGCGAGTAGAGAACAAGCAGGCGCGCAGAGGATGGAGAGAGAGGCTGATCATTGCAGTCTGGAGCAGGTCAGACTGAAGCGCTGCAACTGCTGCTGTATACAATTCTGCTGGGGGGAGGTTAAGCCCAGCCTAGCACGCAGCACTAGAAGGAGGGGCCACACGGAGGATGGAGAATAGAGACACTGATAATTGCAGCCTGGCCCTGGAGCAGGTGAGACCTGAAGGGCTGCTGCTGTATACAAATCTGCAGGGAGGGGGGGGAGGGATTTGTTAAGCCCAGCAGCACCCATTGTGTGTGTGTGGGGGGAGCGGGAGTTGAGCCCAGAAGCACCCATTGTGTGGGGGGAGGGGGGGTTGAGCCGCACCTATTGTGTGCGTGGGGGAGGGGGAGTTGAGCCCAGCAGCACCTATTGTGTGTGTGGGGGAGTTGAGCCCAGCAGCACCTATTGTGTGTATGGGGGAGGGGGAGTTGAGCCCAACAGCACCCATTGTGTGTGTGGGAGGAGGGGGTGGGTTTCAGCCTAGCAGCACCCATTTTGTGTGTGTGGAGGGGGGAGGGGGTTGAGCCCAGGAGCACCCACTGTGTATGGGGGGAGGGTTGAGCCTAGCAGCACCCATTGTGTGTATGCAGGGCTGGATTTACCATAAGGCACTATAGGCACGTGCCTACAGGCGCCCAATGATGGAAAGGCAACTCACTCACCTTCGTGAGTGCCTCCTTCCCTATGCAGAGTCCTGATGAGAGTCTAAATGAGAAGATACCCTGCTCTCTGCATTCCACTGATGAGATCTCCCTTCAGTCAGTGGCACCTCTAGCTACTTAATACTGAGCTTCCTCTATCTACCTAATACTTGGGGGCACCTCTAGCTACTAAATATTGAGGATACTTCTGGCTACCTAATACTATGGGGCACCTGTAGCTACCTATGATGGGCAAGGGAAGTAAGGGAGAAGTGACAGCTGGGGCAGCCAGCACACTTGTGTTGCAGTTTGGCAGGTGTTTGTAGGTTCATGGAGAGCGGAGTCTAAGGTGCCAGAAAATCTGTGCCTTTAGGCTCCTGTGTGGTAAATCCGGGCCTGTGTGTATGTGTGTGGGGGGGAGGTTGAGCGCAGCAGCACCCGCTGTCGGGGGATGGGAGGTTTGATCACACCTTTTTACAGCACCCACTGGGGAGGGGGTTGGAAGCACATACTGGGGAGGGGAACACCTCTGTGCCCAGCACCCATTGTCCAGCCCCTTGCAGCCTATGTGTCTCTTGCCGCAGCTTCGCTCCCAGCCATGTCCTGGGGTCTTCTCTATTACAGCATTGGTGGCGCCTGCACAAGTGCGCAGCTGCAAAAGTATTTGCCTGCGCAGAATGTTCCTGGCTATGGGAGCATGCAGGTGCAGAAGCCACTTACATTGTCAGGTTGGTTGCTGTAACAGAGGGGACACCGGGAGCGGAGCTGCGGTGAGGGACACATAGGCTGCCAGGGGCTGGAGGATGCTCCAGGTAAGTAGATAATTTATTTTTGATAATGCCTGATGTTTACTTTAAGGGCGGGGGTATGAAAGGGGGGGGGCGTATTTTTTGCTACTCGCCCTGGGTGAAATTTAACCTAGAAACTGCACTGATACAGTACACATGTGTGTGTGTGTGTGTGTGGGAGGGGGGGGGGGGGGGGGGTCTGGGGAGAATCTGAGGGGTGGGGGGGGGGTGATCAGGAGCCCCCAGGGGGCAGTTTAGGGCATAAAAAAATAGCATTGACAGATAGTGACAGGGAGTGATTGATGGGTGATTAGGGGGTGATTGGGTGCAAACAGTGGTCTGGGGGGGTGGGCAGGGGGGTCTGAGGGGTGCTGTGGGTGATCAGGGGGCAGGGGGGGGGCAGATCAGTGTGTTTGGGTGCAGACTAGGGTGGCTGCAGCCTGCCCTGGTGGTCCCTCGGACACTGGGACCACCAGGGCAGGAGGCAGCCTGTATAATACACTTTGTATACATTACAAAGCGTATTATACAATGTACATGCGGCGATCTGGGAGCTAGTAACCTGCCGGCGCTTCTGAACGGCCGGCGGGTTACTGCGCAAGGGGGGCGGAGCCTGTCGCCGGCGCCGGCGCCTGATCACGTCATGCGATCGGTGCATAACCACACCTGCCGCCACCGCCACCGCCGATGGGCGTATTGTGGTCGTTTAGGCCCAGTACTTTCCGCCGCCCATCGGCTGGGCAAGTGGTTAAACATTGTAAAACTCAGAAATACAGTATGTGTTTTTTTATACGGTCCATAGACTTTCATTATTGGCAAAAATGCATGTGTTTTCCGCAATGCTAGTGATTCTGCCTAGTGTGCTCCTTGCCTCAGAGTTTCCACTGTATGCCCACGTTGCCTCCCAAGAGCCAAAACAAACGTACTGATGAGTACATAAATGCCAAACCACACTAGCCTCAGAAAGTTATTAATGTATGCTTGTATTAGGAACCTTAAGGTGGCTACACACCATGTATTTTTTTTATTTATTTTCAATTCAAGATTTACAACAATTTTTTCAGATTGATTGTAACATATAAAAAAAATCTGACCAATGTATTACACATGTGTGTTCAATTTTTCCCCAGTTATGAAAAAAAAGATTGAAAACTCTGAAAAAATTGCTTGAGTCTATACATTTATAAATTGACAATCTACTCTACACCATTGAATTTTAATAAAAATTGATGAGAGAAATCCACCACTCCCGATCAACTTCTATAGAAAATAATGGAAAATCCAACTGGAAAAAAAACCTTTCGTTTTTTCAGGACAACCAATAGTTTTTAACGAATTGCTGTAAAATTGCAGAGGAAACTTCTTCTCCATGTAGCCATTGCAGATAATGGCAGTTAACTGCGAGCCACAAGAGCCAGGAACATACCATTTTTCACAGGTATGAGGCTCTTCATTGCTGAGAAAAAAAACTTAATTAGTTTGTATTGCATATGCCGGTCCTAAGCTAACCGTGTTATGATCAATACTAAACAAGATTTCAGCTAATGCCTGGTACACACCGTGCATTTTTCCGTCAGATAGAAAGGTCAAATCCATAATTTCCGACAGATCCAATCTGATTTCCAGTAATTTTTCTGATCGATTTTCCGATCACTCCTATAGAAAACCGATCAGAAAAACAATAGGAAATCAGAATGGACCTGTCAGAAATATCCAATTTGATTAATCTATTTGATAGGAAATTGCATGGTGTGTACCAGGCATAACCATGGTGTGATCAATAGTAGACAATATTTCAGAATAACTTATTTTCACCTAGCATGACTGGGTCATGCCTGGAATTGGGTTTGGCACAATACATAGCTCAAATAGAAAATAGAGATAAGCAGATCTGATCTAGGTAGTCTCTAATTTCCAAAGTAAAGACCTGAGCCCACAAAACGCATAAAAACGCATACTTTTTCAAGTGTTTTTGAAATGAGTTTGATACATTTAAAATGTGTTTAAACACATTTTAATACATTAAAACATCCTAAAACGCATTTCAAAAGCGCTTGAAAAGCGCATGCATTTCTATGCGTTTTTAAAAACACTGCACTGTGCTGACGTCACTGGCGGGACCACGTGATGCGTAGTGTTCCGCTCACGTGGTCTCCATCAGCGCATGCGTACTATAGTAGGCATCACGGACGCATCAAAGAGCCGCTTAACGCGGCTCTTTGCTAATGTCCAGGTGCACAAGCATGCAGTTTACAAAAGCAAAGAACAATGAGAGCAACAATATACAACAACATACCATACATACATCATACATGAACAGTTCCAAATTGGGACATAAAAAAAAGTCCTTATGATTAGTTTTGTGGGCAGGTTGTCTGGGTGGCAGAGACCCAGCCTGGGCCGCAGTTTATGTGGGGGGCGGCACTGATGGAGGAATATATAGGTGGTCATTTTGGTGGTAATTTCTTTTGAGTGTATATTCCCCAGCATGCCCCCTGGTTCCCCCCCTCCCCCTTTCCCAGTGCTGCCTGGCTCTCAAGCATGCAGTAAATTTTGCTTTTTTTCGGCTAGTTCAGAACTGGGTGCTGAATGTTGGTGTGGGACTTATAGTTTGTGCCAGTCTTCAGCCCTTTCCATAGAGCTCATAAATCATTAGAGCACCGGTTTTGTTTTATCCTCTCAGCATACTCCTTTTTGGGAGCTCTCAGTTCCCAATTCATGTAGTTCCTCACCCTCCTATAGTCCTCCTGATTGCTGGACTTGTGTGCAGCTGCCTAATATCTACTAGTGCAAAATGGCAGATAAGGTAAACAATCAATATCAGGTAGATACTGATCATTTATCAAACTGATACACAGTGGGATGCGAAAGTTTGTGCAACCTTGTTAATCGTCATGATTTTCCTGTATAAATCGTTTGGTTGTTATGATAAAAAGTGTCAGATAAATATATCATATAGGAGAAACACACAGTGATATTTGAGAAGTGAAATTAAGTTTATTGCATTTACAGAAAGTGCGCAATAATTGTTTAAATAAAATTAAGTAGGTGCATACATTTGGGCACTGTTGTCATTTTATTGATTTCAAAACCTTTAGAACGAGTTATTGGAACTCAAATTGGCTCGGAAAGCTCAGTGACCCCTGACCAACATACACAGGTGAATCCAATTATGAGAAAGAGTATTTAAGGGCGTCAATTGTAAGTTTCCTTCCTCTTTTAATTTTCTCTGAAGAGTAGCAACATGGGGGTCTCAAAACAACTCTCACATGACGTGAAGACAAAGATTGTTCACCATCATGGTTTAGGGAAAGGATACAGAAAGCTGTCTCAGAGATTTTAGCTGTCTGTTTCCACAGTTAGTAACATATAAAGGAAATGGGAGACCACAGGCTCAGTTCAAGTTAAGGCTCAAAGTGGCAGACCAAGAAATATTTTGGATGGATAGAAGCGACGAATTGTAAAACAGTTAGAGTCAACCCACAGACCAGCACCAAAGACCTACAACATCATCTTGCTGAAGATGGAGTCAATGTATATCGTTCAACCATTCAACACACTTTACACAAGGAGATGCTGTATGCAAGAGTGATGCAGAGGAAGCCTTTTCTTCACCCACAGCACATGGAGGTATGCTAAAGCACATTTGGACAAGCCAGCCTAATTTTGGAATAAGGTGCTTTGGACTGATGAAACTAAAATTGAGTTATTTGGGCATAACAATTGGGCGTTATACATGGAGGAAAAAGAACACAGCATTCCAAGAAAAACACCTGCTACCTGCAGTAATATATGGTAGTGGTTCCATCATTCTGTAGGGCTGTGTGGCCAGTGCAGGGACTGGGAATCTTGTCAAAGTGGAGGGGCGCATGGATTCCTCTCAGTATCAGCAGATTCTGGAGACCAATGTCCAGGAATTAGTGACAAAGCTGAAGCTGTGCCGGAGCTGGATCTTTCAACAAGACAACGACCCTAAACACTGCTTAAAATCCACTAAGGCATTCATGCAGAGGAACAAGTACAACGTTCTGGAATGGCCATCTCAGTACCCAGACCTGAATATAATTGAAAATCTGTGGTGTAAGTTAAAGAGAGCTCTCCATGCTCGGAAGCCATCAAACCTGAAAGAACAAGAAATGTTTTGTATAGAGGAATGGTCCAAAATACCTTCAACCAGAATCCAGACTCTCATTGGAACCTACAGGACATGCTTAGAGGCTATAATTTCTGCAAAAGGAGCATCTACCAAATATTGATTTAATTTCTTTTTGTGGTGCCCAAATTTATGCACCTGCCTAATTTTGTTTAAACAATTATTGCACACTTTCTGTAAATCCAATAAACTTCATTTCATTTCTCAAATGTGTTTCTCCTATATGATATATTTAACTGATATTTTTTATCGTAACAACCAACGATTTATACAGGAAAATCATGATAATTAACAAGGTTGCCCAAACCTTCGCATCCCACTGTAGTAGCATATGCCAAGCATTAGCCTGTAAACCTTATAATTGGCATTTTAAAGGTCCAATTATGGATTTACTAGAGCTGAAAAAATGATTTTTTTTTTACTTTGTATAAACACCTCCTGTTGTTACACTCATAATCTTATATCTGAGAAGCCCACATGTTATTGTCCCACTCCATTTTGGAGAATATTTAGTTACATTGGAAATCATGTTTTCTGCAATGCCGTATAAGTTCTCCAGTATGCTAGTAGTTTTGGATTCACACATCTGAGTCTATCTTTGGCTTTATTGCCCTTTATTGCATGCAATCCAGCTTTTTGCACTTCTATCTGCTTTGTACAGAATTGAATGAATTCGCTCACAGACCAGGTGTAATATATAGTTCTATAGAAAATGATCACAATGTTTCAGTAACAGCAGGCATTTTTTAAAACGCCCACAATTTTGACTACCCCTGACCTTTAAATGGGTGGGATACCATCCTTGCAATGATACAGATAACATAGTTACATAGTTACATAGCTATTTGGGTTGAAAAAAAGACATACGTCCATCGAGTTCAACCAAAGAACAAAGTACAACACCAGCCTGCTCCCTCACATACCCCTGTTGATCCAGAGGAAGGCGAAAAACCCTTGCAAGGCATGGTCCAATTAGCTCCAAAAGGGAAAAAATTCCTTCCCGACTCTAGATGGCAATCAGATAAAATCCCTGGATCAACATCATTGGGCATTACCTAGTAATTGTAGCAACGGATGTCTTTCAACGCAAGGAAAGCATCTAAGCCCCCTTTAAATGCAGGTATAGAATTTGCCATACCTACTTCCTGTGGCAATGCATTTCACTTCTTAATCACTCTTACTGCAAAGAACCCTTATCTAAGTAAATGGCTAAAACGTTTTTCCTCCATGCGCAGATCATGTCCTCTAGTCCTTTGAGAAGGCCTAGGGACAAAAAGCTCATCCGCCAAGCTTTTATATTGCCCTCTGATGTGTTTATTTATGTTAATAACATTCCCTCTAATGCGTCTTTTCTCTAGACTAAATAAACCAAGTTTATCTAACCTTTCTTGGTAAGTGAGACCTTCCATCCCACGTATCAATTTTGTTGCTCATCTCTGCACCTGCTCTAAAACTGCAATATCTTTCCTGTAATGTGGTGCCCAGAACTGAATTCCATGTTCCCGATGTGGCCTTACTAGAGAGTTAAAAAGGGGCAATATTATGCTAACATTTCGAGTTTTTATTTCCCTTTTAATGCATCCCAAAATTTTATTAGCTTTAGCTGCAGCGGCCTGGCATTGAGTATGATTATTTAACTTGTTGTCGATGAGTACTCCTAAGTCCTTCTCCAAGTTTGATGTCCCCAACTTTGTATGGTGCTAGACCATTGTACGACCAAAATGCATGACTTTAAATTTTTCAACATTGAATTTCGTCTGCCATTTATGTGCCCATATAGCCATCCTATCCAGATCCTGTTGCAATATGTCCCTATCTTCCTGAGAGTTGATGATTCTGCACAATTTTGTATCATCTGCAAAAATAGCAACATTGCTTTCTACTGCATCTACTAGGTCATTAATAATTAAATTGAAGAGCATTGAACCCAGTACAGACCCCTGTGGGACCCCACTGCTAACAGTCACCCATTTTGAGTATGATCCATTGACCACAACTCTTGGTTTTTGTCCATTAGCCAGTTCCCTATCCATGCACACAGACTCTTCCCCAGTCCTTGCATTCTCAACTTTTGCACCAGACATCTGTGGGGAACAGTGTCGAAGGCCTTTGCAAAGTCCAAGTATATCACATCTACAGCATTCCCAATATCCTCATGAAAGATGTATTCACATATCTCTCCAATTTGTGCTGCAGTTTATGAATGAAGCTGGTAAACGACAGTGCCTGACATTTGTGACTCTCTAAAATGAGTGCAGTCAAGCATGACTTTCATATGACTAGAGGATTTTTCTTGTTCTATAAAATAATCTAGAAATTGCTTGCAGTTTATAAGTCCTCTGCTACAAAAAAAACCCCCTTCATATGATAATTCTACAGGATGTGTGCTGGTCCAAGCCCTCTCCCATAGAGCTGTATCAACCCCTACCATGCACAGCTGAGAACCAGAAAGTCTGAAACAGGCTGTCTTCATGTTAGATTGGTGTGGCTCTCTAAAATATATAGGCTATAGGCTATCTCTCCAATACAGCGTACCTAGTGTCTAATGATCTCCCCTCCCTCTCTCATACAGTATACCTTGAGTCTAGTGGTTCCCCCCTCCCTCTCTGATTCAGCATACCTGGAGTCTAGTGGTTCCCCTCTCCCTTTCCTTTGGCGTGTTTACTTGGTGTCCATGGCCAAAAGTGCCCCCTTGCAGAGAGCTGGCAGCAGAGGCGGGGAAAAAGCATGTTACTCGCTGCAAGGTTGAAAAAACGATGCACTGGGTCTTTGTGCCAGATTCGGCCTGTAGTGTTTGTAGTGAGTAATCCACTAGAGGACAAATCCGATGTGAAGGAAGACACGGAACGTCTCGATGCAGTGTTTGGCCTTTAGAAACCAGGGGAAAATGCTATGGGTGAGGGAGGGAACCACTAGACACCAGGTATGCTGTATGGGAGTGGGGACCATTAGACACCAGGGATTGCTATATGGGGAGGGAAGGGGGCCACTAGACACCAGAGAATGTTGTATGGGGAAGGAGAAAGGACCACTAGACTCAAGGGAATGCTATATAGGTGAAGGAGGGGGACCACTAGAGTCTAGACCACAAGAGAAGCGGTATGGAGATAAGGTTGTTAAAAGTAGCGGCGTGGGTCTCTACCCTAGGTTTATACTCAAGTCAAACATTTATTTCTGGTGTCTGAAGGAAAAACTGTTTTTTGGTTTATACTCAGACTGGTTTATTTTCGAGTAACGGTATACACAGTACGGTACGTACGTCCTAACTAATGAAACAAACAACTGAAAAGGGCCTAATTCAGTGCTGTAAACTGTACAACATATACCAGTAAACATGTATTTACAGAAGTTGGACATTTCATAATATTAACAACGGGTGCAACATAATAACTTATTTGCCATAACATTTAAAACAAATGTACTATCATGTAAAATAATGTCCACAATGCATACAATGACCGTTTTTAACCACTTGTCTACATAAATAACCCTAAAGTACTAACAACAAGCACTGTGAGGATTAACCTATGAATAGTGATTAGAGGAACTGTAAAACGACTCTGATGGTACTTCAAGACTGCAAGAGAAAATAATGTTCTGAGCTACAGCATAATAACTGTAGGCAGCACAATCATATTATTTTACAGTACATTACAGCAAAATGCAAGTAAATCATACTCTTCACAAGCAGTAATAGTGCATCTCAAGGTAACATATGAAAACTTAGAAAAACAAACGCAATTAATGCACACCAGTGGTTGTAGGTCTAGAAAAAAATAGCTGTCTGTGTACCCACCTGGGAGAATTTTTCTTATTTGTTGATGTGATGGAAATCTGGCAGATCTCTTCAAAACCTAAACAAAAATTTTGGTAGAATTCCAAGGACAATAAGTCAGTAAAAACCTATGAGAGGGAGGCAAGACAGTTAAAGGTGTTATTATTGTGTATTTATATAGTGCATTCCTGACAGTTTGCTGTCTGTTAACTTCATTGCATTGTGGGAAATAACAGCTTTTTCCAACAAGCAATAACTCCCTCTGTGCATAGAACTCTCAGCAACGAACATTCGGTACAGATCTGCTGGCAGAACTAAAGATGTGACCACCAGTGATACATTTCAGAATGTCAATCAGGGAGAGGAAAGATTTTACAATGGGGAAACACTGACCCAATAATCTATAAATGAATATTGTAAACAAATAAGAAATGTTATTCATTATGTTATTTTCACTACAGTTCCTCTTAAAGTGACAAGACTATGTACTCTGTACAGTACTGCGGAAGATGACAGTGCTATGTAAGTAATATTAATTGTCATAAAATGGCATCTGGCAGGTATGTGCATATTAATGTCATTACACAATTGCGGATTCACGGACTATGGCACAATATGTCCCAAATGAGGATTGCAAACTATTACCAACTAATAGCAATGAAGATTTAATAAATCCAGAACAGGGTGTGCAAATCACTGTGTTCCTCAGTGCAGGGAATCTTTAATAAGACCCATTGTATCACCTTCTATTAAGTCTTATTACAACGACACATGGCATGAATGCAGAAAAATCACAAATGAATGTGTTGCAAAATGAATACCTATGAGACATTCAGCTTACATCCAGTTCAGGTTATATTAGGACAGAAAGGATGAAAATAACCTGCATTGGATAGGCACAGAATGTCTCAATGGTATTCATTTTGCAATTTATTCAGCAACTATTTTTTCCATGCTTTTGCTATTTAGATATAATATAGGAAGTTTTATTATGTGACACCAGGATCTATGTATAGCCTCTGTTATCCCTAGAAGCTCATGAGAGTTATTATTATTTCACAGTATAATCTTGTTATAGTAAACTCTGGTATAGTACAATTTCAGGTATAGTAAACTAAATGTCCATGTCCTGGCCAAGCACCATTATAAGTATATAGGAGTAACACCTGTAAAGTAAACCCAGATAATAGAACTTCTGTTATAGTATAGTAAACTTGTTTTTTGGCCCTTGCGGTATTCAGTATCCAGCTATAGTGGAAAGTGGGAGGGAGCATGCATTATATGTCATTTGGAGACCCATGAGCTGTGGTCGGTGGGTTGGCTGGCAGCCATTTGTTGCCTGCTCGCATTCTGCACACTACTCTGGGCCTGCGTGGTTTACCTCAAAAGCACAAGCTGGTGAGACCTAGGCTTCCTGCGTAAGCTGCTGTCTGGTTACTGAGGAAATCTGTGACTTGCTTGTGCATGGCTGCAACACTACAGTGCCATCCAGACTGCAAAGAAATGTGAACAGAGGAGCACACTATAAGTAGCAATAGGGGTTGCAGAGGTAGCCACCGCATCAGGACCCTTGGGCTAGAGGGGCCCCGAAAGGGCCCTCCTCCCTCAACTGCAGTATTAGCTCTCTATTGGTCCTGTGCTGATAATAATTACTTCTATAGATACTTTGAATAATGGTAATTATTAACAAACTGTTTCTCATCCCCTTCTTGCACCTCTGACACTGTAGTTGCCATTGGCAGGTTTTGGTGCTCCGTATCAATTGCTATGTATAGAATGCTTATGGGGCCCCCTCGTAAAACCTGCATCGGGGCCCACAGCTCCTTAGCTACGCCACTGTGCACCTACATTAACTGGTGAGACCTACGCTTTCTGTGCAACTGCTGTGTGATTATTGAATGCAAATCCCTGCATATCCAGCACTGTGAATTTTTATCTACACACTGTCTATGATTGCTTGCTGAGGATCAGAAAATAAAAAAATATTCTCAATGATTGCCTGAATTAGGTTATGTGCTTGAGAATTACAATTTCTGATATAGTAAACTTCAGAGAAAGTAAACTTTGCGTGGTCCCTTGGAGTTTCCAGTAAATGGATTCTACTCTATTACAGTTGTGGGGAAAAAAACAATATATATATATATATATATATATATATATATATATATATATATATATATATATATATATATATATATATATATATAGATATATATATATTCCTGTATTGTGATTTGTTATTCTCTTTTAATAACTTGAACTTCTGGTGTTGTTAGCAATGTCTTTCTGAGCTGTGCTCATGTACTGGTCAATAGTGTACTGTAGCTTGCTGGCTTTGGTACCGGACAGGACTTATCATGTTGAGGGAGGTAGGTCATTGGCAAGTAACTGAATGGTGCTATACCCTTGTATGGGTTTTTCATGATTAGAAGTTTTCTCCCTTGAATTGGTCAGTTTGGGTCTGAGTCTGCTTCTAGCAATCTGTGCTCCCAGGTATTCATATAGTGCCATTAACTGCATTAGCTCGGAGATGCCAATTGATGCCATTTAGCTATTCATGTTCTTGACAAACTGTTGGTGGTTTGCTAGTATTGCTACCTTGATAGTGATTAGTTCATGTTGAGGGAGATTGCTGTGTTCTATACACATATCCTGTAACCACTGTGCACTGCTGTCAAATGTTTTAACACAGAAGTTCTTCCATTGCTGTTCTGTTTCTGTCTGTTACTGTGTTGCTGCAATACAATTTAGCGTACACCCTTTTTTTTTCAGAACTTGTTTTTAAAAAAAGAAATGCTATATTCAGCAATCCTTCAAAACATATTATCAGCAAGGAAAACCATATTCTAAGACTAATTAAAATAAGAGATGAACTCAGGAGAATACTTTTGTTTAACACATTCCAGATTTCTCCTTTAATTATCTGCTGTTGTGACTAATCTGCTGTTGTGACTAGAGATAGCTCAAACCTCTGATTTTTCCGCAAAATTTCGGTTCGCGCGAACGTTCGCAAACTGCAATAGACTTCAATGGGGAGGCGAACTTTGAAAACTAGAAACATTTATGCTGGCCACAAAAGTGATGAAAAAGATGTTTCAAGGGTCTAACATCTGAGTTTTTGCATGGCGAAGTGGGAAACACGCCAAAAGTCCCCGGGAAAAATCTGGATTTGACGCAGTAGTGCTTCACACTGATAGACCAAACTCACTGTGTAACGCACCGCAAGCAGCTGTTTGTGTAGTGACGGCCGTGATGGACTGGTGCACACCATGGCGAGAGTGCAGGCCGTGGCAGTTTTCAAGCCCATATGGTCGCGGGGCTGAGGTAGCTCAATGACAGAACAACAGTGACTTTCCAGCTGATCGAATTTGATCTGTCCACAATGAATCAACGACCTTATTATCTATCTTCTTCGGTCAGGTGTGCCCCCCAACCCCATTTAGCCGGTCATTGCCTCAATGTGATACGCAAGCCCCTTCACCGTGGCAAGGTAACGATCACGAAGGGAAATTGACACATGTACATGCCTTTTGTTTTGTTGTTGCAGCTGCAGTGCAGCCAGAAAAATTAGGCAGGCATGTACAAGCACCAGAAAAATTATTATAGCGGCCGCTGCAAGCAGAGGCCTTAAAAATTCAGGAATCTGCCTGGAGTCCTGGACCCTGTTGGTGGTGGCGGAGAAGGCAGTCAAGCGACCTGCAGACAGAGATGTCACCACTTGCCTTTCAACATCACGGTACAGTTTGGGTATCGCCTTTTTTAGAAATAATTGCGGCCTGGTATCTTCCACTGCGGTGTGTGGCTTTGCTTTTGTGTGCTGCTTTTCCTCAGGTGTCATCCCATTGCAGTTTGTGCTTTGTAATCATGTGCCTTCGTAATGTAGTTGTCCCTACGCGGGTCTTGGTCTTTCCACGGCTCAATTTTCGGTGGCAGAGAGTACAGATGGCATTGCTCTCATCTGAGGCAGACACACAAAAAAATTTCCACACCGCTGAGCCCTGGGATGATGGCACTTTGGTGATGGCTGCCGACGAAGTGTTAAGTGGGGTGCCAGAATCAGAGCAGGAGGAGGAAGATATGTCACACTTCCGTGTGGAAGCTGAGGAAGATGAGGTGTTCTGTGTTAAATAGTCAACTACATCCTGACAATATTGGGGGGTTGATGGCACATTCCATCTTCTGAACACTGTACTTTGGTCGAGGGGCGCACGAAATCACAACAGCACGACCTCGAACAGACCTGCCAGGTGGCCTGACTCTGGCTCTGCCTTTTGTTTTGTCCATATTGGGGGGGATGAAGTGAAAGGTATGCACTGACTTGACTAATACAATGTGCGGTTACACAGGTGCAGTGAACAGGTTGCAGTGACTGCTGGTACAACAATGTGCGGTTACACAGGTGCAGTGTTGCAGTGACTGCTGGTACAACAATGTGCGGTTACACAGGTGCAGTTAACATGTATGCATGGACTGGTATATAAAACAGCATGCGGTCACACAGGTGCAGTGAACAAGTATGCAGTGACTGGTATTACAAATGTGCAGCTGTCACACACACACAGGTACCCTGAACAGGTATGCAGGGATTAGTATTACAAATGTACAGCTGTCACACACACAGGTACCATGAATAGGTGCAGTGACTGGTGGTATATAACACTGCATGTGCTCACGTAGGTAGGTGCACTGAACACATAGGTATGCAGTGATTGGAATTACAAATGTGCAGCTGTCACACACACAGGTACCGTGAACAGGTGCAGCGAGTGACTGGTATATAATATAACACTGCTTGCGGTCACGTAGGTAAGTGCACTACTGAACAGGTATGCAGGGATTGGTATTATAAAATGTGCAGCTGTCACACACACAGGTACCATGAACAGGTGCAGCGAGTGACTGGTATATAATATAACACTGCTTGCGGTCATGTAGGTAGGTGCACTACTGCACAGGTATGCAGGGATTGGTATTACAAATGTGCGGCTGTCACACACACAGGTACCGTGAACAGGTGCAGCGAGTGACTGGCATATAATATTACACTGCTTGCGGTCACGTAGGTAGGTGCACTACTGAACAGGTATGCAGGGATTGGTATTACAAATGTGCAGCTGTCACACACAGGTACCATGAACAGGTACAGCGAGTGACTGCTATATAATATAACACTGCTTGCTGTCACGTAGGTAGGTGCACTACTGAACAGGTATGCAGGGATTGGTATTACAAATGTGCAGCTGTCACACACACAGGTAGTCACTGAATGTGCTGGGCCTGTCAGTGGCCCAGAAGGAATTACCAAGGGGCCAAGGGCCAGCTGCGACTGACTGACAGGGCTGTATACGCAACACAATTGTCTGTGGAGCACACACACACAAAAAAAAAATAGATCACAAGAACAACATTAGCTCTCAAAAGAGCTGTTGAGGGGTGCTTTTTAGCAATAACTATCAGCAAAGAGCAAGCTAACAAGCCTAACAAGAGCCTAACTAAGCTTTCCCTATGTCTACAGCAGGTTCTCTCCCTTCTTTAATTACTTCAGCCACACAAGTGAGCAGCCACAATGCGCAGCCACAGGTCCTCACTGAGCTCCTTTGTTTTAGCCATGACTGTCCACAAACCAACTGCAGTGAGCTGCTGTTTTTCACCTGTTAGTTGATTACAAACAGCTGTTCCCAATATACATGCCGCCGTGCATGACCCACTGATGACCTAATCACTTGACATTTGTAGCATGAGATTAATTGAATCCAACTAAATAGAGCTTCCAAAAAGGGTGATGGGTGCTTATACAATGTCTAGTAGTTCCATAGTAGTTCCATATTTTATGGGGATTGGGATAATTTCTTCATTTACCATAGCACTCATTAATTGCTACAAACATTATATGGAAATATGACAAATTTATGACAAATATGAAACACTATATGAAAATATGAAAAATTGTTGATGAAGCATTTGAGCTCCTCCTAGCATTGTTTTCTTCCCTTTTTGTTTTCCCTTTTCTCCCTCAGTGTTCTCCTTTCTCGATTGCCTGATGAAGCGGGATGTTGGCCCGTGAAATGCGTTGCATCATATTTTGGAGATTGCTTTTGAAATAAATACAGTTGTAAAATTAACGGCTGAATTTGGCCTGGTCATTTATGTACTTGAGGGAGGTGAATCCACCCATGTCCCTCCTTTTAGACGGATTTTAATTTTTTTATCCTATTTTGACGCCTCTATTATTCTTGTTTACTTATATAGCTGTTCCCAATTAATCAGGGTAATGAGGATGCTTTAGAACAGCTTGGACTATTTGGAATAGTAAAGAACTTTGGATTTTCCCACAGACTATGACAGTTTGTGAAGGGTATGCATAATTTTGGACTGGACACCTTTTGCTCAAATGTTAATAAAACCTTCAATTCTTTCCCCCCCCCCCACAATAATGCCTCGTCTAATTATCTTTTGGGAGACACCTATGTCATTTCCCATCAAAAAATGACTTGCTGGTTGAATAAAAGTCACTTTAAGTCAAAATTTGCCAGAGGTATGAATAATTATGGGCAGCACTATATATATATATATATATATATATATATATATATATATATATATATATATATATATATATATATATATATATAAATAATATATATATATATATATATATATATTAGCTGGTTGCCCGGGTATGTAGATGGCTAGTGTTAGCTCTGTACACTTTTTCTAATCCTAACACACAATTACTCACTGATGACCTAGTTTGTGAGCTTTAAGGTCTTTGGCATCAATAATTGGCATTGAAATGAAATAAATCTAATTGGCTGTGGCTCCACTCCTTTGAAAATCAATAGGTGAATTTTGATTAGCTTTTGTAGGATCCACCCACTTTTCTGAATATTAATCCCAGTCACCCAGTGACCAACTGTGCAAAGTTTAAGAACCCTGCCATTGACAGACAGTGTAAGAATGGCTGCAGTTTACATTCTGGCAGTGAAAACTGTATTTTTCTCCACCCACTGATGTCCTAATGTTGTATGTATTTGGCTGCTGTTGGCTGTGGCCACTTTTTCTAACCGTAACACACAATTTTCAATAATCATTGACCAAGTTTGTGAGATTTGTGGTCTTTGGCATCAATAATTTGCATTGAAATGAAACACATCTGATTCGCTGTTTGTGGCCCCACCCCTTTTCTAAATATTTAACCCCAGTCACCCAATGATCAACTGTACTAGGTTTGAGGCTTGTGCCATTAACAGTGCAAAAATGGCAGCAATTAAATATTTGCCTTGAAAATCAATAGGTGAATTGTGATTGTTTTTTGTAGGTTCCACCCACTTTTCTGAATATTAATCCCAGTCACCCAGTGACCAACTGTGCAAAGTTTTAGACCCCTACAATTAATAGTGTAAGAATGGCTGCAGTTTACATTTTCCCAGTGAAATTTGTGTTTGTCTCTGCCCACTGAAGACTCGGCATTGCCCAGGTATGTATTTGGCTGGTGTTGGCTCTGCCCACTTTTTCTAACCCTAACACAAAATTACTTAATGACCAAGTTTGTGAGCTTTGCGGTCTTTGGCATCAATAATTTGCATTGAAATAAAATAAATCTGATTGACTGTGGCTCCACCCCTTTTCTGAATTTGAACCCCAATCACCCAATGGCCAACTGTACCAGGTACAGGTGATTAACAGTGCAATAATGGCATCAATTAAATATTTCCCTTAAAGATTAATAGGTGGATTTTGATTGGCTTTTGTAGGCTCCACCCACTTTTCTGAATATTAATCTCAGTCACCCAGTGACCAACAGTGCAAAGTTTGAGAACCCTACCATTAATAGTGTAAGAATTGCTGCAGTTTACATTTTCTCAGTGAAATTTGTATTTGTCTCCACCTACTGATGACCCAGCATTGCCCGATTATGTATTTGGCTGGTGTTGGCTGCGCCCACTTTTCTTAACCCTAACACACAATTACTCAATTACTCAATGACCAAGTTTGTGAGCTGTGCGGTCTTTGGCATTAACAACCTGCATTAAAATGAAACATATCAGATTGTCTGTTTGGGGCTCCACCCCCTTATATAAATTTAAACCCCAGTCACGCAATGATCAACTGTACCAGGTTTGAGGCTTGTTCCATTAACAGTGCAAGAATGGCAGCAATGAATTATTCCCCTGAAAAATCAATAGGTAATTTTTGATTGTTTTTTGTAGGCTCCACCCACTTTTCTGAATATTAACCCCAGTCACCCAGTAACCAACTGTGCAAAGTTTGAGAACCCTACCATTAACAGTGTAAGAATGGCTGCTGTTTACATTTCCCCAGTAAAATTTGTATTTGTCTCCGCCCACTTATGACCCTGCGTTGCCCGCTTATGTATTTGGCTGGTGTTGGCTGTGCCCACTTTCCTAACCGTAACACACAATTAATCAATTACTCAATTACCAAGTTTGTGAGCTTTGCGGTGTTTGGCAACAATAATTTGCATTGGAATGAAACAAATCTGATTGGCTATTTGTGGCTCCACCCCCTTTCTGAAATTGAACCCCAGTCACCCAATGATCAACTGTACCAGGTTTGAGGCTTGTGCCATTAACAGTGCAAGAATGGCAGAAATGTAAATATTCCCCTTGAAAATCAATAGGTGAATTTTGATTGGCTTTTATAGGCTCCAACCACTTTTCTGAATAATAATCCTAGTCACCCAACGACCAACTGTGCAAAGTTTGAGAACCCTACCATTAACAGTGTAAGAAAAGCAAAAGTTTGCTTTCTTAAAACAGAAAGAATTTACAATAATTCAGGTTAGAGTGAGTTTGAGATGTCTCCCAGTGCATCACTGTTGAATATATGCAAATTAACCATTACCCTTAGACGCTAAACACACCTCCAGAACTGCTGGAATGCAATGATGTGTCAGCTTGTTAATTTGACAGAGTATACTGACAGGAGGCTGGTGAGATCTCAATAATGTATTGCCAGAAATGTTTTGATTCACATGTATACTTACATCCAGAGACATTTATTTGGCAGTGTTTAATGCATACCTGGGGCTTCCTCCAGCCCCATCGGCACAGATCACTCCCACGCCGCCGTCCCCCGCCTTCTCCCTCTTCGGTATCGGGTCCCGTAAGTCTGTTCAGTTGCTATCAGTTGGTGCAAGCGCAGTGCGCTCCTCTGTCTCGCTCCCGTGTCTGGGAGCCTTCTGCGCCTTCACAGGCGCAGTTTGCTCCCAGCCACAGGAGTGAGACACAGGAGCGCCCTGCGCATGCATTGACTGGCCACAACTGGCTGAAGTTCCAGGCCCCGTTACTGAAGAGGGAGAAGACTGAGGACGCGGCATGGGAGCGATCTGTGCCAATGGGGCTGGAGGAAGCCCCAGGTATGCATAAAACGCTGCCAAATACTTGTCTCTGGTTTACTTTAACCTCACTGAAGATAACTTAACTTATATTTAAATGTTTCTGTGTAATGTGAATTTTTCTGAATAGGAAGTCTTCTGCAGCACTTTACAGAGTACATAATCATGTCACTGATTGTCCTCAAAGGAGCTCACAATCTAATCCTACCATAGTCATAGTCTAATGTCCTACCATATTATTATTATGTATTTATAGAGCATTGACATCTTCTTCAGTACGTTACAGAGTACAGGGGACTGTATAGGGGAAGGAGGGGGACCTCTATATCACTAGGTAATGCTGTTATGGGGACCGCTGGAGTAGGGTATGTGAGCGCCAAATCACAGGGTGCATGGGGGCCCCAGGCTGAAATTTCGCTGGTGGGCCCCCAGTGTCCCAGTCCGACCCTGGCTATCCCCACCTGCCGCAGTTCTGTGTGATCTTCCTGGCAGACTGCCTGCTGCATTCACCAGCGCTATATCTTCCTGCATTGTGTCCCTTCCTGCGTTCCGTACTGAAGTGTGCACCGGCTTGAGTTCCTTCCTGTGTGTACATGTACTTGCTACAGTGGTGGAAAGGAGAGACTGATTATGGCTGCTGATAAAGGGGAGCTGGACCTCAGCGGAGCCAAGCAGAGCACAGGCGTTTGGCTGGTGAAGCTTCCGAAGTAGTTGGCACAGCAGTGGGCGAATGCCACGGGAAGGAGTGAAGTGGGAAAGCTCCGGATTGTCAAATTTATGACTGCATTGCAATCGCCCGAGTCCCCTAGTGTTGCCATTCTCCTAATCAGTGTGCCTGTCTGCCCTGTGTCTCAAACAGCCGCGCTGTCATCAGAGAGATGACAGGCATGGCTACGGCATTGCGTTGCTAGGCAACAGCAGGAAGCCGGCTTCTGCTCTAATGGAAGTGGCTTCCTGCAGCAATGCCTGTGTAAAACATGTGAGCTGAGCTGTGGCTGGACTGGACTGGACAGGGGGGAGGGAATCCCTCCTTGATCTCATTCAGGAGGATGCAGTGAACCCTCACTGTCAACACGTGCCCATGGATGACTGGACGATGGGACAGGGAAGCAGCTGTTATATGGATGTCTGGAATCATCCATGCCTAGAATAAGACCGGTATGGAGGGGGAAGGGGGTTTGGAGAGGGGCAGACAGTTATCTGACAGTCACACACATCAAATCAATAGCTGCCACTGTGAGTGACCAGATGTGTGTTCTCAGTACTGCAATGCCCTCAGTCCAACTCCCCCTCACATACATCCTGCATTGGGGGGGGGGGGGGGGCTGCAGTCACTAGGGGGTACTCTATAGGCAGTAGCAGTGTTAGGCAGACTTGCCCAATTACCTCCTTCGCCATCCTCCCAGACCCCAAAATGTGTCCCTGTTAGCCCTGTAAAGTCCGTGACTCAGGAGCACAGCAGATCGGCCTACAGGGGGCTGGGAAAATCATCAGGTCGCTGACACTAACCTAGCCCATACCTACACCTAACTGTAACACAGCTATTGTGCTGCCCTGTGCCCAAATTATAGGCCATGGCTAATAATTTTAGAATTTTGACATGGGCCCCTATAGTGGCACCCAAAGGACCTACTTTGGGGGGGGGGGGGGGGGGCACACTTTGGAAGCTCAGCCTCTGTTGCTGGGGAACCTTGTCCCGGCCCTGTTGAACAGAGCCATGATAATCCAACATGCATACAGACTGCTTTGGATTGTTTGATTCTCAGCAGTGCATAGCATAGATTAGCTCTATGCAGTAGTGCTTGTAACACCAAGAGGTACAGACTAACCAGCAAGCTCATGGTGACCCAGAACTCATTGGAGTGTGTAATGGACTACAATGGTCCTAAAAGCCCCCTTACTAAGATGTTAAGAAAAACAAGTTTGCTTTCTTAAAATAGAAAGAATTTGCGATAATTCAGGTTGGAGTGAGCTTGAGATGTCTCCCAGTGCATCACTGCTGAATATATGCAAATTAACCAATCTACCCTTAGAAGCTAAACACACCTCCAGGGTAACAGTGTAAGAATGGCTGCAGTTTACATTTTCCAGTATTTGTCTCTTTTTGGTTATGGGAATAAAAAGTATCCTATACTTTATTCCAGGTAATGTACTATGTGTGTGCCAAATTTCATTCAAATCCGTTCAGTGTTTTTGCGTGATCGAGTAACAAACATCCAAACATCCAAACATCCGAACTTTCCCATTTATTATATTAGTAGGATATATATATATATATATATATATATATATATATATATATATACACACACACACATATATATATATATATATATATATATATATATATATATATATATATATATATATATATATATATACATATACAGCATAAGACTCAGCAGCACATAGCACTGCATCCAACACTAGTGGGACAGTGATAGCAGTGAACCACATACTTTTTGTGTCCCCTTTTGCCTGCTGGTGGCAGCACTTTCCACCAGCAGGTGGCCTCTCCAGTCTTTGGAAGGTTGTTGTTAGTCTCTGGCTCACCTGCTGGTGGTGTCTGGAGTTCTGCGTCTTTCCTCTCTGGGTTGGGGATCAATCACCTGCAAGTTGTTATATTCACCTATTTAAGGATCCTCCCTACTCCAGGCCAGTGCCATTGTATTCAGCCTCTTGGCTCTGAGATTCTTCATCTTGTTCCCTGAGTCTGCTCTTGATCTGTTTGCTTTAATTACTGACCTAACGTTCTTCTTGTGACTCTTCCTCTGCCTGCCATTTACTGGTTTGTGTTCCTTGTATATTACTGTATGTATGCGTGTGTTTCATTAGTTAGACAGTACTCTGGATTCTGTAGTTCACCAATTGTATGACTGTTTGCTGTGCTTTCACATGTGAACAGGGCCGGACTTGTACTTTTTACCGCCCTATACATGACTATATATTCTATAGTCCTTCAGAAGATGTCAGCTCTATATAAATATATAATAATATGGTAGGACAATAGACTATGACTATGGTAGGTTTAGATTGTGAGCTCCTCTGAGGACAGTTAGTGACATGACTATGTACTTTGTAACGTACTGCAGAAGATGTCAGTGCTATATAAATGCATAATAATAATATGACAGGACATTACACTATGACTATGGTAGGATTAGATTGTGAGCCCCTCTGAGGACAGTCAGTGGCATGACTATGTACTCTGTAAAGTGCTGCAGAAGATGTCAGTGCTATATAAATACATAATAATAATATGGTAGGACATTAGACTATGACTATGGTAGGGATTAGAGTGTGAGCTCCTCTGAGGACAGTCAGTGACATGACTATGTATTCTGTAAAGTGCTAACGCACCGCAACGCACCGCAAACAGCTGATTGTGTAGTGACAGCCGTGCTGGACTGGTGCGCAACATGGCGAGATTGCTCCTTCTCAGTGATATCAGGTAATGTCTGACTGCCTTATCAACTTTCAATGGTTCTTTTTCTGTTAAAGCTTAGCTTACATCTATTTTTTTTAATTACATTTTCTACTTGCTGTTCAGTACCTGCAACGAGAATCTGTTATGGAAGACAAGTCGGCCATTATCACCACGGGAAATAGCCGGGGAATCAAGGTTCGATTCCGGTCCGAAGTGGGAGCCTGAGACCCATGCTGTACCTGCCCTGACTGTGCTTTGCAGACCAGGCATCTGTGGTCAGATGGACCCTTGACCCAGCAGAAGACAAACCAACTCGAAAGCATTTGCCAAGAATGTTTTATGGAGGGAAAATCTGCCATTAATTCAACTGTGTGAAACTTTCAATGGTACTAGTTTCTCAGTACCATGGTGACTGACCACGGGTAATGGCCGGGGAATCCGGTTTCTATTCCGTTCCGGAGTTGGAGACTAAGAAACGGCTACCACCACTCATCCAGGCAAGGAAGGCAGCAGGCATGGCATGCCCGCCCCGAGGTAGTGACCAAAAATAACAATACGGGAGAACTTTCGAGGCCCTGCTGTTTTTGAAATGAATTCACTTTAAATTCTTTAATGACAGGGGCTAAGTGGTGCGTGGACGACGTCCACTTACTATTTCCAGAGCGTGGACGCCGTCCACCCTGGCATGTTCGGAGGGGAGCAGCGCAGTGGAAGGAGAGCTGTGAGCAGCGGTGGAGAAGGGGGGGCCATCTCCCCCCCTTCTCTCACCATGGGGCTCTCCATCCCTCGCTCTCCCCTCCAGAAGTAACGTGCGGGTGGCTGGCAGTGGGCGGGACTTACCTCTCCTCGTTCCGGCACCCGATCTGTGTGCCGCTGCTTTGGTCTGGACCAGACCAGACTAGCAGCAGTGGAACGAGGAGAGGTAAGTCCCGCCCGCTGCCGGCTGCCCACACGTTACTTCTGGAGATGGAGAGCTTAAGGTGAGGGAAGGGGGGGGGGGAGATGGCCCCCTTCTCCACCGCTGCTCACAGCTCTCCTTTTTCTGCGCTGCTCCCCTCATGCTGTGGGGACACCTGACTACCTATTCTGGGGACATATACCCCTGACTACATATATACTGGGCACATATACCCCCTGACTACATATACTGGGCACATATTATACCCCTGGCTACATATACTGGGCACATATACCCCTGGCTACATATACTGGGCACATATACCCCCTGACTACATATACTGGGCACATATACCCCTGACTACATATACTGGGCACATATATCTCTGACTACATGTACTGGGCACATATACCCCCTGACTACATATACTGGGCATTTATACACCTGCCTACATATACCCCTGTCTACATATACCAGGCACATATACCCCTGCCTACATATAATGGGCACATATACCCCTGCCTACATATACTGGGGACATATACCCCTGGCTACATATACTGGGCACATCTACCCCTGCCTACATATCCTGGGCACATATACCCCTGGCTACATATACTGGGCACATATACCCCTGGCTACATATACTGGGCACATATACACCTGGCTACATATACTGGGGACATATACCCCCTGGCTACATATACTGGGGACATATACCCCTGGCTACATATACTAGGCACATGTACCTCTGGCTACATATACTGGGGACTACTATACTCATGGATACTTATACTGGGGACACCTATATACCTGGCTACCTATGCTGGGGGTACCTATTTTGGAGGAACTGCTGTCAGATTATCTGCATTTTTGTGGAACCGCTGTTATGTATTTTGGGGAACAGTTCCCAGATTATGTGTATGTTAGGGGAATGGCTGCTGCCAGATTACGTGTATTTTGGGGAACTGCTGCCAGATTGTGTCTGTTTGGGGAACCACTGCTGCCAGATTATTTGTATTTTGGGTGGTACGTGTATTGTGGGTGACCCGCTGCCAGGTTTCGCGTATTTTTGGGGAACTGCTTCCAAATTGTGTGTATGTTGAGGGAACTGCTGCTGCCACATTATCTATTTTGGGGGAACCACTGCCATATTATCTGTATTTTGGAGGAACTTCTACCAGATTATGTGTCTTTTTGGTGAAATGCTGTCAGATTACATCTATTTTGGGAGGGATACACTACGGCAGAGCTTAAACTTCCCCGGCAGACCTTTTACATCACTGCTAAGGTTATGTATATTTGGCCCCACCCACGACCACGCCCCCATTATGCTTAACCACGCCCACTTTTGGCGCGCGGATCAGGGGTTTTCCAGGTGAGTCCACTCACCTCTTTTCCCAGGACTAGACCCCTGTTTAACGAGAATCTGTTATGGAGGGCAAGTCTGCCATTGTCACCACGGGTAATGGCTGGGCAATCAAGGTTTGATTCCGGTCTGAAGTGGGAGCCTAAGACCCATGCTGTACCTGCCCTGACCGTGCTTTGCAGACCAGGCATCTGTGGTCAGATGGACCCTTGACCCAGCGGAAGACAAACCAACTCGAAAGCATTTGCCAAGAATGTTTTATGGAGGGCAAGTCTGCCATTCATTCAACTGTGTGAAACTTTCGATGGTACTAGTTTCTCAGTACCAGGGTGACTGACCACGGGTAGCAGCGGCCTAAAAAATTCAGGAATACGCCTGCAGTCCTGGACCCTGTTGGTGGTGGTGGAGAAGGCAGTCAAGCGGCCGGCGGGCAGAGGTGCTGTGTGGGGAGCGACTTAGTCTTGGGGCAGGCAGCCAGTCACACGGCGTGCAGGCAGAGATACTGTGTGTGGGGGCTGACTTAGTCTTTTTGCGGGCAGTAGCCCTCTGGGATCCATGCCTCATTCATTTTGATAAAGGTGAGGTACTGAACACTGTTGTGACTTAGGCGACTTCTCTTCTCAGTGACAATGCCTCCAGCTGCACTGAAGGTCCTTTCTGACAGGACGCTTGCGGCAGGGCAAGACAGAAGTTGGATGGCAAATTGGGACAGCTATGGCCACAGGTCAAGCCTGCGCACCCAGTAGTCCAAGGGTTCATCATCGCTGCTCAAAGTGTCTACATCCACACTTAAGGTCAGGTAGTCGGCTACCTGCCAGTCCAGGCGTTGGTGGAGGGTGGATCCCTAAGTGCTACGACAAGGCTTTGGACTAAAGAATGTCTGCATGTCTGACATCACCATGAGATCACTGGAGTGTCCGGTCCTTGCCTGTGTGGACATGGGAGGAGGATTACTGGCAGTGGTACCTTTATTGCGTTGTGCTGTGACATCACCCTTAATTGCATTGTAAAGCATAGTTGCCAGCTGGTTCTGCACGTGCTGCATCCTTTCCGCCTTCAGATGAGTTGGTAACAGGTCCGCCACTTTGTGCCTGTACCGAGGGTCAAATAGCGTGGCCACCCAGTACAGCTCATCCCCCTTGAGTTTTTTTATACGGGGGTCCCTCAAAAGGCTGGACAGCATGAAAGACGCCATCTGCACAAAGTCGGATCCAGACGTACTATCCATCTCCTCTTGCTCTTCCTGAGTGACGTTACGCAACTCCTCTTCCTCCCCCCAGCCACGAACAATACCACAGGAACGTGGAGCAGCACAAGCCCCCTGTGACGGCTGCTGCGGTTGTTCTTCTGCCGCTGCCTTTTCCTCCTCCACAGAAACACCTTCCTCATCATCCGAGTCTGACGCCTCTTCTTCCCCGCATGACTCCTCTTCTTCCTCCTCCTCCCCCCTCTGTGCTGCCGCAGGTGTTGAGGAAACATCTGGTTCCGATGAAAATTGCTCCCACGACTCTTCCTGCCATAACTGTTCCTGTTCATGCTCCTCCACAGCTTGATCCACCACTCTACGCACGGCACGCTCCAGGAAGTAAGCGTAGGGGATCAAGTCACTGATGGTGCCTTCAGTGCGACTCACCAGGTTGGTCACCTCCTCAGACGGCCGCATGAGCCTGCATGCATTTCGCATCAGTGTCCAGTTGTTGGGCCACAACAACCCCATCTTCCCAGATTGTGTCCTTCTACTGTAATTGTACAGGTACTGGGTGATGGCTTTCTCCTGGTCTAGCAGGTGAAAGAACATGAGCAGGATCGAATTCCAGCGAGTCGGGCTATCGCATATCAAGCGTCTCACCGGCAAGTTGTTCCTCCGCTGAATGTTTGCAAAGCGTGCCATGGCCATGTAAGACCGCCTGAAATGCCCACTCAACTTCCTGGCCTGCTTCAGGACGCCCTCTAAGCCTGGGTACTTTGACACAAATCTTTGAATGACCAGATTCAACACATGTGCCATGCAGGGTACATGTGTCAGCATTCCCAAATTCAAAGCAGAAAGGAGATTGCTGCCATTGTTACACACCACGTTGCCGATCTCCAGCTGGTGCGGGGTCAGCCAGTGCTCCACCTGTTTGTTAAGAGCAGCCAGGAGAGCTGGTCCAGTTTGACTCTCCGCTTTAAGGCAAAACATGTCTAAGATGGCGTGACAACGTTGTACCTGGCATGCAGCATAGGCTCTGGGGAGATGGGCTGAGTAGCGGGAGAGGAGATGGCAGCACCACTAGAGTTGAACTGCCACTCAGCCAAGGAGGAGGAGGACAGCAGCGAAGAGGATGTAGCAGGAGGAGTAGGAGAGGAAGTGGCAAGAGGCCTGCCTGCAAGCCGTGGAGGTGTCACTAGTTGGTCCGCTGCGCAGCCACGTACTCCCTGCTTGCCATCGTTCACCAGGTTGACCCAATGGGCTGTGTAAGTAATGTAGCAGCCCTGACCGTGCTTGGCAGACCAGGCATCCGTGGTCAGGTGGACCCTTGACCCAACGTTCTTCGCCAGAGATGACACCACTTGCCTCTGAACTTCACGGTACAGTTTGGGTATCGTCTTTCTAGAAAAATAAGTGCGGCCTGGTATCTTCCACTGCGGTGTCCCAATGGCCACAGATTTACGGAAAGCCTCAGAGTCCGCCAGCTTGTATGGTAAAAGCTGGCGAGCTAATAGTTCCACCACGCCAGCTGTCAGACGGCGGGCAAGGGGGTGACTGGCAGAAATTGGCTTCTTCCGTTCAAAGAATTCCTTCACGAACACCTGGCTGCTGTGGGCAGAGGAGCAGGAACCACTCAAGGGCAGAGGCGGAGTGGAGGAGGGTGGCTGTGAAGGTGCAAGGGAGAAAGCGGCTGTAGATGCTGCACCTGAAGGAGGAAGAGGAGAAGGAGGGTGGCTTTTCTTTTCTGTGGTTTTGCTCAGGTGTTCTTCCCATTGCTGTTTGTGCCTTTTCTCCAGGTGCCTTCGCAAGGCACTTGTCCCTACGTGAGTGTTGGCCTTTCCACGGCTCAATTTTTGGAGACAGAGAGAACAGATGGCTTTACTCCGATCTAAGGCTGACACATCAAAAAATTTCCACACCGCTGAGCCACCCTGAGGTGATTGCACTATGGTGGCCTCAGAGTCAGCAGCTGACATTGAAGGGCATGTTGGCTGGCTGTCCATAGCTGGCGATACATGGTGCCGGACACTGCCACTAGCTGTTTCTGAGGACAAGCTCCCCCTGCTTATTTCAGGAGCTTGTCTCCTCCTACTCCTCTCTGGCTCCCCCTGCGAACTGTCCCCCTCTTCATCTCTTCTATTGGGAACTGTAATGAATACTGGAGAGGCAGCTGCGGTGAACAGCGCTACCACCGCAGCTGCCTCCGTCTCCCTGCCTAGTAGTCTACCCGTGTCTCAGGCGTCTAGCACGCCGAGGACCGGTTTGTCAGCCGCACATAAGGTCGCCTTGTCGCATGCGCACGCACAGACAGGACCTTTATGCGGGGAGGAGGCGCGTCAGCTGACCGGCCGGTCAGCTGACATCAGAGGAGACGCTTGCCGCTCCTCATTGGCTGAGAGGAGTAGGCGTGCCGGCGGGGTCTCCTCTGCTTCATAAGCCAAGCTGAATCATTCGCAACTTGTCTGCTGTTGCGAATACTTCGTGTTAGCGCTCAGACCTTTTGATAGCTTAATTATCTAACTTTGAAAGACTGTATATTATCTGTGTATGACTCTGGCTCGTTCTGACTACTCTTCCGCTCAGTGATTCTGTACTTCTGCCCATCTGATCTTGCTGCCGACTCTGCCTGTTAAACCTTCTTGTCTTTGCCTTCTGATTTTGTACTGTATCTGTCTGTCTGCTGCCAACCCGATTAGTCTGACCACTCTACTCTCACCAGTGGGCCCTTGACTCTGGTGAGGGGCTCTGTTTTGTTAGAACCCACCAGCTCCTCTGGAGAGGTATAGCTAAACCTATCAGTACTACTGTTGCACCAAGCACTATACTTTGCTACTAGCTATCACACCTGTTGCTTACTTGCATTATTGGTGATTCTGCAGATCACCACATAATCAGGTACAGTGTCTGGATTATTGGTGATACTGCAGATCACCTAATAACCAGACATCTGTTATTTGCTGACACCAATCGTTACAGAACAGCAGACCATAATGTCTATGGATGCACTGCGTAGCCAGGTTGAGGTCTTGACCACAGCGGTGAACAATTTAACCGTGTTGGTCAATACCCAACAGACTCAGATCACCCAGCTGTCTGGGGTTGTTCGGACCCTCCCCCTCCAGACTGCAACCACACCAGTGCAGTCCCCTCCAGTTAAAGAGCCTAGAATGCCTCTCCCTGAAAAGTTTTCAGGGCACAAATCTGATTTTCAGAATTTCAGAAATCGCTGTCTTTCTTACTTTGAGATGAGACTTATTTCATCAGGGACGGAGAGTCAGAGAGTGACCTTCATTAAAACCCTATTATCAGGGGATTCACAGACATGGGCTTACATTCTTCCTAGTGGTCATGAGGCATTATCTTCAGTTCAGGAGTTTTTTAAGACCATGGCTATCATATACGATGATCCTGATATCGCAGTCACTGCCGAGAGGAAGCTTAAGACCCTCAGGCAGGGACATAACATGGTAGAAACTTATGCCACAGAATTTAGAAGGTGGGCTGTGCCAGCTAGATGGGGACAGTTTGCTTTATTGGATTGTTTCTTAACGGGTTTATCTGACCCGGTCTCTGATGTGATGCTAAGTCATCCAGAGCCTAAGACAGTAGATAAAGCGATTGCATTGGCAGTAAAGATTGACCGCCGCATTCGTTATGAAAGGCAAACTCATGGTAGATATTCTATGAGGTCTGTCCCTAACGCCTCTCCTTGATCTTCTCCCCCTCAAGATGAGCCGATTCCAGATCGGACATTCTAAATTATCGGAGGTAGAGAAGAACCGAAGACGGTCAGAGAGGCTCTGTTTATACTGTGCAGAAAAGGGTCATTTAGTTCAGAATTGCCCTAAGAAGTCGGGAAACTCTGCCGCCTAGGTGTAGTTAGAGGTACTACCCTAGGCAAGCCAGTTTTACCTCTAACCGATAATCGCTTGCTCCTCCCCTGTTCTATCACCTGGGAAGGTCAAGTTTTGTCCACTCAGGCATTTGTGGACTCAGGCTCTGCAGCTAATTTTATCGACTATGATTTTGTTAAGAAATTAGGGATTCCCCTAATCCCTTTAGACAGACAGATTTTGGTTACAGCTGTGGATGACTCCCCTCTACAGTGTAAACAGCCTCTTTCTCAGACTCCCGTACTGTTGTGTCATGTGGGGGTATTGCATAGAGAAAAATTACAGTTTTTTGTGCTTCGAATGGCAACCTCCACTGTGATCCTTGGGATGTCGTGGCTGCAAAAGCATTCTCCTCAGATTGACTGGAGTACTGGCCAGTTGTTTAGCTGGTCGTCCTTTTGTCATCATCATTGTATGGAGAAAGTTGCTGTTTGTGTCACCAAGGTTCAGGTGGAGGGTGTGCCCAAGCAGTATGCAGAATTTGCTGATGTGTTTCGTCCCTAGTCAGCAGACAAACTTCCTCCACACAGAAGTTTTGATTGCCCCATTGAGTTAAAGGGAAGGTTCAGGGTGGCTCTTAAAAAAATAAAAATGCATATCCACTTACCTGGGGCTTCCTCCTGCCGTGGGCAGCCAGGACGTGCCCTCGGCGCCGCTCCGCAGGCTCCCGGTCCCCTCCGGTGGCCGACCCGACCTGGCCAGGCCGGCTGCCAGGTCGGGCTCTTCTGCGTTTCAAAATGCGCCTCACGGGGGCGCGCTGACGTCATCGGACGTCCTCCGGGCTGTACTGCGCAGGCGCAGAACTACTGCGCCTGCGCAGTACAGCCCGGAGGACGCCCGATGACATCAGCGCGCCGCCGTGAGGCGCATTTTGAAACGCAGAAGAGCCCGACCTGGCAGCCGGCCTGGCCAGGTCGGGTCGGCCACCGGGAGCCTGCGGAGCGGCGCCGAGGGCACGTCCTGGCTGCCCACGGCTGGAGGAAGCCCCAGGTAAGTGGATGGGCATTTTTATTTTTTTAAGAGCCACCCTGAACCTTCCCTTTAAGGCCAGGTTGTATGCCCCTAGAGGTCATTTGTATAACCTTTCCGGTCCTGAAAAACTCACTATGCAGGATTACATTAAGGAAAACCTGGCCAAAGGGTTTATTCGTCCTTCTAGGTCTCCGGCCGAAGCAGGTTTCTTTTATTGGCCAGAAAAAGGTCGGTGGGCTTCGCCCTTGTATTGATTATCGGGGATTGAACAAAATTACCGTAAAGAACCGTTACCCACTCCCTTTAATTGACGATTTGTTCTTCCAGGTGACTAATGCGAGTATCTTCTCTAAACTCGATCTAAGAGGGGCATACAACCTGGTACGCATAAGGGAGGGTGATGAATGGAAGACGGCGTTTAACACACCCGATGGGCACTACGAGTACCTTGTCATGCCCTTCTGGTTGTGTAACACACCTGCTGTCTTTTAGAAGTTGGTCAATGAGTTGTTCAGAGAATTCCTGGGGAAGTTCGTCCTGGTATATCTGGATGATATACTGATTTTCTCATCTAGCCTGACAGAACACAGGGAACATGTAAAGTTTGTCTTGAAGAAACTTAGGCAGAATTCCTTGTACGCAAAGCTAGAGAAATGTCTCTTTGAGGTGTCTGAAGTTCCATTTTTGGGGTATATCATTTCTACCTCCGGGCTCTCCATGGACCCCGAAAAAGTATCTGCCGTTCTGGAGTGGCCACAACCCATGGGGTTGAAGGCACTCCAGAGATTTCTAGGCTTCGCCAACTATTACAGAAAATGTATTAAAGGATTCTCTTCTGTAGTGTCACCCCTCACTGAACTCACCAAAAAAGGGGCGGATACTTATAGCTGGTCAGCAGAAGCACATTCTGCTTTTTCATCATTGAAGAAGCTATTTTGCTCCGCTCCTATCTTGTGGCATGTGGATGTCACCTACCCCTTTATAGTGGAGGTGGATGCATCAGAAATTGGGGTTGGGGCTGTACTGTCTCAGCACTCGGGCCTCCAGGGCAGATTGCATCCCTGTGCATTTTTCTCGCGTAAGTTCTCTCCGGCTGAGAGAAATTACGATATTGGAAACAGGGAGCTTCTGGCCATTAAACTCGCATTTGAGGAATGGCGTCATTGGCTCGAGGGGGTAGAACATATGATCACGGTCTATATGGACCATAAGAATTTGGAATACATTGAGGGGGCTAAGAGACTTAGTCCCCGACAGGCTCGCTGGTCTCTATTTTTCTTGAGATTCAGGTTTGTCATTACCTACAAGCCAGGTAGTGTTTTGAGCCTGAGACAGTTCAGCCACCAACCCCTGAGAGCATCTTACCCGAGAAGGTTGTGTTGGCAGCCACTGAGCCTTAGGAAGATTGGTCTATTACTCTAGCCCCCTATCAACAAGATGTTCCAGAGGGGAAACCTGATGGGGTTCTATTTGTACCACTTCCCTTTTGCCTGCAGATTTTACAGTTATTTCATGCACATAAGACTGCAGGGCATCCCGGGGTTGCTCGAACGCAAGATTTGCTTTCCAGATGTGTTTGGTGGCCTTCCCTGGCTCTAGATTGTAAAGGATTGTTCTATTTGTGCCAGGAACAAGCCGTCCCGTCAGGCTCCTGTGGGCACTCTTCAATCGTTGCCAGTGCCTAAGGAACCATGGACCTATTTATCTATGGACTTTGTGGGGGAACTCCCCATGTCCGAGGGTAAAACGGTCATCTGAGTGGTAGTCGACAGGTTCAGCAAAATGGCTCATTTCATTCCTCTGAATGGACTCCCCTCTGCCCAAGAACTGGCTGATCTCTTCATTCAGCACATTTTCCGGTTGCATGGTATCCCGGAGAATGTGGTGTCAGATAGGGGAGTCCAGTTCGTGTCCAGATTCTGGAGAGCCTTTTGTCATCATCTCGGGATGGACCTGTCATTTTCATCGGGCTACCACCCACAAACCAAACTGAAAGAGTTAATCAGTCACTAGAGCAGTTCCTTAGGTGCTATGTGGCTGATGCGCAATTGGAGTGGGCAAAGTTTCTGCCATTTGCGGAGTTTGCGCACAACAACTTGAAAAGTACCTCTTCGGGCTTTTCTTCCTTTCAGGTGGTCTCGGGGAGATCTCCCAAATTCTCCCCGATACCGGTGGTGTCTTCTTCTTTTCCTGCCCTGGTAGATTGGCAGGGGTCATTGCAGGAGATTTGGACCATGGTTAAAAAGAATTTAGAAAAAGCCTTTCTGACCCAGAAGAAACAGGCTGATAAAAAGCGAACAGTGGAGTGGGAATTTGTTCCAGGGGACATGGTGTGGGTTTCTACCCGGCATCTGGCTCTGAAGCAGCCATCAGCAAAATTAGGGCACAGATTTATAGGCCCATACCCTGTTTCCAAAAAGATCAATAATGTGACGTATGTGATTGCTCTGCCATCTAGTATGAGAGGAGTGAAGTCTTTCCATGTGTCTCTATTGAAGCCAGCTGTGCATGTGGATTCCTTCCCCCCCCTGTGGTGATTGATGGCGAACCTGAGTATGAGATAGAGCAGATTTTGGATTCTCGATGGGTGCGTAACTCGGTACAGTACCTTGTTCATTGGAAGGGGTATGGGCCTGAAGAGTGCGTGCGATTTTGTGAAGCGATTTTCAGAGCGATTTCTGAATGAATCGCTCAAAAAAATGCTACATGCAGCATGTTTGTGATTTTGAAAAAATCACACCGCTGCTGTGAGAGCACTGTCATAGGGTAACATTAGCCAAGCGCTTTCCAAATCACTGTCAATTTGAAAAACACTCAGAAGCACTCTCGGTGGGCAGCAGCCCTCCCTCATTCACTTTTATTTCCCTCTTGCCCTAGTGCTGTGCAATCCTGGTGAGGCAAATTATTATTATTTAGTATTTATATAGCGCCGCCATCTTCCATAGATGCATATATCCCTGCATCATATGGCTATCGCTTGCACTATGTGACACTTTGTGGCATATTCCACTGAATTTTCCAAACTCAGTCTATCTCCTGTTCCTCTCTCGGGGAGTTGTTCCAGCGCCGTCTCCCGTTCAAATTTGCTGCTCCCAGAAGCCCTCAGAAACACTCGTGTCCTTGAGTACTTCCAAAGATAGGCAGCTCCGTAATATGCCAGTGCACTTTTCTGCATGGGCAGTATGGAGCCACCTGTATTCGGAAGCACTCAGGGACATAAGTGCTTCTGGACCTTTCAGGAATCCCCCCCTTAAAAATCCTGTGTTTGCCCCTGGGGGGGTCTATGCAGAGCACTGTGCACAGGGGGCTTTGTAAATCGCCTCCCCTGGGATCCAGATGCCGGCAGTCATTCTTCTTCCAGTCCTTGGAGGCTCTGGATCCCTCTAGTGAGATCGCCCGCTGTCGTCATGATGACATCCGGCGATCTCACTATAGGGATGCAACGCCACCAAGTAGACAGAAGGAGAACTGCAGCGCTGGATCCAGGGGAGGTAAGTGCAGGGGCTGTTCCAGATCTCTCTGCAGTGTGATTTATTTTTTTCCCTAGTTTTATTGTCTCAAATAACAATCTGGGAAACAAAAAAAAAACTGTTGCGATCGTTACACATTTTTGGCATTGTGTACACACAGCAGCTGGGATTCCCATCACATTCTATTTAATGTTCTCCATGTCCTTTAAAATTGGGGTAGAGGGGGCCTTGTAAGTGTGGCTGGAAAATCCTCCCTCTAAAGGTGCATACACACATCAGACTATAGTCTTTGGAAAATGAAAGATCACAGACCAATCTTACCACCGTTCATGTAGTATGAGAGCCATACCTTCACAGTCTTTTCTATGGAGCTGAACTGCCCATCAAAAAAAAATCTTTGCAAGATGCTGCAGACAAAGATGCTGAACAGACGCAAAAGATCTGTTCCTGCAAAAGATCAGTTCCTGCACAATGTATTCATAGTCTATGAGATCTGCAGATCATCATACACACCTTGTTTAACTGACATTCATCTGCAGATCAGACAATCATCTGCAGATCTGAAAATCCATCCTGGTGGATCTGATCTGCAGATGAATGTCAGTTAAATAAGGTGTGTATGATGATCTGCAGATCTCCTAGACTATGAATGCAATTTGCAGGAACAGATCTTTGGCAGGAACAGATCTTTTGCAGATACTGATCTTTTGTGTCTGTACAGCATCTTTGTGTGCAGCATCTTGCAAAGATTTTTTTCTGATGGGGAGTTCAGCTCCATAGAATAGACCGTGTAGAAATGCTCTCATACTACATGGAATGTGGTAAAATTGGTCTGTGATCTTTCATTTTCCAAAGACTATAGTCTGGTGTGTGTATGCACCTTAAGTCTAACAAAGTCATGTGCCCAATGATGATTTGCATAGGAACACTTCACACATCCCTTTGGTCCTGTGAAGATAAATGCTAATTGGGAGGAAAACTATGTTCAATGCATTGGAGTCTAAAGTTGGCCATACATTTGAAAATTTGGTGGCTCATTGACCATCAGATTCGATAATTATTATCGAATCTGATGAAAATCGGTGCAGCCAGGAGCATGCCGATCAACAATTTGACCAATTTCGAGTGAAAATTGGTTGTGTATATTGAACAGACATGTGGGAAAATCTTGGGCCGACATGCTCAACCAGGTGCATGGTGATAACGGCATGCCATAATGATGAAAGTGTCGGAAACCCCCAATCAATCCCCCCCCTAATGTTTTATATCCTCTCGGGAGCCCATGCAGTTATACTTTACCTGTCACACCATCCACGCAGGGTGTCGATGCGTTATTTCTGCATTTAGACCCCATGTGACTACCGGCATATAGCGTGACTTCACACAGGCCCCATGTGCTATAATGCCGGCAACCACATGGGGAGAAAATAGGGATTGGGAATCGGCCTGTGGTTTATGACAGTCAACAGATCTTTTTCTCATCAGACTAGGCCTAAGGCCCATTTAAAAACGGGCGGTAGGCTCTGGCCGTGACCCCTCGCACTGCCTCTCTTCCTCATTAGCTGCACACAGTGAGCACGCACGCCTGCGTACACGTTCCTGCACCACGCGCGCACACACCCGCCCCCTGGCTCCATCCTCCTACTGCTCTAACTGCTGCAAGTGTGCCATGCAAGCGCAGTAGTGCAAAAGCACGGACACACACAGGAGGGGTTGCAGAGACACAGGTTTTATTCTGATCAGATTCAAACAGAAAGAGATCTGTCTCTTGATCAATTGGCCAACAAATTCGGTAGATGTATGGCTACCTTAACCTCCTTGGCGGTATGAAAAATACCGCCAGGAGGGAGTGCAGCAGTTTTTAAAAAAAAAATTTTTTTTTAATCATGTAGCGAGCCAAGGGCTCGCTACATGATAGCCGCTGCTGAGCGGCATCCCCCCGCCCGCTTCGATCGCCTTCGGCGATCTCCGATCAGGAAATCCCGTTCATAGAACGGGATTTCCTGGAGGGCTTCCCCCGTCGCCATGGCGACGGGGCGGGATGACGTCACCGACGTCACTGACGTTGGGACGTCATTGGGAGTCCCGGGCCACCCCTCGGCGCTGCCTGGCACTGATTGGCCAGGCAGCGCTGGGGTCTGGAGGGGGGGGGGGGGGCCCGCGCCGCAGCAGATAGCGGCGATCGGGCAGGGGCCGGCGGCGATCAGAGTGCTGGCGCAGCTAGCAAAGTGCTAGCTGCGTCCAGCAAAACAAAAATTATGAAAATCGGCCCAGCAGGGCCTGAGCGGCACCCTCCGGCGGCTTACCCCGTGTCACACACGGGGTTACCGCCAAGGAGGTTAAGGGATATGGGGGATGGAGAGGGGGCTATTATGAAGTCTGGGCTATTTATTATCCACTTGCCACCCATAGCAGAAATACCAAAGAGTTTTTGTGTCCATTGGCAATAGGCATGGCACCTTGCAAGGGGAGGTTTGTCAACACCTTGCATAGCATCTGCCAGTACTGACAAATACTGGTGAGATTGGTAGATGGGAAATACCCGGTACATCTTTTCTGAGTTTCCTTCTGCTCATTATCACACTGATGACTTTTATTGCTTTTTTCCCATGTATGATTGTTTAAATCACTGATCAACAAAATTTTGTTCTATAAGATTGTTTATTATGAAGGTTTATGTGAATTATGTGTTCTTGTCTGTAATTACTGCAATATAAGCTTGTTTGGTTAAAAAAGTTCTTACTGGAATATTAGTGGGTGGTAAATTCACTCTCAATCCCACTTTAGACACTTTATATTATGAAAAAGCTGTCATCAAAATAGAATAGCTTTTCTTCAAATGGTAGAAGTGACAAGGTCTATTTATTGTGCCAGTAAAACCCAAATTGATATAAATTCTTGTGACTCATGACTCAACTATATAATTGATTTAAAATATATATTTAACCATGTTTTCAGACAATAGAACAAGAGCCCAACCTATCACCTTATAATAGATATGGAACTAAAGGTAAAACATACATTATTCTACCTTTTTCATCTGTATTATAAAAAGAACAATCTTACTTCCAGGATCATTGAGGTTTTTGCATAACTACTGTAAGTGCAACTTATAGTGCTGAAACTCAATGTAGCAGTATTCTTGTATCCTCTTTGTTGCAGAACTGTTGAATACTTCCAGCCCGCTCTGATTCACATTCATTGCAAACTTGAGGAGCTGGGTAGAGTGTGATGTTACTGCATCAGGGGCATAACTAGAAGGGAGGAGCTCCTGCAACAGCAGGGGGGGCCAGAGCTGTAAGGGGGCCCCAGTTACTACTTCACGCCCTCTGATATAGGGGTACATCCTTCAGATTAGGTTTTTTATGGTTACACTTGTTATGATGTCCACACTTGTTTTAGGACTTTTGCAAAATGGCTCCCCAGGCTGTGAGGGTCACCAGGGTGTAACGATTGCGGAATTATTTCCGTGGTCAGTGCACAGGACGCGCCGACACTGCGGAAATCCTCCACAAGCATGTAATTTGTCAGAACCCAGCTTGGGTGCTATGCACCTGCAGAGGGCAATTCCCACCGGCAGATGGAGCTGTGGAGTGCAGATGAACACAGCCTCTGCACAGCCACAGATGCCAGATGGGAATTGTACGAGTAGAAGCAATGCAGGGCAAGATAGCCCTTAAAGAGAGAGAGCACAGAGACAGAATGTATGTGTGTCCACCAATCTAGTCGCCACCCAGCGACGGTGAACACACAACAACGGAAACCAAGTGGGAACGCAATCGCAAGAGTAGCGATTGCCAATAGTGACGCGAGACTGAATTAGACAGAGCACAAATGCAACAAGAAAGACACAGCAAAACAACGATCAGAACATCAAGGAAAATAACAAACGCTAACTAAACGCTAACACTGCACTCATTCGCAACAGCGAACGCGTTTAAGACATGATCACCGCGCGATAGGCGCCCAGTGATAAGCGTGCCACCCTAACTACCCAAGTAACACAAACATGAAAAGAGAACGCGAACGCTTGCTAAATGGTTACCTCAGCGAGCCCACAGCAAGCATTCATAACAGTCAAGACAAAGAGAAGGAGTAGCCATCAGCATCCGCAGCTCTGGCCTACACTCCCAGACAGAGCACAGAAGGAACCACTGCTGCTAATGCTAGAGCGAATGCGATCCAGACAGACAGACAGATGGAGCAGCCAGTAGCATCCGCAGCTCTGGCCTACACTCCCAGACAGACAGAACGATTTCCTGTTGACTGCCGCTAGTGACAAGACAATCGCAACGGAGAGACAGTACAAGGCAAAACAGATAATACAATCTGAGTGCACTAGAAGGGATGCCTAGTGCAGTCCCAAGGAATTACTCTAAGATAATCTTAGCAAAGAATAGCAAGGCTGATACTTCCAGGAGAGTTAGCAGGAACAAACCATCATGACCAGCAAGGAATTCTGGGAACACAAGGTATTTATACTGCAAGCCATCAAAGGAGGCAGCTAGGCAATTTGTATGACATGCAAATTCCTGACCAGCAGAGCAACTCTGAAACTTGCAAAGGGAAGACAGGTCTCTTTTCCAGAGACCTGTAGGACTCAGACCTAAAGAATGGTCAAACAGCTGTCTGCCTGTGCAGACGGCTGAGCAGATCATTACACAGGGGTAGGGAAAGTGATCCAAGGAAGAACTGCACACCACTGTTGAGGTGCAGGACAGAAACAAACAGTCAATAGTAAATCCAAAGATCTGCACACTCACATGAAGACCAAGTCTGCTTTTTATTCCATGAGCGTGACACAATTCCACTCCATAACCAACGATTCGTTTCGGGGCCTCGAGGGGTCCCCTTTGTCAAGGTAAGAATGCAGAATGGCATTCTGTGTTCTTACCTTGACAAAGGGGACCCCTCAAGGCCCCGAAATGAATGTCCCCAGTACAGCGCTGTTATAGATTGCAGCGTTGTACATCGTAAATGGCGGTTTTGCCGTCTAACAGTCTCCTAGCTATGATCGCCGATGGGAGACTGATGACGGAATGGAGATGTGCACGCATCGGCATGCGATCTCCTACAAAACACGCCCCCTAGGACTTCACGCCAATTGTCGTCGAGCAGTCAGCAAAAGCTTAAAGCAAATCTGAAGCGAAAATAAACTGATTAGATAATGAATTGTATGTGTAGTTCAGATAATAGAACATTAGAAGCAAAGAAAAGAGTCTCATATTTTTATTTTTAGTTATATAACTTTATTTGTAACGTTGCATCGTGCTGTCACAGTTCCATTTTATCGTCAACAGTATAACCGTTTTTGTAATATGCTTGGAAGAACAAAGAGAAATTGAGAGCCCAATATGGTGTAGTATTGTTAAGTTGGCTGTGCTTTAAAGCAAAATATTTAGATATACTCACAAACATGGGCCTCTGTGAGGCGCTCACTTCTGCATTTAGACCCATTGAGTTATACTCCTGTTTGCCTGATGAAGCTGGACCACACCTGCGAAACGTGTTGCACTAAGTGTAGTTGAATACAATTTTTGTATTGATATATTGTGACTCAATTGAGTTTTATATTTTCGAGGGAGATAAGTCCACCTGAACATCCCCCTCTTTTTGTAACGATTGTGGAATTCTCTCCGCGATCAGCGCACAAGACGTGCGCTGACACTGCGGAAATCCTCCACAAGCGTGTAATTTGCGGGAACCCAGAAAAAGGTGCAATGCACCTGTAGAGGGAAATTCTTGTCGACAGATGGAGCTGTGGAGTGCAGAGGAGCAGCTCCTCTGCCCTGCCACACACGCCAGACAGGAATTGCACGAAGGGAAGAAACGCAGGGCAAGATAGCCCTGAAAGAGAGAGATCAAAGCGACAGAGGGTGTGTGTGTCCACCAAACTAGTCGCCACCCTGCGACGATGAACACACAACCATGAAGACAAAGTGAGAAGGCAATCGCCAGAGATGGCGATTGCTAACAGCGACACAAGACCGAATAAGCACAGATGAGGAATGTATGTATGTCCACCAATCTAGCCGCCAACCTGCGACGGTGGACACACAACAGAAGAAACCAAGTGAGACCGCAATCGCAAGAGAAGCGATTGCGAAAGAGAATGAGCACAGGGACAGATTGTATGTGTGTGCACCAAACTAGTCGCCAACCCGCGACGGTGCATACACAACAGCAGATATGAAGTAGGAACGCAATCGCGAGAGATGCGATTGCCCGAGGTGACACAAGGCTACAGCAAGGCAGAGCACGAGAGTAGCAAAGGCACAGCAAATGATGCAATGAGAAGATAAGGAAAATAACAAACGCTAGCTAAACGCGAACACTGCACTCATTTGCAACAGTGCACGCGTTTATGCGCGGTCTCCGCATGTTAAGCACAACAGAGACAAGCATGCCTAACTAACCACCGACAGACAAACATGAAACAGAGGACGCGAGCGCTTGCTTAACGGTTACCTCACCAAGCCTCCAGCAAGCGTTCGTAGCAGACAAGACAGATGCACGAAAACAAGAATAAGTGAGAGAAACGGATCCACAGCACTAGCACAAGGCGAGTGCGATCCAGGCGAGACAGATTAGAGGAGATAGCTGGTAGCAACCGCTGCTCCAGCTATACTCCAAGAACAAAGATCAGAATGACTTCCTGTCGACCACCGCTGGGACAGGACAATCGCAACAGACAAACAAAACAGATATGCAATCCTAACTGCACTAGGGAAACTGCCTAGTGCAGTTCCAGGAATTACTCTAGGCTAATCTTCAAACAAAGAGCAAGGCTGACACTCCAGGCGAGTGTTACACAGGAACTAACTCTTATGACCAGCAAAGGACTCTGGGAAACATAGCTCTTTATACTGCCAGTCATCAAAGGAGGCAGGAAGGAGATTTGCATAACGAGTGTATGCAAATTCCCCAGCAGCAGAATAGACCAGAAACTTGTAATGGAAAAACAGGTCTCTCTTGCAGAGACCTGCAGCCCACAGACTAGGGGAATGGTCAAACAGCTGTCTGCCAGTGCATCCAGCTGGGCGGATCATTACACTTTTAGACGGTTTTTAAACATTTTTATTCTACTCTGGCACCTCTGTACACCAAGCCTTGCTGGAGTTTTTGTAATATGTCAACAGTATAACTGTTTTTGTAATAAAGACTCCCTGTTATCTATCCCAGTGAGTCTTCATTAGAGGTAAGAAACCTCGTTTTATTATTTTAATCAGTTAGTACCTATCTTGGGCGCCTCCCCACAACCCGATCCAGTTTATCGTTGTTATTCATCATTGTTATAATTCAGCATGACCCCCGATCCTCAACCTGCAAGCAATCAACTCACCCCCATGACGGTCAATCCTATTGTACATGCCACTGCCCCCCACTGCATAATGTCATGTATGAGCTGCTCCTTCGTCCCTTTACCCCACCGCCAGGGCCGGATTTACCATAAGGCACACTAGGCACGTGCCTACAGGCGCCTTATGCGGGACAGGCGGCTCACTCCCCGCTTCAAACAACTCTCTCCTCCTCTCCCGCTTTTCTCCCTTCCCTGTAATAACTAGAAGCCGCCGCTCCGCTCAGCTTCTGCCGCCACCCTCCTCGGGTGTGCGCTGTTTAGAGATGCCGGGGCGGAAGGAGGAAAAGAAGACCAGGAAGTAGTTAGCTGTTCTGGCGGTGCGGGAGATTCATTAGCAGCTTCCAGCTGCTATTCTATTGCAGCAAGCAGAAGGCCGCCTAGACACCAGCCCAGGACAAAGCGCACCCCTGCCGACAGGCTTGCCCCCTGCAGTGATGGAAACTGAACTTGTCCTCTGCTCCGTTACCTCCATGTTTGCAGGGAAGCACTCCTCACAGCCCCAGCCAGAAGAGAAACATTAACACCGGCAGACAGCTTGATACACGCTGGCCCGGCTGCACGTGCTGCTGGAGTGACCAGACGTGTTCGCAGAGATCTTCAATCAGTGCAAGGAGGGGGGCAGCCCCTAGCCCAGCCGCATTCCTAGCAGAGAGGTCACCAAACAGCTGGCTAAACTACTGCTTTCCCTCTGGATATCGGATTACAACCCTCACAGCCACAACTTCAAGGTGATCCCTGCTCATTGTCCTACTTCACTGCTCTGTCCTTCATTCCCATCATCCTCATCCTTCACTGCTCTTTCCTCCTCATTTCCTTCATCCTCCTGATTCACCTCTCTTTCCTCATCATCATCATTATCCTTCACTGCTCTGTCCTCCTGCTACACTGTTCTGTCTTCCTCATCCTCTTGCTTCACTGCTCTGTCCTCCTCATCCTCCTTCTTCACTGTTCTGCCCTCTTCATCCTCCTGCTTCATTGCTCTGGCCTCCTCATCTTCCTGCTTCATTGCTCTCTCCTCTTCATCCGCCAGCTTCACTGCTCTGTCCTCTTCATCTTTCACTGATCTGTCCTCCTCATCCTTCACTTCTCTGTGCTCCTCATCCACCAGCTTCACTGCTCTGTCCTCCTCATCTTTCACAGACCCGTCCTCCTCATCCTTCACTTCTTTGTCCTCCTCATCCACAAGCTTCACTGCTCTATCCTCCTCATCCTTCACTTCTCTGTCCTCCTTATCCTTCACTTCTCTGTCCTCCTTATCCTTCACTTCTCTGTCCTCCTTATCCTTCACTTCTCTGTCCTCCTCATCCACCAGCTTCACTGCTCTGTCCTCCTCATCCTTCACTTCTGTCCTCCTCATCCGCCAGCTTCACTGCTCTGTCCTCCTTATCTTTCACTGATCTGTCCTCCTCATCTTTCACTGATCTGTCCTCCTCATCTTTCACTGATCTGTCCTCCTCATCTTTCACTGATCTGTCCTCCTCATCCTTCAGCTTCACTGTTCTGTGCTCCTCATCCACCAGCTTCTCTGCTCTGTTCTCCTCGTCCTCAACTTCACTGCTCTGTTCTCCTCGTCCTCCACTTCACTGCTCCGTGCTCCTCCTACTTCACTGCTCTTTCCTCTATCCCTGCCTCACCTCGCTGATCTCAAGCGCTTACACCATAAGGGCCCATTTCCATTGGTGCCAAATTCGGCACAAATCTGCAGCGTTTCTGTGCAGGAGATGGGGGCGGTGAAATGTTGTCTATCTTCTTAATGTCATTGTCGTCCAGATTGCACAACTGTGAATCTGGATAGCATGCTACAGCATGCACCTGAAACCCTATTGCCATGGCACGACTTAGTGATTCAGGCTGCGTATTTGCAGCACAATGGGAGCTGAGCCGACTCGGATATGGCCGTGGCTCCTAGTGGAAACCAATCCTTTAAAAAATATTTTGGATTTGAATCCCTGCATCATGTCACTAGCTGACACTCTAATCATCTAAGATCCTAAACAGTAGATCTTACACTCTAATCATCCTTAGTGACATGACACAATGATTAGAGTGTAAATTTTTTTTAAACATTGTTAGTGACATGATGCAAGGATTAGAGTTCAGAATATTTTTACTTGGGGGTGTGGCCTGTGTTCAGGGGCGGAGCTTAGGGCACCAGAACGCCTGTGCCTACAGGCTCCTGAGTTGTAAATCCGGCCCTGCCCACCGCATAGCAACAGAGCACGTAGTCAACTAACCAGCCGACTGGCATCTGTACAGCCCGGCACAGTGATGTCGCCCAAGGGGATCGGGTCCCAATCCCTGACTAGTGACGTCCATCAAAGGTGTGTACTCACCTTAAAGAGAAACTCCGACTAAGAATTGAACTTTATCCCAATCAGTAGCTGATACCCCCTTTTACATGAGAAATCTATTCCTTTTCACAAACAGACCATCAGGGGGCACTGTATGGCTGATATTGTGGTGAAACCCCTCCCACAAAGAAATTCTGAGTATGTACTTTTGGCAGTTTCCTATCTGTGAACCTTGCTGCATTGTGGGAAATAGTTATTTACAGCTGTTTCCAACTGCCAAAAAAACATGCAGCAGCTACATCACCTGCCAACAGTAAAAATGTCACCATGTAATGTAAGAATGTAAATCAGGAATTTATAAAATTTTACAATGGGCAAACACTGACTAAATCATTTATACATAATTATTGTAAAAATTAAGCACTTTTTTATTACATTATTTTCACTAGAGTGCCTCTTTAAGAATCATGGAAAGTATCTTTTTTTGTCCAACAGACAGCAGTTGGTGGAGGTGGCCAGCAGCCAGATCTTTATTGTTAGGAGAATGCAGGAAGCTAAAGTAATGATATCTTACTTTCTCCTATATTTGCTTTTGACATATTGCATGTTTGCTCATTACTATTTTAAATTTAATCTGTCATGGTGAACCTCAATTTCTCTTCTGTATAGGGTTCCATTTTGTATAAAATCTGCTCTACTTGGATGATGGGGTATGATGATTAATCAGCTGCAGGCTGATTAATCAGGAAGCAGCCGCTCGCGCGAGCGGCTGCTTCCTGTCAATTCACGGCGGGGGGCTCCGTGAATAGCCTGCGGGCCGCCGATGGCGGCTCGCAGGCTAAATGTAAACACAAGCGGAAATAATCCGCTTTGTTTACATTGTACGGTGCTGCTTCGCAGCGGCGCCGTAAGGCAGATCGGCGATCCCCGGCCAATCAGCGGCCGGGGATCGCTGCCATGTGACAGGGGACGTCCTGTCACTGGCTGCACAGGACGGATAGCGTCCTGTGCAGCCCCGATCACCGGGGATGAGCAGGTAGGAGAGGGAGGGGGGAATTTTGCCGCGGAGGGGGGCTTTGAGGTGCCCCCCCCCCGCAACTAGCCTGCCCACCAGAGCGATCAGACCCCCCCCCTGCACACCATCCCCATAGGGGGGAAAAAAGGGGGGCGATCTGATCGCTCTGCATGAAACCTGATCTGTGCTGGGGGCTGCAGAGCCCACCCAGCACAGATCACAAAAAATAACGCTGGTCCTCAAGTGGTTAATAACAGCAACAAATTGGCAGTGCTGAAATGAAACCAACAGAGGTGTGCAGCTAGGGACTTAAATACCTTAAATAACTTCCTCTTGTTGTACAAAAATGTATTTTAATAAGTTTTGCAGCATACCCAGCACCCATAGAGCCATATTTGAGCCACATTAATTTATGGCTTGCATTAGTAAAGACCAGTTTAAGCCCAAAACAGCTGATGTCTGCTAGTTGGATTTCCATGACCCTGTAGGATTAATTAAAGACTACAGGTGTAATGTACACCAGCAGCTCTGGAGGAGTGCTTGGCTTTTCAGGGATATAAAAAGAAATGATTTCCATATTCATGCATTAAAGGGACTTCAAGCACCTCTCATGGGTATGCCATTAAGACTCCGACCAGTACTGAAAAGTACTTAAAGATGCATACCATTCTGTAGCTTGTGCTCTCCTCTTTCATTTGTTACCAGAATCGCTGTTCTACACCAAATAGCTTTTGTTCATTTTCAATTTAAAAATCATGGCTGCCATCTTGGCTATGTCATAACTTGCGGGTCACCCCTGTCTTCTCTGTTAGAGAAGTGCATCATTGAATGAAGCAGGAAGAGGAAGTGACACGCATGGCCATTGCAAGAGGCTTCTCCAGAGGGATCATAGCACGACTTTGTTGGAAGTCATCTGTCTTAAAGGCATGCCCATGAGAGGTTCTCGGAGTCCCTTTAATCAGAAATAGTGCATCTTGGGAATTCCCTCTTGAAGGGAATATCCAGGCAGCTAAAAAAATGACATTTACTTACCCGGGGCTTCTTGCAGCCGACATTTCCTGCGCATCAGCTCCGCTCCGCCGGCTCAGGGTCCCCGCTAGTGCAGAGGTCGCAAGGTAATCCTCTACTGCACCTGCATGAGAGCCCCTGTCAATCATTCACACGTGGAGCGAAGCTGCTGCGAGGGACATGGTGCCTGAAAGGGCTGGAGGAATTGGCGTGAACGTGACGGCAGCCCCAGGACCATTCCAAGCCGATTGGCATATCCGCATGGATGACAGAGCTCCACCCCGCCTTCAGTCTCCCAGCGGTGTGACATGGCTGTAGGCAGGAAAGTGATCGGCTGTCCCAGGCTGAAGCCTAAGACAACCGATCACGCTGATTGGCTGGCGGGGGGAGGGAGGGCTAAAAAAAAAAAAGGGCAAATGTTTTAAAAATTAAATACAATAAATATTTATAAAAAAAAACAACCACCATCAACCCGCTGGGGATCGATCAGAGCCAAGAAAGGGGGGGGGGGGGGAATCACTTGTGTGCTGAGTTGTGTGGCTCTGCAGCAAGCCCTTAAGGCTGCAGTGGCAGAATTAGTAAAACATGGCCTGGTCACTAGGAGGGTTTAACACAGCGGTCCTTAAGTGGTTAGGCAAATACCCTCTGTTTTAAAAATACACATTTTATTCCCAACCTTTATTTTAATGGCAAGTGTGGAAAGTCTGTTATTAGGCATTTGCTACTTCAGTTTGTCTTATAATGATTATAATTATAATAATCTTGACCTATAATGCTGCTTTACAGTTTGTGAACCCTCTAAAAAGTTCTATATTTTCATGTGAATGTGACCTACCGTCTTTCCCCGAATATAAGACACTGCCTTATATTATTTGGCGGGGAGAAATATGTGCTAGGGCTTATTTTCGGGGTGGGGGGGCTTACTCTTCGGAGAGGGGTAGACGCTTTTTGTATGGGGAGGTGTGTGGTCTCTTACCACACCTCCCTTGTGGCTGTGTCCCCCTCTGTTCTAAGTAACTTCTCCGGTGTCAGCGGTGGCATAATATTCAAGCTGTGAGCCTCACGCTGAGCCTGGCGCTCCTATCTTTTCATAATCATGTGCACCTGGAACGCATCCAGGCACAGTTCAACTGCAAAGTGTGTACTAGTCTGAGATGTTACAGAGGAACTCATGGTAACCTAAAAGCAACTGAAGGGGTTGTGTCACAATGGCAAATATTAATGTTCATGAGTCCATCATCAGGAGAACACTGAATATCTTGTCTCTGCCATGTTCTACATATATACCATATATACTCAAATATAAACCGCGGTACTTAGTTTTTCCTTCAGACACCAGAAATTCGTTTGACTCAAGTAGAAACCATAGAGTGTTCTCTGCTGTCTAGTGGCCACCCTCCCTCTCCCATAGCATGCTCCCTGGTGGTCTAGTGGCCTCACAGTCTCTCTCCCCAAGGACCCTTATAGAATACAGGCAGTGGAGGCAGTGGAACAGCATCTTACCTGATCTGGGGCCAGACAGCTGCACCTAGTCTTTGTGTCTTCCATTGTGTCTGATTTGCCCTCTAGTGTTTGCAGCTCATGCTCTTCTTGCAGCACGAGTTACAAACATTTCAAGGGGGCCCAGGGAGAGAGGGTGGGTAGCCTCTAGATACCAGGGAACATGTTAAGAGTGAGGGAGGATGGGAATTATGCTATAGGATAGGGAGGGTGACCAATAGACACCAGGGAATAGGGCTATGGAAGTAGGAGGGTGGACACTAGACACAAAGAAACATTCTATGTGGGAGGGAAGACCACTTGACACCAGCTTACTGGAACTGGAAAATTGTCGCTGTGTCTTGGGGGTTGCAATGTTGCTCTCCGCACATTCTAAAATGACATTACCTGCATCAGGCATTCTTTTCCTGACTCTAAACAATTTCTGCCTCCAAAGCTTGGCAACCACACCAGATGATACTTGGCCCGAGGTGGTCATTAAAGACTGTCTCATCTGAAAATCTAGCATGTGGGCAGGAGACTCCCAACATTGCATAAAGAATAACCCCGAGTGCATTGTTCCACCTCAACCTGCCTGCTGAAAGCCATTGTGCACCGTGCTGTCGTCTTTCCTCCCTCATCCATAGCTGCCAATCTATAGGCTAACAATGTGTCTTTTCAGCACTTAGTCCCAAACTGTCGCTCAGAGATCAAGTCCCAATTCCTGCAGGCTATAGTAACTGCGGCAACTCCTTAAAGCCTCCAAAAACAGATACTTGCCTAAGAAGAAGGAAGGCTCTGGGTCCTATAGAGCCTTCCCATGCCTCTCACGGTCCCCTCATCCATGGCTGGTTCCCCTGTTAGCAGTCTTCGGCCAATGGGTAGAAGACTGCTCTCTGCCACTGAGGGAGGCTTCAGAAGTCTTCGGGAGCCCGAGTGCTCCCAAAGACAGGCTGCTCCGTACTGCACATGTGTGACCACACTCTCTCGGACACTTGCGCATGCACAGTATGGAGCCGGCTCCTGAAGACGTCTGAAGCATCCCGCAGTGGGCGGGGGAGTCGGTGCTGGAAGACCGTAATAGGAACAGGAGGACTCTATAGGATCCCCAGAGCCTTCCCTCTCCTTTAGTTTTTTTTTTGTAGTTTCAGACTCCCTTGAAGTGTCTCTGAGATAATGCTGTTTTCAGATAAGGGAAGGGGAGGCAGCACAGGCAGCAGCTAGTTACCCACAGAAGCCCAATCACGTAAACCTCAACAACCTCAGAAGAAAACATACAGACAGGTGTATTGAAAAAAAGACATTGAGAGTTCAATTAACTTTAAAATGCACAAAACAAAAAACGAAAAAAGTAAATCTGATGCCTATGAATGCAGAATCAGTGCTGCAAGCTTAGTGACATGATATCCTGCACAATTAAATGGCTTCTTTTAATTTACAAGAGTGCTTTGAAATTTCTTTGAAATCCATTCACTTGCCACCTACAGTTATTGTATATTGAAAGCTTTCAGAGTGTGCAATATACAGAGAACTGAAGGAGTAATTAAAGAAGATTAATTCTTTTTTTTAATTTAGATTACAAAGTGTACAATCACATGGCTTAGATTCTAACTTCTAAACGCTGACATTTTCTGACCTACTTCTTTAAAGATCAAGCTCATCTATCGATAGTTTTTGTTTTCTGTTACAAAGTATTCTTTTAAAAGTCCTATGATTAAAAAATAATAAAAAAATAAATCATTCAGGCATGTCACACCAAACTAATCCTTGCTTCTTTATAATTGAAATAATTGGAATATAGTGAGTGCTGGGAATGAGAAATGGGCTTAATGCATGTCTATACAAAGTAAAAAGCTAAAACCAGTAATTATACCAATGCATGATTCACTGTTTTTAAATAGATTTCACCTTCAGACAAAATGTCATAATTTTCAGCAAAAAGCAGTTTATCCTTTTATTCTGACATACTTGCTGTGCATATTTAAATGTACTTCAATGACAACTTTCTAAATTCTGAAAAAAATGTAAAAAGCAAGTGTATATAAACTTCACCCTTAAGGCCTCTTTCCCAGTGGGACGGTGCGGTTGATGCGACGTTAAAGTTGCACAACGTGCCCCTAACGCAGCAAATGTAGGTTATGAAATTGGACGTTATTTTGTACTATATTATGTGTCTCTTGGTTCGCTGTTTTCGTGGAATACTGATGGAATGAAAACGGCGCATGCGTTACATTTAAAAAAAAGGAAAAAACATTACTGAGCATGTGCAAAACACATAACGCAGCAAGTGTATTGCTAAACGCACAGCATGCAGCACTTTCTAAATATTGCTACACGTTACACACAACGCAACGTGTGCACTGTGAATGTCGCACAGACTTTGCATTGCTGTGCGTTAGTCGGCGTTGGAACATTTTCTAACGTGCAACTTTAACGTCGCACTGTGAAAGAGGCCTAAAAGTATGGCTCAGAGACAGGTCTTGCATATGCTTCTACGGAAGAAAACCGTTTTGTATATAAAGAAAATTGTAAAAATTGATCAAGTTCCAAATTCTTGGAGGAAAGTATGTGTAGCTAAAAGAAATATGTCCAGAAACTCAACCATTAGGGCCCTTTTACATTGTCCTATAGATACTGTACTATGGTGTTGCTTCAGTAAGGTGCACAGCTACAGCTTAATGACCAGCAGTGCGAGTTAAAAATCTCTAGCGCACGCTATGCTGCCATAGCGTCCGCTGCTAAATTTTGCTATGCTCCATTAGTTTAACAAGCACTCTATTCGCCCCACTGAACCCGCCCTGAGCCAGTGGCTTCAAAGGATGAGATTCGTGCACTTTGATTGGCCTAATAGGCTGCCTGTCACATTGAAGATAAAAAATAATCTCCTAGGAGAAAACATAATAGATAAAGTGCATTGATTAACCACCCTGGCGTCCTATTAAGATCGCCAGGGTGGATGCGCAGCAGTATTTTTTTTATTTTTTATCCCCATCATGTAGCTAGCCTAGCGCTAGCTACATGATGCTCCCCTCCCTGCGCTATCCCTCCCACCCCTCCGATTGCTGCCGGCGCACTCGCCCATAAGGAAATCGCGTTCAGAACGGGATTTCCTTGAGGGCTTCCCCCGTCGCCATGGCGACGATCACGATGACATCATAGACGTCATCAATGTCGTGACGTCATCCGGAGTTCCGATCCACCCCGCAGCACTGCCTAGCACTGATTGGCCAGGCTGCGCACGGGATCTGGAGGGGGGCCTCTATCGCGGCGCATATCGGCGCATCGGCGGCGGCGTTCAGAATAGACACGCAGCAAGCAAAGTGCTTGCTGCGTGTTTGAAAAAAAAAAATGAAGAAAATCGACCCAGTGGGGCCTGAGCGGCCCCTCCGATGGTAATGGATGAGCTGAGCTCGTCCATACCGCTAAGGAGGTTAAGGACATCATTCTGTTGCAATGCATCGCATCAGACAATATCATCACATTGAAACGCGATGCAATGGCTGTGATGCAATGGTCGCAATGCAATGATATTTCTATGGAGCTTTCGCATCTAGTGCATTGCAAGGCAATCTGTGCGTTTACAGTGGGTGTGAGGCACTGTATGCTACTGCAATGGTGCAAACTTTTGGCTCTGTTGGCTCTTATGTGTTGCAGTTTGATCGCAATGCAACTTAAGGCCACTAATGATCCAATCTTTTTCATCCAATCTTACCATTTCTATGTAATATAAGGTAACTGCCTGAAGTATCCATTCAGTATATTCACTTAATTTACCCTTATACTACATAGATTTGGTAAGATTGGATGAAAAAGATTAAATCATTAGTGGCATCCATTACACAGCGTAAAAAGGACCCTTATACTTATATTTTAATGGTTTCCCTGCCAAGGAACAGTTGCATTCAAAGATATGGTAACATATCCAACGCAGATTCTCTGCTAATTACCTGTGTTCTGTACATTCATTGTTTCTGTCTGTGCCTCATTCATTTATTTTTGATCCATGCTTGCTATCTTTGTATTCTATGAAATTTGTACCAGTATCCCCCAGGGTCTTTTGCTCATATTTTAAGTGTTTTTATATTGTGGGTTGCTCTGGTGTATTTAATAAAGGTTTTGTATATGGAAGCTTTATCTGGTTGCTATGGATATTTATTTTCCCTCATGCGGATGGTCTTTTCTTTTTGGTGTCAACAGATTAGTTTTTATTCCTTTTTTTTCCAGGTAGTTGATATACAAGCCTGTTTGTTAGAGAAAGTGTTTCTTATATGTTACGATATTAAAGACTAACTCCAGTGAAAATAATGTATTAAAAAAAAGTGCTTAATTTTTATGTATAAATGATTTAGTCAGTATTTGCTCATTGTAAAATCTTTCCTCTCCCAGATTCACATTCTGACATGTATTACATGGTGACATTTTTACTGTGGGCAGGTTATGTAGCTGCTCCTACCTGTTTTGGCTGTTAGAGACAGCTGTAAACAGCTAATTCCTGTCTGTGAACATTGTTACATTGTGGCAGTTTGCCCAGAGTACAGCGGTACTCAGAGCTTCTTGTGGGAGGGGTTTCAGCACAAAATCAGTCATACAGCGCCCCCTGATGGTCTGTTTGTGAAAAGCATATTTCTCATGTAAAAGGGGGTATCAGCTACTGATTGGGATAAAGTTCAATTCTAGGTTGGAGTTTCTCTTTAAGTCCAATGATAAAAGCGTGTCAGTAGCGATGTGAGCAGACTATAAACAGTGTTTGGTGTTTTTTTTTGTTTTTTATATAGCATAAGAATTAGCTATTGTTGGATTTGTAGCGTAAATTGCAAGGTGGCACAAAAGCATTGCCTATTTGGCAGAGCATGTGTATGTAAGAAGAAAATGTATATTGTGAGTGAGAGAGAGGGAGAGTGGGAAGAGGGGGTTGTATGGAAAGTACTAAGAAATTAATAATAAACAGAGGAAAAAAAAATATTGTAATAATATATGCTGAAAAACATCTGCCTTGCATGTTTCGCTGATGTGGGAAAAAGATGCAATTCTGAAAAATACGTAATACATACTACCTAAAATAGTCAATAGCTATCACTGCACATTTCTGTTTTATAATAAAGGTAAATTGGCAATTTAAAAGCAAAATTACCATATAACATTACAGTAAAATGGTGGAATGCTTTGTCATGACCATAAATTGCCAGTAATTCTGTAGAATTCAATGAGGAGTCAGCATATTAGGACTAATTAGTGTGAAGGGCATCAGCAGTAGGATGTAGGATTGTGTATGGGGTATGCTGCTATATATTATGCATAGCACTTTACTGCAAACACATTACACCGAGCATTCACTATTTAATGATGAGTTTGTTTATTTTATGTATGAAATGTGCAGTTTTATTTACTGTCTGTCTTGAATCGTTCCTATTAGATTCTCTCCAGTACTACACCTTTTCCCCACACTAGTCAAACATAGTGAGGTTTTTTTTTTGTTTTTTTTTGCAATGTATACTATTTCAATATTTTTACGCCTATATTTTTACATTAAACTCTTAGTTCCTACTGTGGCTGGATAGTGGACTGGTTAAGGGAGACCTGGTTTCAAATCTCTTCCTATTCAGTAAGCCTGCACTTACTGAACAGGAGGAGACCTTAAGTAAGACTCCCTAACGCTGCTACTGCCTATAGAGTGTACCCTACTGGCTGCAGCACTGGCACTTTGAGTCCACCAGGAGAAAAACACGATAAAAATGTTCTGTGTCTTGTGTTCTGCACCTCACCCATTCTTACCACTCTTTCTCAGACAATGCAGTTTCTACTTGCCCTCTTCCCACACCCCTCAGTACTCACTGATCCATAATATAGTGTAGTATGTTCTAAAGCAATTTCTCCTATGTCAGGGGCTGTGCCCTTAACCAGCACACTATCCAGCCACTACTATTAGTAGTACTGGCTATGGCCTCACAAATTTACATTATGGTTTCTGCAGGAATAATGAGGTTTCATTGCTGCCCCATACTATACTATGCAGAGGGCCAATACATAATATATGTGGTCACTGGAAATACTTGTGGGTTACCCTTGGGTATCCTAGCGGGCAGGTTCAGCCTGCTTGAATGTTTGCTTTGTTTAAGAGTTAATTTTATTTTTAGTAATAATGTTTTCCTGGACCTCCCTGGCACTAAACAATAAGCACCTTTTCTTTAAAAGGAATACATGGCAATTAATATAATTTCACATAACATGAGGGGATTTAACTCTCCTTTTAAAAGAGAGAATGCTGTCCTTAACTACTTAAAAGTTAATCCCGATACAGTATTTTTTGTCTCCAGGAGACTCATTTCAGTGATCTGTCACTCCCTAAATATTTCCATAGAAATTGTCAATGCTATTTTACTGCTTCCACATCTAAGAAGCATAGAGGCACTCTTACACTCTTACATAATACAATCCATTTTCAGTTGGAGTCTCAGATTTCTGACCCTTAAGCATGCATGTTTCTTGATCTTGTTTGGTACCTTGCGAACGAAGCAGGCTATTTCGGTGCATTCTTCCCTGCGCTCCACCTGTCCTAGGTGCTGCCATAGACATAATGTTATTTTGTAACACTGCTCCATCGCCCATTCAGCCACGGTTCACTAACCAGCTGTCTTATATACCATGCTAATGCAAGTTTGCTGAGTTAAAGGAATACTATCGATACCTAAGTGTTCTAAAATGACAGTGTGCAAATAATGTCTAAGTAGCTGTGTAAACATTTTCCTACTTTTCATGTTAAATATCAGAGGCAAAAACTGTAATTTATTGAGGGTAGGATTTAGCTATATTGGGACAAATCAATTGCAGAAGGGGTGTCTGCTTCAATGCACAGCCAGAGTTGCATATCAGACTACAGAAAGCAAATATCAAACATATCAAACTCTGAAAGCAAAAACAGTATGAAAGCTGTGGCAATTAGTTACATTTCCTCTGCTCTCTTCAGACAGGTCTGTCAGAAACACAGGACACAGGAGCTGCAGCTGTTGGGAGCTCTCTCTCTCTCTGTCACACACAGAGCTACACATAGAGTTAACTGATCTAGTGTGAGGGGAATTTCCCCTCTCCTCATGGCTCAGTCAGCCGTCAGTTTTGGCGTCAGTAAAGATTGAAAGTATTTTGCTAACAGTAAACAAAGAAGTTGCTACTAAAATGTATACACCAGTACTTAGCAGCACTTCCCAAACAATTCCTGTGTCAACTGAAAAAAATATGTGAATCGATAGTATTCCTTTAAGCTACAGTGCATCCTTATGCTTCTTACTTCCTATGAAGCGGTTTGCCTGATTGGACGATAGCAACGCTACTAACATCTTGAACATGGTTGTATTGTGAAACTCCATGATCTCCGTTTTTATTCCTCCTGATCACGATCTGTGAAATATGTTGAGACATTTCCCTCTGAAGAAGCGACTATATAAGTCGTGAAACATGCGTTAGGCTATGCTGTTTGTCACTTCCCGTGATTCAAGGACAGTTTTCTGTGCTGCGTCACATTTGACTATGTATGACTATTATATTAAAGTTATGTTTGTTACTATATATTGATGGCTTGGGCAGTTAAACCCTTATTTTTTGTTTTGTTTTTCAATATTTAGGAAATGGTTTCACATTGTCATCTCCACACAAAAACCCTGCTTGTATCTGGCTCTAGAATAACATTAAAATAGCACTACGCTACAAAAAGCACAGCAATGTCAAAACAATGAGTTCTGTAAACTCAAAACAAAACCTCAATTGAATTTGCAGCAGAAAGATCACAAAGTAGGGACCGGCCACTGAAAATCCAATGTAGCCAATCAATTTTTCCATCAAGAATGGGTGGAGGATATCAGAGGGGTGTGCAGAGCAGATCAGATATAGACCTTTCTATGTCTATAGGTATATTTGGGACTGTAGGAGAGAAATAAAGCTTAAAAAAAATGATCATCGGATATTTAAGAGGAGAGCTATAAGAGTACAGTGTTTTGAATGTTCATAGTATAGAAGGCTTGCAGTAATAACGAGTGGGCACAGCTATGTCAGAAATTATTTTGAACTCTAGGAACACAAGAAGGCAAAAGTCACCTTTCCTTTTGCTTTGGCATTTCTCATGCATTATTTAAAATTAAGGTATTTTGCTTATCATGTTTTTGTATTTAAATTTTAATTAAGAATAATAAAGAGTACAACACCAACTCACAGTGACCTGTGCATCCTGATCCTGCCACAAAAAAACAGCAGTTTCAACCTGGAAATGTCACAATTACACAATTACAAGTAGGAAAAGGGAATAAAAACCAGCGATGAGAGAATGCCAGCCAAAAAGAATTATAAGCAACTATCAAAAGGTTGTTTTTTTTATCTATTGTCTTTATTTCTTAAATAAGTAAAATAAGTTTTGGAAACACACAAACATGATAATGATCATTTCTTTTTTTGAACTGCAGCTACAGGCTTGCCTTATAAAACGTATCCTGGACTTACAGAGTAGACCATGTCTCCCTACTGACCTTCAGTTTATCGTGGCTGTCAACAGAGCCGGTACAAGGTCCTCCAGCACCCAAGGCTGAGACACCAAAGTGCGCCCCTCCATCCCTGCCACCCGAGCCATCACACACTGATTGCTATTAGACTAAGAGGTGCCATAGGGCCCACAACCTCCCCAACACCTTAATATCTAGTTATCTGGCTTGCAGTCACTGCCATGTATCCCCTTTTCTTATTTCTTTCTGCTTCAAACACAGTTAGGAATGACAGCTGAATGAATTTTGCGCCCCCTCCTACACTGCGCCCTGAGGCTGGAGCCTCTCCAGCCTATGCCTCGGCCCGCCCTGGCTGTCAATCTGTAATATTGCTTTCTGGATACACCAAACAACAAATAATCATATTTTATTTGTGGTTTTCTGATAAAAGACATACCATTAGTTTCAAAAAGCCTTTTTAGTGCAACACTTTGTACAGAAATGAAACACAATTGCTACACATTATTTTTTAGGGGGACAGTTTTAATGTGATGTGTGTTGAGCTTTTACTTGAAATCCTGCAGAAGCTTCATTTTTTCCTAACGATATTGTTGCCAGTTTGATCTGTACTGTACTCAGCAGCAATATTATCTAGGTATAGAGAAAAATAGGCTCTTCCTGAATATACTGTAATTGCTCCAAGCAGGAGTGATAAGTCAGTGATTTCATTCATGGAATACCATCTACAGAAGACAAAATGAAGTCTTCCTAGCTCTGACCTTATGCGCATACATCATGGAGAAGTCATCTACACCACCAAATGGTAACTGTACATAGCTTCTATCTTGGCATTTTTAGTCCTTCAGGAACATGAAAGCGCGTTTCTCTGCTATCTCATCATAGGCGAGGAAGCATTGAGGGCACTTGTGAAATGAAATTTACTGTCAATAAAGAATTTCCTATTTTCAGCTTTCCATCATAGCATTTTTCATAAGTGATGAAAATAGATTTGGTTAAAGATAACCTGGGATGTCAAAAATAATAAATAGATAAAATCCAGTGCCGTACGCTTCATAAATATGGCTTGAAATAAACTTACTTGAATAGAACTCAATGATTTTTAACTTGTCTCTTTATATTTTGCTGCTAATATAGGTTTTTAAATACAAATAACGACAAACGGTAAAGAAGTAAACCAGCTGATTGTGCATAATCCGTTATGGTGTTTTCTATACTAATGCATGTGCCGTATATGCTGATTACTATTGACAGTCTGCATTATCTATTGTGCTCATACATTGATAAATTGTATGGAGAGATTATATTCTCTGCTTGTTGCAGGATCACTAGATCCTTTTAAGGTACACTTCGCACAGCACTCAGCTCTGAACTGTTGGCTGAGGGATCTAGTCCCAGTCACTGCAGGCAACAGTCCTCGTGCGCAAAACTTATGGAGAAACATGCAGCTGTCATGAATTGATAAGGCTCTGATTTGCAGCTGGTCACCGTTATATGTTGCTTCTGTTTTCCGTGAAGGCTTAAAGTGTGCCCGAGTCAAAGCTCGGGTACAAAATCCGATATTTGCCTAAAGAGAAGGAAGCATCGGGATCCTATTGAAGCTTCCCTCAGTGGTCTGCTGTCCCCTGTCGCTGAGCACCCCCCCCCCCCCCAAGATTAGGGACAAGGCGTTGCCGTGTCACTAATCCTTTTGGGGCCATGCGGCACCTCTTCCGCATTCATGGCTGCACAGTAGACACTTCTAATGCAAGGCCATGAATGCGGAAGAGGAGCAGTGTGGCCCGATTTAAGGGGCCGCGCTCAGCAATGGGGGACTTACGATAATCAAGGGAAGTCTCAATGAGATCCTGAGGCTTCCCTCTCTTCATGGTAAGTATATGATTTTTAACCCGAGCTTTGGCTCGGCTTCGCTTTAAGCAGGAAAGGATCACAGCAAACTAGAACCTTACAAATCTACTTCTCCATGAGTTCTGCTTCAAGAAGCTATTCTAACCCCCTTGGCGGTATGAAAAATACCGCCAGGGGGCAGCGCAGCAGTTTTTTTTAATTTTTTTTTTAAAATCATGTAGCGAGCCCTCGGCAGCGCAGCAGTTTTTTTAAATTTTTTTTTTTAAATCATGTAGCGAGCCGAGGGCTCGCTACATGATAGCCGCTGCTCAGCGGCATCCCCCCGCCCGCTTCAATCGCCTTCGGCGATCTCCGATCAGGAAATCCCGTTCAAAGAACGGGATTTCCTGGAGGGCTTCCCCCGTCGCCATGGCGACGGGGCGGGATGACGTCACCGACGTCACTGACGTCGGGACGTCATTGGGAGTCCCGGGCCACCCCTCGGCGCTGCCTGCCACTGATTGGCCAGGCAGAGCACGGGGTCTGGGGGGGGGGTCCGCGCGCCGCACCGGATAGCGGCGATCGGGCGCGCGGCGGCGGCGATCGGGGTGCTGGCGCAGCTAGCAAAGTGCTAGCTGCGTCCAGCACAAAAAAAATTATTTAAATCGGCCCAGCAGGGCCTGAGCGGCACCCTCCGGCGGCTTACCCCGTGTCTAGCACGGGGTTACCGCTAAGGAGGTTACCAAGCTGCATTACACTGATGGTGCCCATACATGATACAATAAAAACGTTTGATTTTCCCTTTTATTCGACCAAAACAATCGAATCGAAAATAATCTTTTATTTTCGATCTAAAAAAATCCAATCAGACATGTTGGAAAAATCTTTATATTCAATGTAACGGAATAATCAAACTAAAATATTTAATCGAAAAAAAATGAAAAAATTGTACCATGTATGGGCACCATTACATACCTGCTATTGCTAAGATCTCTTTTAAACTTTTTATGTGCATCAATGAATGCTGTTAGGGCAGTGTAGAAGATCCCTCTATCTTGTAGTATGAATGTATAGTAATCCAGCCAAACTGTATTTGTAAAAAGGGAACGACACACTTTTCCTCCTGCCTCGTGCAGACTTAGGAACCAATGAAAGGAAAACAGAGAGAGGACAATTCTTGACCTCCTAAACAACAAGCTGTATATTGTATCCATGGTTTCCACATTTTCTTTAAAAAGATTAGAAGCCGCAGAGTAAAGTTTAAAGGTAAAATTTATTAGCAGGTAGATGCTATATAAAACTTTTAGAATTTTGTACTGGAGAGGAGAGAAGCCACAGACATTAAACTCAGTGAAATACATTTTTACTAAATATTTATAATTTAACCTTGATAAATATAACATGTACTTTTACCTATTAATTAGGAACTCTAGCAAAGGGCATAGAAATTATGCATTGCTATTGTCCCATTAACTTTAAAAAATTCTCTTTCTTAAGACTAACTGTCAGATGAAAAAGAAAATAATTTCAGGTCCAGTGACATCCGCACAAAAGCACTTACAAGTTAAAATGAGAAGAGAACTGAAAGAAGTTAACATTTCCAGGAAAAGTCAAAGTATGGTTAGATGGGAGCAAGTTCATATTGAATAACTGAAAACATTTTTAGACATGGTGTAAGAAAAGATGGGTTTGTTTTGAATGGATACCTCGTATGCCCCGAGTTGGCCAAGGACATGAAATAAAACATTTTTGAGTCATCAAATATAAAGCTAGACATAGTGCAATTGTTTTCACGTATTTTACATAGCACTTAAAGCTGAACTCAGGAGGACGCAGCTAATATCTACCTGATGCATCACAACATCACACTGTCCCCCTCTCACCTTGTTCTGGCACACATGCACCCCCAGCCGCTACTGCCTGCTATACCTATGATAAAGTAACAAGGATATCTAGAAACCTTCCACCCCATTTTTTAACTAAATAAGTGGTGATTTGGTTGCAGATTCGAGCGTGCATGAAAAAGGGCGTGCAGAAAAAAGGGTGCCGCTGGATAACGAATTGGCGCTGGTTGATAAAGAAATCTCAATAACGATAAGTATCATTAACAAAATTGATTAAAGATAAATACCGTTTTAAAACAGATGGGAGATGAAAACAAAAAGATATTACATTTAAAAATTGTTACTTAATTCAACAATACAGCTTAACCTAACCATACTCTCACACAGAACCCTCCCCTGGTGGTGCCTAACCCTAACCACCCCCCTGGTGGTGACTAACCCTAACCACCCCCCTGGTGGTGCCTAACCCTAACCACCCCCTGGTGGTGCCTAACCCTAACCAACCCCCTGGTGGTGCCTAACCCTAACCAACCCCCTGGTGGTGCCTAAGCCTAACCACCCCCACCTGGTGGTGCCTAACCCTAACTACCCTTCCCATGGTGACTAACCCTAACCACCCCACCTGCACAAACACCCTTACACACATAGAAATGATAACATATTTGATAACGTAAAATTTAACATACAAACAATATACTGTAATATGGCAAAAACTTTAACGTTGCAAGTTTCTAAAATGATAACATATTTCAAAAACTTCTAATATTTGCTTTGGGTGCCGTATTAACGATAAATGCATTAGAGTCTATGGCGGCGCCCTTTTTGTCTACTAGCAACTGGCACCCTTTTTTCCTTCCAGGCTCAAGCTGCTGGCTGTGGGGGTGAGGTCACTGGTTGCAATTGCATTAGGGCTGCCTTTCGCTTATATAACACTTAGGCCTATATGCACTTAATTTTTTCTCCTGAGTTTTCTCCTAGGAGATATTTTTCATCCTCTATTTAAAATAACTTTTCAGCACTTTGCAATTGAAAAAGTACCAAAAAGTAGGTGAAAAGATACACTCAAAATTATTTTGATACTAGTGACCTTAGCCCGTTTAATAACGGGTTCTAGGTCTGTCACCGCCGCCACCAGTAAGCGCACACGCCTGTCCCTGCGGCACATGCGCAGTAGCGCAAACGCAGGGACACACACACGGACATGGGACGCAGAGACCCGGGGGTTTTATTAGGTAGGATTTTGAGTATTTTCTCGCTTGCTGGTGATTTAAAAGGCATTCAACTGACAAGGTGTGAAAATATCACCAAGGAGAAAAGACAGGAGAAAACGTTAATTGCATAAGGGCCATTGTGTGAAACTTTTCTTTGACTTCTTCCCACACGTGCTACTCTGAGTCAAAGTTTGATTGCATGCTCATAATCCATCTCATCATTCTGTATTTTGTTTTATTTTTTATAATTTTGTTTATTTTAGATTTTACAATACAAGTTAGAAATAACATTGCAATCTTATTGAACATGCATATGAGTTCAATTATATCATCTCATCATCGGGAATTATACGGTTGCAGTAATGCTGAACATATCAAAAGGGAGGGGAAGAAAACAAAAGTAAAATAAAAAGATAGAAAGGAAACAAAAGAAAAACAAACACGGATGATGTCAGGTTCAGAAGCAATAGGTGTCCACAAATAAATTAACAAAGCAATAAAGTACCAGAACAATGTGACAGCACAATACTACAAGTTCAAGTTGATATCAGACTTGTGGCATAATAGAGAGAGTATAGGCTTCTTTCTAAGACTTGTGTGAGTTATGGTTTGGGAAAAGAGCAAAAGGTGGTATGGCTCTTATTTCTGTTAAGAGAGTATAACATTTTGCATAGTATTTACAAGTGAAGCAGGTTGCGTTCTTCTATTCCTAGATTATGTTGATAGATAATAAAATGTGTTGTACTAATGCTGGGCATACATGGCACGTTTATGCACCAGGATCGAGCCAGCGACTCGATGCTGGTGCGTCACCGCTCGTCCGCGCGGGCACTTCCTTCTCAGCGCTTATCAGCGGTTCGTTTTTGCCTATTGTCCGCCCGCGGGAATTGAGCCGGGAATCGATCCACGCAGTGACCGGACATGACGGGAATTATCAATCAAGCCATCAGCGGCTCGATTGATAAGAAGAATCTGGGCCGTGTATGCCCAGCATAAGGGAGGGTATTTAGTCTTCCATAGAAGTACAATGGCTTTTTTTGCTGCGATTAGTAGATGAGTCACTAAAATTCTGGATTGTTTTGGGTATGCATCTAGATCTATGTGGAGAATCGCTGTTTGTGGGGATAAATTGATAGTGGATTGGGATATAGATCTGATAATGTGTTTCAGTTGTTGCCACATAGTTGTAAGGAGGGGACATCTCCAAAATATGTACATAATGTCTCCTCTGTGGCCGCATTCCCTCCAGCACTTGTCTGTGATCGTGGTATCAAATCAGTGAAGCAGAGCAGGAGTGTAATAACATTGTCACCCATAATTCTGTTTTAAAGGACACCTGAAGTGAGTTAAAAAAAGTTAGATATTTATACTCAAATGAATGATCTAGAAGCTTCCTGGATCCTTCTACAGTCCAAAATTTCAGTTCATGCACAAGCAAAATGCATCAATTAGGTTTCTTCTGGCTGCTCGGCATGCGTGAGTACGGTCTGCGCATGCCCGTTGCACAGAATATATGACTAACCATAGGGAAGAAACACTGTGAGTGTCGGCTTTTGCAACAGTAGCTGTGTACAAAATAAAGAAAATGTGGCAAAATGCTAATTACTTAATTTAACACTAAAAAAAAATAAAAATGACTAGAGACAAAGCACCCCTAAGTAGTTACCTTGCTTAAAGGACTTACGAGGCGAACTGGCCCCAAAAAGTTAAATACCTGTATGAAATATCAATGCACGGAGGGTGCCGTCCGCGCCCTCCGTGCCGTTCCACCGGGTCCCTGCATCTCAATGTGCCCCCCCAGCCGGTCCCGACCCCACAGCCCGGGTAGGGCTCTCCTTCCTCCAGTAAGATGGCCGCCGGAGCTGGCCGTGGCTGCACAGTCCGCATATGCGCGAGTGCAGCTGCGCAGCTCTAGGGCCTTCCCCCCGATCCACGCAACAGGAGACGGCCTATAGCGTGGATCGGGGGGGAGGCCCTAGAGCTGCCAGCTCCGGCGGCCATCTTGCTAGAGGAAGGAGATCCCGACCCGGGCTGCGGGGTCACATTGAGATGCGTGGACCCGGCGGAACGGCACGGAGGGTGCGGACGGCGCCCTCCGTGCATTGATATTTCATACAGGTATTTAACTTTTTGGGGCCAGTTCGCCTCGTAAGTCCTTTAAGTAAATTTAAGTGGAATTGGACTTGGATTGTTTACAATACTGGATAAAGGGGAAAGAGACACCAAAAGAAGATAAGTGCATTAAAAACAAATAAAATGAAAAACAAAGTGAGGTGGCATACCTCAATGAAAACAAATTCACGGATTAATAGAATTTTATTGCACTGGCAACGTGTTTCGTAGGTGCATATCCATGTTCTCAGGCCACACAACAGTTCCTAATAGTGCTTGTAGCCACAAATAAGGCACTTTATTTGTGGCTACAAGCACTATTAGGCACTGTTGTTTGGCGTGAGAAAGTGGGTATGCACCCATGAAACACGTTGCCAGTGCAATAAAATTCTATCAATACCTCATTTTTTTCATTGTATTTGTTTTTAACACATTTTGGCCTTGATTCACTATTCGGCGCTAACACTTAGGGCACACTAACCGGCTTAGCGCCGGTTAGTGAATCAAGCCCTTTATCTTCTCTGGGCGCCTCTTTCCCCTTTATCCTGTGCCTTCACCCTCCTTTTGGAAGGGGATCATCCCTCTTTGACCAATTTAGGTCATTTGAGGTTTGCTCTTTATCAAGAGTGCGACCATCACCAGCTCCGTCTGGTTACCCGAGTAGAGTTGGGGTTATACATCTCCACCTGCTTTTAGTGGTCGGTTGCCCTTCTGCAACCCACCTTTCTGAGTATAATCCATCCGCACATTCTACATACTTCTGGTACTGTGACATACTGCACCATTTGGGCTCCTGTTGTCTCTGTGTTTTTATTTTGCAGGTTGCAATTTTTATTATCCCTACATTTTGTGTGTTTACGATACTATTTCAGCAAGTGGTACTGGTGCTGGAGGGGGGAAAGGAGATATGCATACTTACTCATATAATCCTTCTCTCTTGGCTGTGCCCCCTGCTTGTTTGCTACAGCTTGGGCTACAGAGGTGGCTGTGAAACCTGGTACAACGTTTCCTCATCACCCTTCTGTCCCCTAATGATCAGGGGAGACTCTAGGCATAGGCAGCACAGGCCATTGCCTCTTGCAAGCTACTTATCACCTTGAATAGCACAAGGCCCACTGTCTTTCATGCAGCTTACAAAGTTTAGGAACCAATTTCATTCTGTTAAATTGCCAAGCTTTCCACTTTTCCCATTTTTCATTATGACAAACTCAATATCTGAAGGGAAAAAATACTGCAGCCTGATTTGACGCTGAAATTCTGATTAGCCTCTTGGAATGACTCAATAATAAAAACCCATTTCCTTGCAAAAGTGCAATCAGCATGAATGTTTCTTAATCAACTGTATATAAATTTATAATGCTTTCGACTTGATCATAAACAATTAGGCAATGCACAAAGGTTCCATTTTGTTCTCATATTGTGCAGTATTTTTTTTAATACTTTTTGCTTATTGTATTAGATTTGCCTTAATTATGAATCTATTATCTAGCACATGTCTTCATTAAGTGTTAAAACTAAAATATGCACTAAAAGAAATCTTTTTAAATAATATCTGCAATTTTATTTTAATATGAGAATATGTATGCTATTTTTCAGCATTACATAATTCTTTTTAATAAAATAGTTTTATCTAAAAAAAGTAAAACATTATTTTGAAGTATTTGCTTATTTCTACTGTTTGCATGTATACCACATATTTTAGCTATTTTGAAAGATAGTATTGTGTCAACTGTCTCTAATTTGTATTTAGAACATTTTTTAACATTATCTGGAAGTCTGGTTAGTTCCATGAACAGTAAAATGACAAGTATACATTTTTTGTGTGCGAAGGATTATCTTCACTTAGGGCTGGTGCACACCGAGCGGCTTTTTGGGCGTTTTCAGATCCGCTTGCGGCTGCGGATCTGCTTGGTCAATGTATCTCAATGGGGTGGTGCACACCAGAGCGGCAGGCGTTTTGCAGAAACGAAAAATGCCTGGGTGAGGCATTTTTTGGATTTCGGATGCGTTTCTGCCTCAATGTTAAGTATAGGAAAAACGCAAACCGCTCTGAAAAACGGCACTTCAGAGCGGTTTTGCAGGCGTTTTTGTTACAGAAGCTGTTCAGTAACAGCTTTACTGTAACAATATATGAAATCTACTATACTGAAAACTGCAGCAGCAATCCGCAAAACGCTAGCAAAACGCCTCATAAAAATAAAAAAAAGCGTTTAAAAATCTGCTAGCATTTTGCGGATCTGCTAGCGGGTTTTGGTGTGCACCAGCCCTTAAAAGTGGGTTCACAAATCCAATTTTGATTAGCCAATGGTTGCCCGCTTTTACCTCTTCTATGTAGTATGAGAGCGTTAGTTACAAAATGAGTTCATGGTATTCAAAATCTGCTTGCCCTCATACTACATGGAAGTGGTAAATTTGGCCAATCATCGACCACACACAATTGGATGTGTGTATAAATCCTTACCTGAGGAACAACAAACATCCTTATGAAATCACCTGTCACCAGTATGATACACCTGTCTCCTGGGGCCATATGCAATTCACTTTTTCACCTGAGTTTTCTCCCAGGTGATATTTTAACAACTTGCAAATAAAATGCCTTTTACACCAATAGCAAGCAAATAGATACTCAAAATAATTTTGACAGTACCTTTTCACCCAATTTTTGGTATTTTTTCCACTGCAAATTGCTAAAAAGTTATTTTGAATTGAAGATGAAAATTATCTCCTAGGAGAAAACTCAGGAGAAAAACTGAATTGCATATGGACCCTGGCATTTTTTACAGCCAGGTCATACTGCGGTCCAGTTGCGGTGGTTCATTATAGATGCGGTCCCCCCACTCATTAGGGATAGGAATAGATTGCTTCTTTAGTATGAAGTCAAATGGATTTGGAAATTTGATTGCATTTTGCATAAAGGTTTAAATGAAAATAGTAATTTTGCTTGCTTCCTCTGATTTTCTTTCTAGGGGGGACTCTACTGATAAATAATGGATGTTGACTCCTCTAAATGATAAGTGCTTTGATTCATGATGCATAATTTTGCAGTGTGCTTTCTTGTTTTGGTTATTTAAAAATTTAAGATTGTGGCTTTGATGCATTGTTAAAATTAGTATCTGATACACACCTGTCTTTTCCTCTGATTATTCAGCGTAGACACTCTGTGTAGTTTCCTGATTTCTATATATTGTATTTGTATATGATGTAATTGTACTGTATATGATGTCACTTCCTGGGGGTGGGTATATATTACCTGTTTGCACTGTGAGTGGTACACCCGAGGAAGGGCTCCACCCAAAACATGTAGTGTGTTCACTGAGCTCCAATACAACTTGTTGCTGCATATAGTCTTTGAGTTCTTGTTCAATTGCTATTTGACTACAGGAGTGGTGCACCTGTCGGATGCTGGTCACCGGCTGGCCTGAGTATTGCTTGTTTATCCCAAAGGTATGGAAGCTTTGTTTTATTGAGACATGACCTGTTTATATGTGTGTTTTCATATGCATTTTCATTCTCTGTTGATCCATTGAAGATGCTATAAAAAGAAATAAACACTAATGATTTTGGTGAGACTGGATAAAGGATATGGTACAGACTGAGAAATAACACCTATCATCATGAGATATGAAAGATTTAGGCGTTAATGCAAATAAAGCACTCATTCCAGGTGTACCAGAGGGAAGGGGGATGTGATTTCCACATTTCACGTGGTAGCACCTGCCAGAAACATGACTGACAAATAGTGTCGGTGTTACACTATCCTGTTCTTTATACCACATTCCAATGAAAAAGAGGTTGGCATGTTGCTTATGTATATAACAGAAGAGAAAAGAGCACTTTGCCAGCCAACCACTATTATTATATCACTAATTGACGAAAAGGAGCCCGGGTTGTGGTTGATAATAAGGGCTGCAGTTCAGGGCTGGTTTTAGGAACAATGGGGCCCCAGGGAAAAATTAACCCAGGCGCTCCACTGACAGACATCCCCTTTCCCCAACCATAAAGCAGCATTATGGGCCCTTTGTTGCAGCTATATTTCCCCACAGGGCCCCTGAGCCAGCTGCACCCCTCCTCACTCACCCCCAACTTAGCTGTGCTCCCCAGGGCCCATTCAATGTCTTTAATAGAGTAGCAATTAGCCTGTCCCAGCAAGCATACTCCTCTGTGGTGCCCACTGGGACAGGTGAGATGCTACTCTTTCAAATATGTGGCAGGGGAGCACAGTTATGTTGGTGGGGGACACCTTGGGGGCCCCTATAGGCTCTGGGGCCCTGGGGCAATTGCCCCTGTTTCCACTATGGTAGCGCCGGCCCTGCTGCAGTTTGATAATAAATATAGCAGAGGGGGGCAATTATTTTACTCCAGTTAGGTGTACATTGTGCAATATTTTTGAGAGCTTCTGACATTGCTCAGGATTTACCGGTAAATTCAAGTGTCGGCTTCACCACAGAGCGGATTCTCTTTGTCCACCGCTCAGTGGACCAATGTACAGTTATTTCACATAGGTGATATAATAATTTATATAATAATACTGTATATACCCTGTTTTCCTAAAATTAAGTCATCCACCGGAAGTAAGCACTAGCAGGAATTTCGAGCATGCACAAAACATAAGCCCTACCCCAAAAGTAAACCCTAGCGGCAGTAAGGGGAAAAAGTATGGCAACCTGTGTTATTAATGGAGCTGATGGTCTTGTGGGCAGAACCATGGCTCCATAATTGGGCCACTCACTGCACTCGCTGCTACACAGCAAGTGCAGTGATTGGCCCAGTAAAAGAACCATGGTCCCGCCTGTGAGACTATCAGCTCCAGTCGAAACACAAGTTGCTGTAATTCTTTTACATTGGCTGTAGCTCTGGAACACAATGTCATGGAGCGGGTGGAGAGAAGAGGATGCAGGGAGACATTAGAGGACAGTATGTTTATAAATGTATTTTAAATCAGAAACAAAGAAGTGTTATGAATGTACAACTATAAAGAAAATCAGGGAGGAGGGAATACCTTTCCACAAAACTGTGCATGAATCATATATACTATAATTTTAGCAATGCCATTTTAATGCTAATTTTGAGATGATGATATCTACTGTATAATTTGTTAATAACAGTTTAATTAAGAAAACGTTTACTAGATTATTCACTTCAGCTGATATTATTTGCATCCTTCATAAGCAATATCTTGCTATATATAGTCTTAAATGTTATCGCTAGCTGTGTAAGACTCTGTTGATTAAAACCCTACTGTGCAGTTATATGATATGTAATGGATACCACATGTCCCTAATGGATAGGTTACACCTGCTGTAATTTAGTGTATGATATAGTACTTTAATTAAAAATAGATGTACTTTAATCACATCCATCTGAATAAGTGCCAGCTAGTAAATTATGATTGTACAGTATTAATTTATCATTTGCATATTATTTGGCATGGTAACTGTTTAGTGCTTGTCTCTGATTAATGTGTATAGCTGTGTGAGTCAATTTGAGGCATCAAAAGAGATTGGGCTTGATTCACTAAGACAAATAGCACGCCTTATCAAAGTCAGCACACCCTATCAAAGTTAACTTGCCTTATCAGAGTAGCATAGCGAGCGCTACGAACTGCAGGGGCTCAGGGCAGGACGAGTGGAGCTCTCGTCATTGCCAATTAGCAGGAATAAGTTCGCTATGCTACTCTGATAAAGTGTGTTAACTTTGATAAGGCGTGCTATTTGTCTTAGTGAATCCAGCCCATTCAGTACTAAAGAGTATATTTACTAAACTGCAATAATGTGTAGTATTTATTTGCGTAAAGCATTACTGTGCATAACTACAGTTCTTTACTAACATTATATTAGCATATAAGTAACAAATGGACACTAACTTAATTCATGTCTCAGTTAAAGAGAACCCGAGGTGGGATTTTATTATGCTAGTTGGGCACAGAGGCTAGTTGTGCACACTAACAACAGCCTCTGTTGCCCCATGGTGTGCCTCCAAGACCCCCCTACGCGCCGCTATACCCCCTGCAGTGCTGGCGACACGCAGCGTGTCGCCAACACAATGTTTACCTCTGCTCTGTCTGTCAGCGCCGCTCCCCCGCCTCCTCTGTATCGGTGCTACCCACCCGCGTCACTTCCCTCTAATCAGCGGGAGGGAAGGGACACAGGAGGGTAGCACCAATACGGAGGAGGCAGGGGAGCGGCGCTGACAGACAGCGCAGAGGTAAACATTGTGCTGGCGACACGCTGCGTGTCGCCAGCACTGCGGGGGGTATAGCGGCGCGCAAAGGGGTCTTGGAGGCACACCATGGGGCAACAGAGGCTGGTGTTAGTGTGCACAACCAGCCTCTGTGCCCCACTAGCATAATAAAATCCCACCTCGGGTTCTCTTTAAGCCTGGTACACACTTTCAATTTTGATTGGCCAATTACTGACCAATTTTACCACCTGCATGTAGTATGACGTTTTACCTACACAATCTGCTCATGGTATTTATTATCTGTTGAAGCTCATACTACATGGAGGTGGTAAAAGTGGTAAGTGATTTGCCAATAATAATTGAAAGTGTGTACCAGGCTTTAGGTGTGTTTGTACATGTTACATACATTTTCCGTTTGCATTACGCACAATATTATCATTGCGTACGTTAAACCCTACTAACCTGTGTATGCAGTATTACCATATTGCATTAGACTCTACTATATTTGATACACTTTATTTATTTCTTGGCTGCCAATCAATGTTGTCTTTTGTTTCCTGATAGCAATTGTCTTTGCATACAGTATGATTATAAAAGTATTCCTCAGTCTCTAGCTGGTTCATCTTTTGCACTGGTACATCTGAATAACGTGAGTTGTGTGCTGTTGCGCAGGGATTCCTTATCTAAAGTACATGAATATTAGGTTTATTTTCTTGTATCTTGTAAGGGAAACAGGTGTAACTATAAATCCATGTTACCTTGTTGATTGGCGTGGTCAGCTTTTTCTTTGTAGTAGTTTATTTTAGCTGTGTTGATGCCGTATAATCTAAAATGAAGTTTACTCTTTACTCTTTTTTTATTTGCACCAATGGTAAAGTCTAATGCTGGGAACACACAATGCAATATCCCATCCTTTTGACGGGTGATTGGACAGGAAGTTGTATGGTGTGTACAGGTCCAAACTGCTCCCGATCGATAAAGGGATCAATTTTTTGGATAATAACTTAGCAAAAAAATCCATTTTTCTCAATCTGAAATGGATTGGACATGTCGGAAATAATCACTCAATTCCTGCCGATCGGGCGGGAAATTGCATTGTGTGTTCCCAGCAATAAAGAGAGCCCGAGGTGGTCTCATATAATTGAAAAATACCTAGGCTACTTGACCGGGGGGCTGGGCTGATCAGGTAGCCGCTATCCCCACTGCTCTTTGACACTCCTGAGGCTCGCACTGCCTCACTTTCACTTTCGTGACCTCTGGGTCATGACCCTGGAAGGAGAGAGATCTCTCTCTCCCAGCACGCAGGGAGGCGGGGGAGCGGCAGGGGGCACGGCCAGGGAGAAAGCCTGCAGGAACGCCCCTAGTAGGAATCTTGAGCACGGAATCCCTCTCCTCGCATTACCCTCTGAGATAGCGACAAATATTGTTGGTAATTTCAGGGGGCTATAGCAGGCGGTGGGGGCACAGAGAGCAGCAGTGGGGGACACAGAAACATGTCATGAGGCAGAGAACATGCCTCTGTGTTCCATCTGCCCCCCTGCCGCACACCTCAGGTTCCCTTTAAGGATTAGCTTTCAGGAATGATTCCCTTTGTCAGATCCTGAGCATATGGACTCAACTTCCTAATTTTATGTAATATAAGAAGACAATGCAAAAATGTAATTAGGTAGAGAGGAGGTTTAAAAAGAACTCCCGGATAGCAATCATAAAAATGTTGGGTAATCATTTAGTAAGATCAACTTTGTCCTGCAAGTAGGGATTTTTTTTTTGGGGGGGGGGGGGGGGGATCTCTGTGGTGCTTTCACAATTTGCTTCATGCATAATATGAGGTACATCACATTGGTGGAAATTGCCAGGACGTAACTGTGATGTTAAAGGTCCCTGTGATATGTGTGACAATTGATGACTGGTTAACAGGGTCAGACTGGGCCACAGTAGTACAGTTTTTTACCTCAGTGGGCCCCACCTCCAGGTCTCTGGTGCCCCCCCCCCCCCTTGTCTGACAGAGCGCCAATTGCTGCCTGCAGCACAAAAATTCTCTTCTCAGTGCTGTAATCACTCATGCTGAGAGCAGTGGCTTAGCTAAGGAGCTGTGGGCCTTGATGCAAATTTTACAATGGGGCCCCCCAAGTACTCTATATATAACAATAACAAGGTGCAAGAAGGGGATGGGAAATAGCTTGTTAATGATTACCACTGTTCAAAGTATCTATAGAAGTGATTATTATGAGCACAGGACCAATAGAGAGGTAATACTGTAGTTGAGGGAGGGCCCTTCGGGGCCCATATGGCCCAAGGGCCCTGATGCGGTCGCAACCTCTGCGGTCGCAACCTTTGCAAAGTAGGACATTACTTTATATTGAAGGAGGGGACTCAATGCAAAGTTTTGCTGGTCAGCAGTGTCTCTGAATTACAATGCTGCTAAGATCATGTACATTTGGCCCTGTCCATAATACATCATGACCACGCCCACCTTCCGGTGCATGGTCACTCCCTTTTTTTACCGCAATCATGGGATGTGTGGGCCCCAGGTTGAGATTTCTTTGGTGGGTCTACAGTGTCCCAGTCCGACCCTGCTGGTTAATGTTATTGTACTGTACAGTTTGCAGCTTTAACTGTTGTGGAGTTTCACATAATGACAGCATTGTCAAGGGAATTAAATCATGCAAAGGGAAATGTGCCCCATTTTGCTTTCATACTTACTCTCAAAAGAGTAGGGAATGTGCACAAGTAATCATGTAAAGGACTTTGTCAAATTTAAATCTCTCCACTGGCTGTGTGCCCAAAACTGTTATTTACTTGGTGGTGGGGCGCACTATGCTGCATGGGGCAAGACACTGCACATGTATGACAAAAACTGCTAATCCAGCGCAGGAGATTTGGGCGCCACCATAGACCGTAATAGGAGTTATGGCTACAGCGGCACACAGGGAGTAACTTCGGTGCTGTCAGAAGACGGAGCTGAAGTTACTTTTAAAACACTGTAACTCACCTTCCAGCAATTGCTGGAAGCCGAATTACATCATTCCCCACTATCCACATCGACCTAGAGGAGGAATAGTAATTAATGTTGCCGGGTACTTGTGCAGCAGCAGGATAAGCCATATACCGGCTGTATCCTGCGCCCAAGTCTACCGGCGGCGAATCCTCTTGTACACATGTATGGATGCTATCTAATCAGTGCTGCTGTGAGGCGGTGCTGGAGGGGGCACGTGCAGGGTGAATGGCCAATAAGTGTGGGGCAGGGCAGAGGGGGAAGTGTGCGGGATGGAAGGACATACATACGACTTAGCAATTATTATTATAGATTCAGCATATTTGCATAGCACCAATTTATTACATAGTGTTCATTCACTTCAGCCCAATCAATCAAAGGAACTTGTGATTGAATCAGGGCTAGATTTACAATAAGGCACTGTAGGCATGTTCCTACAGGCGCTTCATGATGGAAAGGCAGCTCAATCTCTGAGTGCATCTCACCCTCCTTCCCTATGCAGAGCCCTGATGAGAGTGTAAATAAGAAGTTACTCACCCTGCTCTCGGCATTCCACTGACCAGCTCTTCCTTTAGTCAGGGGCACCTCTAGCTACCTAATACTGAAGATAGCTCTGGCAACCTAATACTAAGGGGTACTTGTAGCTACCTATGATGGGCAAGGGAAGGAAGTGAGAATTGACAGCTTGACAGCGGGTGTTTGCAGGCTCATGGGGATGAAGTCTATGGTGCCAGGACATTTGTGACTATAGGCTCCAGTGATGTAAATCTGGGCTTGGATTGAATGGAACCTATGAGCAAATGTTATGGCTAGTTTGTTATGTCTAGCTTAGGCATTTATTATGTTTTTTTTTAATACAGCGGGAAGGTCTCTGTGATGTTTGGGAATGAGCAAGGTCTCTCTCTTGAATGAGTGACCATGGAAGTGGCTGAGTTAATATGTTTGACATATTTTTCGTGAATATTTATGGTGGTGAACAATCAGTATTCAATGTGAGGTTGATTTTAAGAGAAATAACAGCTAATCTAATTACCAAAACTGTGAACTTGCTTTGACCAGTTTTCATGCATGAAAGTTTAAAAGAGTCATTAGGAAAAAAATCTGTTAATTTCTCTACTGCAAATCCAATGATTCACATACATCCCCATCTCAGATATGCAATATGGCTCTTTCCTCTTTTCATGTAGGGCTATATTACATTAGGGAACAGCAAATTGTATCTCTCTGTGTTTCATGTTCACTTTTCAAGTCCATGGAGAGTCTTGGATCTGTTCATAGTAGCTTCTGATTTTGTTTTTTCCTTCAAATAATAACTAATAAATGGAAGAACTGACTCTCGAGAGACAGCTCTTCATGTTGTTCAGCTGAGCCCATTCATTAAAATGTATAGATTATCTTCTCACATAAAATGAAAGCAAACGTGACTAGTAAAAAGAATAAACGTTAGATATTTACCTCAGTAGAGGGACGCCTTTGGATGACCCAGCTTCTCCGATTCTCCTGCAGCCCACCGCTATATGCCAGGACCCTCTTCTTCCTCATGGCCATTCTCCTGTCCATGTAAGAGCATGGTTATCCAGTGCATGGAGCATGGAGCCCATCGTGCATGGAGGTAAAAGCCTTTGTAAAATAAGTTCAGTGAGTCCCAGTGCAGGAATGGTGAGCTTGAGGGGATGAGGAAACCCTCTGCATTATACAGAAGCTTCACTCTACTATGGAAAGTATCTATCTTTTTCACTTTTTAATCTCACAGTAGTGTTGGGCGAACAGTGTTCGCCACTGTTCAGGTTCTGCAGAACATCACCCTGTTCGGGTGATGTTCGAGTTCGGCCGAACACCTGGTGGTGTTCGGCCAAACTGTTTGCGTTCGCCCGAACGGCTCAATTCCTGGCCGAACCTGGCCGAACAGGGCCCCTGTTCGGCCGAATACGGCCCCCCTATGGGGTCGCAGGCATAAGGGGGGAGCATGCCCCGATCGCGGGGGGTCGGAAATTCCCCCCACCCCCTCCGCTAGTGCTCCCCCCTCTGCCCGCTTCCCCATACAAAAGTTTAAGGAAAGTACCGGTGGTAGTGGATGGCCTGGCAGTGGCACTGTGGAGTGAGGAGGAGGAGTCCGGAGAGTGACGCGTTGAGGGAGGCCGGGCAGCGGGCGTGAGGTCAGAGAAAGGGCGGAAGTACCACAAGGGTACTACCGCTGAACCGCCCGCTGCCCGGCCTCCCTCAACGCGTCACTCTCTGGACTCCTCCTCCTCACTCCACAGTGCCACTGCCAGGCCATCCACTACCACCGGTACTTTCCTTAAACTTTTGTATGGGGAAGCGGGCAGAGGGGGGAGTGCTAGCGGAGGGGGTGGGGGGAATTTCCGACCCCCCCCCCCCCCGCGATCGGGGCATGCTCCCCCCTTATGCCTGCGACCCCATAGGGCCCCCAAAAGCGGGATGTTCGGGGAGTTCGGGGTTCGGCCCGAACATGCCGAACATCGCGGTCATGTTCGGCGAACTTACCCGAACATCCAGGTGTTCGCCCAACACTACTCACAGGTACACTTTAAGGTGAAGCCTATCTTGGAGTAAAATATACCCTCCTATAACATTTAATCCAATCATAATAATGTGGACTTTAAAGGTTACCAGATGCGAATTAAGCTAGAGAGACGGGGGAGCAGGCATATTCTGTTACCCGTCCTGATGCCTACCGCTCTCCCTGTTCTCCTCTCTGCTCCTGCAGTCTACTTAAATGCCCCTCTAGCAGCCTCTTCCGGGTTGCCAGATTCGGGCACTACTGCACAGGCGCTGGCCCGGGCTGCTCACATACTATAGCACGCACCAGTGGCCGGGAGCACTCTGCGCATGTGCATGACATCATGTGCACAAAGTAGTGACCTCACATGCATGCGCAGAGCACTCCTGGCCACTGGTGTGCACTGTGGGATGTGCATGCCCATATCGCGTCCTGCAGAGTGCTGATCGGTGAATGGGAACATGTGTTACACACACACACACACACACACACACACACACACACACACACACACACACACACACACACACACACACACACACACACACACACACACACACACACACACACACACTACTATTATAAGTACACAGGATAAAGTGTGGAGACATTGAAATACATTAAAAAATAAATCTCCCATAGTTATGGATCCCTTCTACTCCCTCCACATAATTAGCAGAATAAAAAACTTGGTTAAAAAAACAACCAAAAAACAAAGTGATAGCAATTAAAAAAAATAAAAATATAGTTACCTGTGGGACTCAGCTTTTAAACATGTATGTCATGAGGGTATATTACTGTTATTTGTGCACATAAGGGCTTGTGATTATTGCTATAGTATAAGGAAACACAAAATGGAAAAAAAATATTTTTTCCAAATGAAATAGTGTCACCATACATTGTACTAGGGAAATAATTTAAATGTTGCGATAACCAGGGACACATAAAATGTGTGGATTTTAAACTGTAGTGGTGGAAACTAGGAAATAATGACTTTTTTTCATTTTTATATACCCTTTAAAATGCTTAGGAAATAACATAATTATTTGCAAAAAGTACCACCAAAAAAGGCCTAGTTTGTTCTGCAAAAAACAATATATAGATCATTTCGGTGTGTTAAGTAGTGATAACGTTATTGGTAAATGAATGGGAGGAGCGTGAAATGTAAAAATTGCTCTGATTTATGTGATGTGCGCCTCTCTGATTCCCATTTCCGCATGTCATTTGAAGTCTTGACAGCACACAGTCTTTTATGCTGGCAGTCATTTTCTAGAGTTCGTTTTCACAAAGCTTGTAAGTTAACATAAACAATGACTTTCCTGAACCTTGTAATACTTTCCTGAACCTTGTAATACTTACAAACCTGTAATCTGAACAGATTGTGTAGGTATACATTCATACTACATGTAGGTGGTAAAAGTGATTGGCCAATCAAAATTGTATACACCATTAAGATGCCCACCAACGGTACAATTTTCAGTGAGGAATCGTCTGAGCAATCAGAAAATATGATAATACATTAATGATTGACTATACCATCAATAAACCGATCTGTACTTCCTATCTATCACAACCGATTTATAAAAAAAATGTTTTTCTGATCGCAGTCAATTTGAAACATCAGTGAGGTTTATTTTCTCCCAATTCAACTGCATTTATGTGACTGCTTGGGGATCCTTTGCTGAAAATGTTACTGTTAGTGGGTACCTTTAGGGTGCAAACGTACATTAGATTTTGACTGGCCAATTTTACCACTTCCATGTTGTATGAGAACTTACCTGTACAATCTGTTCATAGTATTCAACAGTTGTTGTCCCTTATATTACATGGAAGTGGAAAAATTGGCCAACCATTAGCCAATGAAAATTGGATGTGTGTGTGTGCACGCTTAAGCCTGGTATGCACATACAATTTTACTGGGCAATCATTGGCCAGTTCTACCACTTCCATGTAGTATGAGAGCTTACCTACACAATCTGTTTAGAGCCGGGATGTCAAACTGGTCCTTTGAGTGCCGAGGTCCTCACACATTTTTGACACAGCTCACATTCATTGATGGAACTGCATCAGGAAAGGTGTGGTCCATCAGGTAGAAAACATCCCTCTCTTTCTCAGTCCATCCTAAACACTGGCATGGATATGGCCCTCCAGGCCTGGAGTTCGACACCTGTGGTTTAGAGTATTTATCTACTGACCCTCATACTACATGGAGTAGGTAAAATTGGTCAGTGTTTGGCTAATCAAAATTGGATATGTGTTCATACCTTTACGTATCATCCTGATTTCTATTACAGTGTATCCATTTAATTTTTGGGTTTAGTTGGTCACTAATGTTCAAATTGAAATTATGGGAACATTGTTGTAAATCTAAGAAGTTTGGTAAACAGTGGCTGGGTAGTGTACTGGTTAAGGGCTCTGCCTCTGACACAGGTGACACAGGGTTTGAATCTCGTCTAATACTGTTCAGTAAGCCAGCACCTATTCAGTAAGGAGTCCTTGGGCTAGACTCCCTGCTACACTGCTACAACCTACTGCATCCTAGTGGCTGCAGCTCAAGCACTTTGAGTGTGCTAGGAGAAAAGTAGTGTTGGGCGAACACCTAGATGTTCGGGTTCGCGAACGTTCGCCGAACATCGCCGCGATGTTCGGGTGTTCGCGCCGAACTCCGAACATAATGGAAGTCAATGGGGACCCGAACTTTCGTGCTTTGTAAAGCTTCCTTACATGCTACATACCCCAAATTTGCAGGGTATGTGCACCTTGGGAGTGGGTACAAGAGGAAAAAAATATTTGAAAAAGAACTTATAGTTTTTGAGAAAATTGATTGTAAAGTTTCAAAGGAAAAACTGTCTTTTAAATGCGGAAAATGTCATGTTTCTTTGCACAGGTAACATGCTTTTTATCGCCATGCAGTCATAAATGTAATACAGAGAAGAGGTTCCAGGAAAAGGGACCAGTAACCGTAACGCTAACCCAGCAGCAGCACACGTGATGGAACAGGAGGAGGGCGGCGCAGGAGGAGAAGGCCACGCTTTGAGACACAACCCAGGCCTTGCATGAGGACAAGAAGCGTGCGGATAGCAATGCTTTTTGCCGCCATGCAGTCATAAATGTAATAAAGATGAGAGGTTCAATAAACAGGGACTGGAAACGCTAACCCAGCAGCAGCAGCAGCAGCACACGTGATGGAACAGGAGGAGGCGCAGGAGGAGAAGGCCACGCTTTTTGAGACACAGCATCCCAGGCCTTGCATGAGGACAAATAGCGTGCGGATATAGCAATGCTTTTTGCCGCCATGCAGTCATAAATGTAATAAAGATGAGAGGTTCAATAAACAGGGACCGGAAACGCTAACCCAGCAGCAGCAGCAGCAGCACACGTGAGGGAACAGGAGGAGCCGCAGGAGGAGAAGGCCACGCTTTTTGAGACACAACATCCCAGGCCTTGCATGGTGAGGTGAACCTTGCAGGCAACGGCATTCTTCAAGCTTCGGGTTATTTTGCTGACCACGTGCTCATGCAACTCAGGAACTGCAGAGCGCGCAAAGTGGTAGCGGCTGGGAACCACGTAACGTGGGGTGGCCACTGACATCATGCCCTTGAAGCTGTTTGTCTCCACCACTCGATATGGCAGCATTTTGCAGGCCAGAAGCTTGGCTATGCTGGCTGTTACTGCCACGGCCCGGGGGTCATTTGCTGGCAATTTCCTCTCGCGATCAAACATCTCCGAGACAGACAACTGAATCGTAGGGCTGAACACTGAAGGGCTGTTGGTTGTTGTGTTTGATAAACACTGGGAGACCTCAAGAGCACTACTCCGGAAAGTGACAGTGTCAGCGTCTGATGTTTGTGAATGTTGTGAACCACGCAATGGCTGGGCTACTGCTGCTGCTGAGGCGGGTCTGGTGGTGAGTCTGGTGACCCCAAGGGAGGCAGTGTTGCTGGTACCCTGTCCTGCCGCGTTTGCCCACAGAGTGGGATTTTTGGATAGCATGTGGCGGCTCATGCTGGTGGTGGAGAGGTTGTTAATACTTTTCCCCCTGCTCAGGCGGGTCTTGCACACCTTGCAAATCGCCATAGTACCATCCTCAGTGCAGTCTTCAAAGAAAGCCCAGACTTTGGAGCACCTGCCTTGCTGGCGATTTCTGTTTGCGCCTCTTTTGCCTCTCACTTGAACTTCCACGCTTGTGGTGCCTGAAATTGCACGCCGCCTACCTTGTGGCACAAGGCGAACTCGTGCAGCAGTGGGTTCTTCAACAGACTCATCTGTGCTGCTGCTACGACGGCGATGTTCTCGTTCACAAACAAAATCTGGGTCTCTGTCCACATTGTCCATGCCCTCCTCTTCCATCTCCTGAAACTCGTCATATGTCATTATGGGGGGCCGCCGCCGTGGAGTAGAGCTCCCCAGAACAACCTCTGTGCAGCTCACTCCAACGTCGTCCTCCAGTTCTTGTCGGCCGACCTCCTGCAATTGCAACCCCTCCTGCCCAACTTGCTCTGGGATTTGGGTTACCGAGTCCTACTCGGACTCGCCTTGTATTTCAGTGCGCGGTGCATTTCCCACAGTTAATGGTTGTGAATCCGGGCACAACATTTCTGGCTGTTCCTCCATTGACCTTTGAAAGGTGTAAGTTTGTTGGGCTGGGACTAGCTCCTGCGAATATCCTATTGTGTCCTGAGGTAATTCATCGGACTGGTTATCTGGCAGTTGTGTGCGTGGTGTCGCTGCCGGTTGTGTCAGCTTTGTGCCCACTGGCTCCTTGTAACTGGCTGAGGACTCGGACCTCGTGCGTGATGTGCTGGTGCTGCTTAACCCACTGCTGGACGCTTGAGAGGTCATCCAAGTAATTATCTGGTCCTGTTCTTTTGGATTTGTGAGGGTTGTTGTCCTGGACAACATGGGCGGTATTGAGTGGGTTTTCTTGGGTGCTCCCCTGTGGCCTGTACGTGAACCGTCAGGGGAAACACCTCTTCCCTTGCCCCTCCCTCTTTCACCGGATTTCTTCCTCATTTCACTTATCCTTAAAGTACACGCTGACTGGCAGCAGTACAGTGGCAGTACAGAAATGCTATACAGTGGTGGGTGAGTGGTGTACCACTATTCCTAGCAGCGACACAGAGCACAATGCTATACAGTGGCGGGTGAGCGGTGTACCACTATTCCCAGCAGCGACACAGAGCACAATGCTATACAGGGGCGGGTGAGCGGTGTACTACTGTTCCCAGCAGACACAGAGTGGCAGTAAACACAATGCTATATAGTGTGGCTGAGCAAGGTACACAGAGTGGCAGTAAACACAATGCTATATAGTGTGGCTGAGCGAGCGGTGTACTACTATTCCCAGCAGACACAAAGTGGCAGTAAACACAATGCTATATACTGTGGCTGAGCGAGGTACACAGAGTGGCAGTAAACAGAATGCTATATAGTGTGGCTGAGCGAGCGGTGTACTACTATTCCCAGCAGACACAGAGTGGCAGTAAACAGAATGCTATATAGTGTGGCTGAGCGAGGTACACAGAGTGGCAGTAAACAGAATGCTATTGTAACGATTGTGGAACTTTCCCCGTGATCAGCGCACAACGCGTGCGCTGATACGGCAGAAATCCTCCACAAGCGTATATTTGCAGGCACCCAGCAAAAGGTGCTACGCACCCGTAGATTGAAAATTCCTGTCGGCAGATGGCGCTGGGGAGTGCAGAGGAACCAATCCTCTGTACCTCCACAAATGCCAGACAGGACTTTGTACGAAGCGCAGAACGCAATCGCAAGAGAGGCGATTGCGAATGAGAACGAGCAAAGGGACAGATTGTATGTGTGTGCGCCAATCAAGTCGCCACCCCGCGACCGCGCACACACAACAGTAGATATGAAATAGGAACGCGATCGCGAGAGGTGCGATCGCCAGACGTGACACAAGGCAGATCAGAACAGAATACGAGGTTAGCAAAGGCACAGCAAATAATACAATGAGAATAACAAGGAAAATAACAAGGAAAATAACAAACGCTAGCTAACCGCGGACACCGCACTCATTCGCAACAGTGCACGCGGTTATGCGCGGTCTCCACGTGATAAGCACAATAGAGACAAGCACGCCTAACTAACCATTGACAGACAAACATGAAACAGAGGACGCGTACGCTTGCTTAACGGTTACCTCACCGAGCCTCCAGCAAGCGTAGCAGACAAGACAGACACACGAAAACAGGGACAAGCGAGAGATAGGATCCCCAGCGCTAGCGAAAAGTGGCTAGCGCGATCCCAGGAGACAGAACAGAAGGATCCCCAGCGCTAGCGAAAAGTGGCTAGCGCGATCCCAGGAGACAGAACAGAAGGATCCCCAGCGCTAGCGAAAAGTGGCTAGCGCGATCCCAGGAGACAGAACAGAAGAGATAGCTGGTAGCAACCGCTGCACCAGCTATACTCCAAGAACAGAGATCAGAACCATTTCCTCTCGACCACCGTTGGGACAGGACAATGGCAACAGAACATACAAACAGATAATACAATCCTAACTGCACTAGGGAAAACCTGCCTAGCGCAGATTCAGGAATTACTCTAAGCTGAACTTCAAACAAAGAGCATGGCTGACACTCCCGGCAGGAGTGTTACACAGGACAAAATCCTTATGAACAGCGAAGCATTGTGGGAAAGACATAGTACTTATAGTAAACGCCTCCAATGAATGTGGCCAGGCAATTTGCATGACAACGTATGCAAATTCCTCTGCAAGCACAAGCTGCAAAACTGAAAGAAGCTTTTCTTTCCAGAGTCCTGCAGCATGCAAATCAAAACAATGGTCAAAAAGCTGCCTGCCTGCACAGGCAGCTGAGCAAATCATCACAGCGATATAGTGTGGCTGAGCGAGCAGTGTACTACTATTCCCAGCAGACACAGAGTGGCAGTAAACAGAATGCTATATAGTGTGGCTGAGCGAGGTACACAGAGTGGCAGTAAACAGAATGCTATATAGTGTGGCTGAGCGAGCGGTGTACTACTATTCCCAGCAGACACAGAACAGTAAACAGAATGCTATATAGTGTGGCTGAGCGGTGTACCACTATTCCCAGCAGCGACACAGAGCACAATGCTATACAGTGGCGGGTGAGCGGTGTACCACTATTCCCAGCAGCGACACAGAGCACAATGCTTTACAGTGGCGGGTGAGCGGTGTACTACTATTCCCAGCAGACACAGAGTGGCAGTAAACAGAATGCTATATAGTGTGGCTGAGCGAGGTACACAGAGTGGCAGTAAACAGAATGCTATATAGTGTGGCTGAGCGAGCGGTGTACTACTATTCCCAGCAGACACAGAGTGGCAGTAAACACAATGCTATATACACTTCAGAAACAAAAACAAAAGACCGAGAGCCCAAATGCTGCAGTATGTCAAAGAAAAAAAGACAAAATGAAATAAAACGAGTTTATACTCACAAACGTGGGTTGCCCCTAGGCAACCACTCCATATGCCGGTGGGGAGAATTAGAACCTGACCCCACTCAGGTATAAGATGTCGCTCTCTGTAGAAAGGAATTTAGGAAGAATCCTTGCCACCATAGGTGGATCGCAACGTGTTAAGGATAAATACCAGAGGCGCCAAAAAGAGTAAAAACAATTGTAAGAATTAAAATGGGGGGAGACGTACTCACCACCCTTCCAACAGACCAAAACCAATAAAAACCACAAAGTTTGGTCAAAGATTCAGCAATTTAATGGTACTCCCGGGTGCTACGCGTTTCACGGGATTATCCCGCTTCCTCAGGCAATCGAACAGGAGTATAAGCTATAAAAGATACAGAACAATAACATTCATAAACGAAGGGGGACCCCAAAAGCTTATAATAATCTAAAACAAAAAACAGCGCTTCAAAATTAAAGTGCAGACCATAGTGCAGACACATACATTCAGTATATAACATTTTACACAACTTTTGTTGTGTAAAATGTTATATACTGAATGTATGTGTCTGCACTATGGTCTGCACTTTAATTGTGAAGCGCTGTTTTTTGTTTTAGATTATTATAAGCTTTTGGGGTCCCCCTTCGTTTATGAATGTTATTGTTCTGTATCTTTTATAGCTTATACTCCTGTTCGATTGCCTGAGGAAGCGGGATAATCCCGTGAAACGCGTAGCACCCGGGAGTACCATTAAATTGCTGAATCTTTGACCAAACTTTGTGGTTTTTATTGGTTTTGGTCTGTTGGAAGGGTGGTGAGTACGTCTCCCCCCATTTTAATTCTTACAATTGTTTTTACTCTTTTTGGCGCCTCTGGTATTTATCCTTAACACAATGCTATATAGTGTGGCTGAGCGAGGTACACAGAGTGGCAGTAAACAGAATGCTATATAGTGTGGCTGAGCGAGCGGTGTACTACTATTCCCAGCAGACACAGAACAGTAAACAGAATGCTATATAGTGTAGCTGAGTGAGGTACACAGAGTGGCAGTAAACAGAATGCTATATAGTGTGGCTGAGCGAGCGGTGTACTACTATTCCCAGCAGCGACACAATGACTGGGGGGACCCTGGCTAGCGTGGCTGGAGCGCGAACTACCCTGCCTGCCTACCCAAAGCTAAACCCACAGACAAATGACGGAGATATGACGTGGTTCGGGTATTTATTTACCCGAACCACGTGACAGTTCGGCCAATCAGAGCGCGTTCGGGTCCGAACCACGTGACCCGTTCGGCCAATCACAGCGCTAGCCGAACGTTCGGGGAACGTTCGGCCATGCGCTCTTAGTTCGGCCATGTGGCCGAACGGTTTGGCCGAACACCATCAGGTGTTCGGCCGAACTCGAACATCACCCGAACAGGGTGATGTTCTGCAGAACCCGAACAGTGGCGAACACTGTTCGCTCAACACTAGAGAAAAGTGCAATATAAATATTTTTTGTCTTGTATAAACACTGTTCATCATTACTAACTATTGCTAATGATTATTTCCCAAAGTGATCTGCTGAGTGAATCGATTGCTCTTAATGCCTGAGAACCGTTGGTCATCATTTAATTTTGATGTAGGTTGTGGTTCTCTTTTTGAACAATAATTTGGCAATGTTTCATCTGTTTTGAAGTACACTCAATTATTATGAAGGGGGTAAGAGGCCCCCAAAAGTAGATAAAACTGAGTTAAAAACAGGTACCGTATTTTTTGGACTATAAGACGCACTTTTTCTCCCCCAAAAGTGGGGAGAAAAAGTCACTGCGTCTTATAGTCCGAATGTACAGCTTTTTGTCCCCCAAAAGCAGGTGCAGGACATAGCGGGAGCCCTCACCTATCCAGCCGCCGGCTCCGAGTCCTGCATTCTGCTTTGTCCAGCGTCATCCCGGCTTCTCTTGCTGATGAGCGGCACACCCCCAGAATGATCCTGTGCTCGCCGGTGCACCCCGTCTGCACCCGCCCGACCACCGCTGTCACACACTGCCGGAGACCTGGGCCAATGTTTCGTCTGCAGGGATGATGAGCGTCACCCCCTGGAAACCTGCGCTCGCCGGTGCACCCCGTCTGCAGCCGCCCGACTACCGCTTTCACCACACTGCCGGACCGGGCTGATGTTCCTTGCCTGCAGGGATGATGAGCGCCACGCCCCCGGAAACATGCGCTTGCCGGTGCACCCGGGGAATCCTTCGCTTGCTGGTGCACACCGTTTGCAGCCGCCCCACCACCGCTGTCACCACACTGCTGGAGACCTGGGCCGATGTTTCTTGTGTGGGGGGATGATGAGTGTCAGGCCCCCGGAAACCAGCGCTCGCCGATGCACCCCGTCTGCAGCCGCCTGACCACCGCTGTCACTACGGGCCGATGTTCCTGGCCTGCATCACGCCCCGGAATCCTGCGCACGTGGGTGCACGAAGTTTGCAGCCGTTCCACCGCCTTTGACGCTTCTTCGCTGGAGACCCCCGGGAACATGATGAGGATAAGCGCCACGCCCCCGGAAACATGCGCTCGCCGGTGCACCCGGGGAATCCTTCGCTTGCTGGTGCACCCCGTCTGCAGCCGCCCGACCACCGCTGTCACTACACTGCCGGAGACCTGGGGTGATGTTCCTGGCCTGCAGGGCTGATGAGTGGCACACCCCCGGAATCCTGCTCTCGCTGGTACACAAGTCTGAAGCTGCTCCAAGACCCGGACCATTGTTTCTGCTGGGCTGCCTTACCCACATACTTTCGGAGGGCACTCATGCTCCCATCTGTGATCAGGGTGCACACCAGTGGGGACCTCCAGCTCCTGGCTCCTCCACCGTTGTTGATTAGAGACCCTACCGCTGCAGAGGACCCACAGCAGCTGTGATCCTGTGTCCCTGGAAGCACCCCTCTGCAAGTATTGGAAATGTTGTATGATTACTGTATTAGTAATAAGTGTAGGTTGTGGGGACTATGTAGATCAGTTTAGCTTAGTGTAGGTTATGGGGTCTGTGTAGCTTAGTGTAGGTTATGGAGTCTGTGTAGCTTAGTGTAGGTTATGGAGTCTGTGTAGCTTAGTGTAGGTTATGGGGTCTGTGTAGCTTAGTGTAGGTTATGGAGTCTGTGTAGCTTAGTGTAGGTTATGGGGTCTGTGTAGCTTAGTGTAGGTTATGGAGTCTGTGTACCTTAGTGTAGGTTATGGGGTCTGTGTAGCTTAGTGTAGGTTATGGGGTCTGTGTAGGTTATGGGGTCTGTGTAGCTTAGTGTAGGTGGTGGGGTCTGTGTAGCTTAGTGTAGGTGGTGGGGTATGTGTAGCTTAGTGTAGGTAATGGGGACGCAAGGGTTAGTTTAGCTGGGCAGTGTAGTTTAGAGAAAGTCTTGGGGAAAGGACCATAAGATGTTCCTGCGCTATAGATGCACCAGGTTTCATTTTTTTTTTCCCATGGATTTTGTCCTCTGAAACTAGGTGCGTCTTATGGTCCGGAGCGTCTTATAGTCCGAAAAATACGGTAACTTCAATCATTACAACAAGTTCATATAAACATGAATTTTATTAAGCACAGGCAATGCATTTCATGGGTCTGTGGCCACTTCCTCAGGCCGAATAAAGTGCCAGAGTTGTATCAGAGCCAGGTACAGAGTGCCTCGGTACCTGGGGGATGAGGCTCCCTGTAGCTGGTTCTGATACAACTCTGGCCCTTTATATGCCTGAGGAAGTGCATATAGAAATGCATTGCCTGTGCTTAATAAAATTAATGTTTATATGAACTTGTTGTTATTATTGAAGTTAGCTGTTTTTAACTCAGTTTTATCTACTTCTGGGTGCCTCTTACCCCCTTTGTGCTTTTCACCCTCTTTTGGGAGTGATGCACGTTGGTACCCAGTGGCTTTGCCATCAATGGGACCTTTATTATTTTTACCAAGAGTGTGACAGCATCCAGCTCCAGACGGACACCCGAGTGGAGTCGGGTTTATAGATCTCCACCTGCTTTCAGGGGTTGGTTGCCCCTTGTGCAGCCTTCCTTTGTGAGTACCCTAATCCTTTTTTATTTTCCATCACACTTCTTGTGCACCATTTGGGCTCTATGTTCTCTTTTTAGGGTGTTTGGTCACCCTACCTAGCAATAATGTATCATGTATAAATTTAACTTTTCAAAAAGTCCTTAAAGTAAACATTTTGTTCTGTTTTATCTTATTAAACAATGCAATGTTTGTTAAGGTAAGACAAAATAAATATTTGAATATTTCTGCAAAGAGTTTTGGTCACTTTGCCATGTTTTCACATGGTTACACGGTTCAACATACTGTTGGATGAGAAACATGTACTGAGAGGTATGCCTAGGCTGCCATATTTTACTTAACCTGCTGGGCGGTCTGGACGAGCTCAGCTCGTCCAGTACCGCCGGAGCCTGCCACTCAGGCCCTGCTGGGCCGATTTGGCTCAAATAAAAAGCAGCACACGCAGCCGGCACTTTGCCAGCTGCGTGTGCTGCCTGATCGCCGCCGCTCTGCGGCGATCCGCCGCGAGCAGCGGCGAAAGAGGGTCCCCCCAGCCGCCTGAGCCCAGCGTAGCCGGAACAAAAAGTTCCGGCCAGCGCTAAGGGCTGGATCGGAGGCGGCTGACGTCAGGACGTCGGCTGACGTCGATGACGTCACTCCGCTCGTCGCTATGGCGACGATGTAAGCAAAACAAGGAAGGCTGCTCATTGCGGCCTTCCTTGTTTATTCTGGGCGCCGGAGGCGATCGGAAGAACGCCTCCGGAGCGCCCTCTAGTGGGCTTTCATGCAGCCAACTTTCAGTTGGCTGCATGAAATAGTTTTTTTTTTATTAAAACCCCCCCCCCCCCCCGCAGCCTCCCTGGCGATCTTAATAGAACGCCAGGCAGGTTAAAATGCTTCTTGCCTGGCTCTTGTGCCAATGCTCTTACTTTATTACTTTCTAAATCTCCCTCTTAAATATATAGGCACGGTATTTCGAATCCGACTACACTAGTTGTATCCTTTTTTTTTTTGTTTTGAGCCCACGACACAGAAATTGATGAAGTCAAAATATACTCATGACAGTAAGCCTTAAAGCGGAATATAACCCAGAATTTCTTCTTTGCTGTAAAAGATTATGTACAGCACATAATATACTAACACAATGTTTTTTTTTTTAGTAAAACTGCATTCAAAGGGTTACATCACAGGGATGACTCTTTCTTCTGCAGGGAGAACCCGCATCCGAACTGCTGTTAAGCTTATCTTGTGTACACATTGTTTACTTGATACATTTATATAAACATTCTCTGTCTGTGCAGGACTTCAGCTGATGAGTCCTGGGGTGAAACACAGGTCAGAAATCACTGGTGGCTGCATTCACAACAGAATTACAACAGTTATGAATAAAATGCACCAGCAGCTTTAAAAATAAATTAACTGAACTTTGGGAAGATATAAATACCTAAATGAATAATAATACTTGTGCACAAAAGCAAATATGATAATTGTATGGGTCAGGGGCATACTAGTGTTGGGCGAACACCTGGATGTTCGGGTTCGGGAAAGTTCGCCGAACATGGCCGCAATGTTCGGCATGTTCGGGCCGAACCCCGAACTCCCCGAACATCCCGCTTTTGGGGGCCCTATGGGGTCGCAGGCATAAGGGGGGAGCATGCCCCGATCGCGGGGGGGGGGTCGGAAATTCCCCCCACCCCCTCCGCTAGCGCTCCCCCCTCTGCCCGCTTCCCCATTCAAAAGTTAGGAAGTGAAACTGTACCTGTGCGGCCGGTAGTGGGTGACTGGCAGTGGGCGGCACTATGGAGAGACTGAGGAGGAGGAGGAGTCCGGAGAGTGACGCGTTGAGGGAGGCCGGGCAGTGGGCGGATCAGCAGTAGTACCGTACTACTGCTGATCCGCCCACTGCCCGGCCTCCCTCAACGCGTCACTCTCCGGACTCCTCCTCCTCCTCAGTCTCTCCATAGTGCCGCCCACTGCCAGTCACCCACTACCGGCCGCACAGGTACAGTTTCACTTCCTAACTTTTGAATGGGGAAGCGGGCAGAGGGGGGAGCGCTAGCGGAGGGGGTGGGGGGAATTTCCGACCCCCCCCGCGATCGGGGCATGCTCCCCCCTTATGCCTGCGACCCCATAGGGGGCCAGTATTCGGGCGAACAGGGCCCTGTTCGTGCCGAACAGGGGCCCTGTTCGGCCAGGCAATGAGCCGTTCGGGCGAACCCGAACAGTTTGGCCGAACACCACCAGGTGTTCGGCCGAACGCGAACATCACCCGAACAGGGTGATGTTCTGCAGAACCCGAACAGTGGCGAACACTGTTCGCCCAACACTAGGCATAGCTAGAAATGACTTGGCCCCATAGCAAAAAAATGTTATGCCCCCCCCCCCCCCCCACGACCTTCCAACCCCACGGACCTCCCACCCAAACATTCCTCCAGGACCCTCCACCCCAACATTCCCACACCCCTCTAAGTACAGTATAAGTAGCCAGGTCTATAGGTGTCTCCAGTTTAGGTAGTAGTCAGGGGCGTAACTAGAAATCACTAATTGTAATGCTGCAATGTTTCACCATCAAATAATCGCAATGTGTGCAGCATTTCACACGAAATTTATCGTAAAGTGGGCATCATTTAACCAGAAAATAATCGCAATGTAGGCATAATTTCACCAGAAAATAATCGCAATGTGAGCATCATTTCAGCAGAAAATAATCGCAATGTGGGCATAATTTCAGCAGAAAATATTCACAATGTGTGCATCATTTCACCATAAAATAATCACAATGTGTGCATCATTTCACCATAAAATAATCACAATGTGTGCATCATTTCACCAGAAAATAATCATACAGTGGGCAGCATTTCACCAGAAAATAATCGCAACGTGGGCAGCATTAGCCAGATATGGGTGCCATTGCCCCCCCCAGCATATAGGTTAGCCAGACATGGGTTCCACTGCCCCCCCCGGCATATAGGTTAGCCAGACATGGGTGCCACTGCCCCCCCCCGGCATATAGGTTAGCCAGACATGGGTGCCATTGCCCCCCCGGCATATAGGTTAGCCAGACATGGGTGCCACTGCCCCCCCAGCATATAATTTAGCCAGACATGGGTGCCACTGCCCCCCCAGCATATAAGCTAGCCAGACATGGGTGCCATTGCCCCCCCAGCATAAAGGTTAGTCAAATATGGGTGCCCCTGCCCCCCTCCCCAGCATATAGGTAAGCCATATGGTGGTGCCACTGCCCCCTTAGCCTGCCATATGGTGGTGGTGGTGGTGCCACTGCCCCCCCCAGCATATAGGTTAGCCATATGGGTGCCACTGCCCCCCCAGCATATAGGTTAGCCATATGGGTGCCACTGCCCCCCCTATATAGGTTAGCCATACTGGTGCCACTGCACCCCCCAATATAGGTTAGCCATATAGGTGCCACTGCAGCCCCCCATATAGGTTAGCCATATGGGTGCCACTGCAGCCCCCCCCATATAGGTTAGCTATATGGGTACCACTGCAGCCCCCCCATATAGGTTAGCCATATGGGTGCCACTGCAGCCCCCCATCCCCCCATGTAGTTTAGCAAATAGCAATATGGTGCACTGCCCTGGCCACTGCCCCTTTATAGAGTGGTGGTTGGTCTGTCAGCAACTCTCTCTCTCTCCCCTCAGTCCCCATCCCCCCCCGGCCCCCTCGCATCTCTGTCCACAGCAGCCAGCACCAGGCAAATACATACATACTTACACACAACCCTGCAGCTTGCCTGGCGTGGGGTTGGGTGACGGGTCGGGTGCGGGTTGCTCCTTGTCGGGTGATGCACGGTGGCGGGTCCAATCCAGGCAGGCCTCCAGCTCCAGGGCACGCTCCTCCAGTCCGGCTCCAGTTGCAGCCAGTCCGCGGTCTGCTCCCTTCTTCCTCTGACATCACTCCTCCTTCTTCCTCCCTGGCTGGCCGGAAGCCCAGGAACTATAGAGTAATTGCCGGGCCGGATGCCAGGGAGTATCAATGCGCGCTGGCCGGAAGTAGTCCCACTCCTCACACCAGCCACTTTTCGAGATGAGGGGGACCAGGGGGGGGGGAGGGGTGGCGGGGCCCCCCGCTCTTTTATAATTATCGGGGGGGGGGGGGGGCGGCATTACAATAATGAAAAAAAAAAGTTATCTGACTGAGCTACGGGGCCCCTGTGATGTATGGCTGCCGCGGGCCACATAGCAACCGCTGTAGTTGCTATACTGATTGCTACGCCCCTGGTATGGTTTATAAAAAGTAGGAAAACACATTTTTGTTGAAAATTTTGTCCGAGTCTTAAACCGCTTTAAGGGGGCCCTCAACCAGCAGCAGTGGTCCCAAAAGGGAAGGGTGACTCAGCCCCCCATTAGAGCACTGTCACCAACACTTTGGGCCCATGTATACACTAAAACACTCTGGGTATATATATATATATATATATATATATATATATATATATATATATACACAGGATCTTCTCAAAAAATTAGCATATTGTGATAAAGTTCATTATTTTCTGTAATGTACTGATAAACATTAGACTTTCATATATTTTAGATTCAAATACACACAACTGAAGTAGTTCAAGCCTTTTATTGGTTTAATATTGATGATTTTGGCATACAGCTCATGAAAACCCCAAATTCCTATCTAAAAAAATTAGCATATTTCATCCGACCAATAAAAGAAGAGTGTTTTTAAAACAAAAAAAGTCAACCTTCAAATAATTATGTTCAGTTATGCACTCAATACTTGGTCGGGAATCCTTTTGCAGAAAAGACTGCTTCAATGCGGCGTGGCATGGAGGCAATCAGCCTGTGGCACTGCTCAGGTGTTATGGAGGCCCAGGATGTTTCGTCCAGAGTGTTGGGTCTTGCGTCTCTCAACTTTCTCTTCACAATATCCCATAGATTCTCTATGGGGTTCAGGTCAGGAGAGTTGGCAGGCCAATTGAGCACAGTAATACCATGGTCAGTAAACCATTTACCAGTGGTTTTGGCACTGTGAGCAGGTGCCAGGTCGTGCTGAAAAATTAAATCTTCATCTCCATAAAGCTTTTCAGCAGATGGAAGCATGAAGTGCTCCAAAATCTTCTGATAGCTAGCTGCATTAACCCTGCCCTTGATAAAACACAGTAGACCAACACCAGCAACTGACATGGCACCCCAGACCATCGCTGACTGTGGGTACTTGACACTGGACTTCAGGCATTTTGGTATTTCCCTCTCCCCAGTCTTCCTCCAGACTCTGGCACCTTGATTTCCGAATGACATGTAAAAGTTGCTTTCATCCGAAAAAAGTACTTTGGACCACTGAGCAACAGTCCAGTGCTGCTTCTCTGTTTCTGGTTCGAAAGTGGGTTCATGCTTCCATCTGCTGAAAAGGTTTATGGAGATGAAGATTACATTTTTCAGCACGACCTGCTCACAGTGCCAAAACCACTGGTAAATGGTTTACTGACCATGGTATTACTGTGCTCAATTGGCCCCATATTTGTGGGATATTGTGAAGATAAAGTTGAGAGACGCAAGACCCAACACTCTGGATGAGCTTAAGGAGAATCTGTATTGTTAAAATCACACAAAAGTAAAAATACCAGTGTGTTAGGGGACATCTCCTATTACCCTCTGTCACAATTTCGCCGCTCCCCGCCGCATTAAAAGTAGTCAAAAACAGTTTTAAAAAGTTTGTTTGTAAACAAACAAAATGGCCACCAAAACAGGAAGTAGGTTGATGTACAGTATGTCCACACATAGAAAATATATCCATACACAATCAGGCTGTATACAGCCTTCCTTTTGAATCTCAAGAGATCATTTGTGTGTTTCTTTACCTTTGCAGCTCACTGAAGAGTTACAAGCTGATTGTTTGTTTACTCTTGCAGACAGCTCTGCCCGTTTGTCTGTAATTCTGCAGTATGTGACTCATCAGTATGTGAACAGAGGATTTATCCAGCTTGTAAAAGATAAGAGCAAAGAAAAGCTGGCTAATGTAAATAACACACACACACACACACACACACACACACACACACACACACACACACACACACACACACACACACACACACACACACACACACACACACACACGGGAGTGTGCATAGAGGGGGCATGCATAGCAGATCACACTGAAGAGTTGCCAGCCTTCCAGACACAGGACGACAAGTCCGACAGGGGAAAGATAAGCTGATTTATTACAGAGATGGTGATAGTATTAAGTGCAGCAGTAAGCCAGAGCACATTATAATAGGTTTAAGAACCTGTAGGATGGTAGAAAACACAATGACATTTTTGTTACAGAGTCCCTTTAAGGCCGCTATCGAAGCATCCTGGGCCTCCATAACACCTGAGCAGTGCCACAGGCTGAATGCCTCCATTCCACGCCGCATTGAAGCAGTCATTTCTGCAAAAGCATTCCCGACCAAGTATTGAGTGCATAACTGAACATAATTATTTGAAGGTTGACTCTTCTTTTATTGGTCGGATGAAATATGCTAATTTTTTTAGATAGGAATTTGGGGTTTTCATGAGCTGTATGCCAAAATCATCAATATTAAAACAATAAAAGGCTTGAACTACTTCAGTTGTGTGTATTTGAATCTAAACTATATGAAAGTCTAATGTTTATCAGTACATTACAGAAAATAATGAACGTTATCACATTATGCTAATTTTCTGCTTATCTGACTGGTCTGACTGGTCCAATTTTGAGGCAGTCAGATGGCACCATAATCCCTCTCTCCTATTACTAGGTGCTACAGATGCTCAATAAGATGCAAATCATTTTACGTAGAGGCAGCATCATGCATACTTCGTTTGCAAATGTATGCAGCTTGAAAATGGAGCATTCAAGTCCTACTAAGGTGGAATTTAGTTGATCTATTTTTAAGCTGCATACATTTTCAAGCAAACTTTGCATAATCATTCATCAACTCTAAATTATTTGCATGTCCTTAACCATCCCTACTGCGCATCCCACTGGGGCAAAAGGATTTACTCAAAGAGTCTCCATACCCACCGGTGGTGGCGACAGAGCGCTGGGATGTGTGGAAAGGGGCTATGTCCCCTTTTCTTTTGGAGCCACGCCCCTACTAAATATTAGCACAGGCTTTTTTAATGGGGGCTGGCTTTGCTGTTGTTTAAAATGCACTTTCTTCTATGAGGAGCAATGGGGAGGTCTATTTACATAATTAAAGCACAGCTCTCCTGTGTGCAGGTCTTATAAGAGTCCTTATGCCAGCCATATGTAATATTTAATTTTGTCACTAAAGTATCTTCTGAGTATCCATGCTTATGAAATTACTTTTGTGTTCAGGATGTGGAGATTAACCTAGGAAGGTGGTGTTTTTATCTAACCTCTCATGGATGAAGTTAAAGGGACACTTAAGTCAAACAAAAAAAATGAGTTTTACTCACCTAGGACTTCAGCCCCCTGCAGCTGTCCGGTGCCCTCGCCGTCTCCCTCCGATCCTCCTGGCCCGCCGGCAGCCACTTCCTGTTTCGGTGACAGGAGCTGACAGGCTGGGGACGCGAGTAATTCTTCGTGTTCCCAGACACATTAGCACCCTCTATGCTGCTATATGGTATATGATATATGCTATAGCAGCATAGATGGCGCTATTGTGGCCAGGAACGTGAAAAATCACTCGCGTCCCCAGCCTGTCAGCTCCTGTCACCGAAACAGGAAGCGGCTGCCGGCGGGGCCAGGAGGATCGGAGGGAGATGGCGAGGGCACCGGACAGCTGCAGCGGGCTATTGGAAGCCCCAGGTGAGTAAAACTCATTTTTTTTGTTTCACTTAAGTGTCCTTTTAAGCATGTGATTGAGCAATGGGCATGTGAAAAACACTGATGGGTGGAATTATCTGCATCAGCAATGGGTTGCTCCTAACATATGCATACTAAACCTGAGGGAGGAGACCTTAAATAATTGCATTTTTTCTTGCTATAACCATCAGATGTTTTGTGGCCATTGCAGTGTCAGTTCTCCACAGCTTTAGCTCTGAACTCCACCATCTGGTTGAGAGTCTGTGAATTCTGCAGACATTTGAGTTTTAAGACACTATTGCAGCTATGCAATTCCATGTTGGGTCATGAACCTCATTATCTAAATCCTCCCCCCCTTCCCCTTCCTAATCACTGTACTCAAAAACACAGTAAGTGCTAGGGTGTGGTATCTCCTGCATAATATCTCTTAAGCCGCATCTACACGAGTAGATGCGGGCGCGATGCTCCTTATCAATCGAGCCGCTGATGCGGCTCGATTGATAAGATCCGACAGGACGGATCTCCGCACTGCCGATTCCCTGCTCACTCCCCGCGAGGAGACAATGGCAGGGAATCGTGCGGGAGATAAGCGGCGCCGGCGGGGACGAGCGGGCACGAGCGGGGAATCTAATGCGGCGCACGCGCGGCGAGCGGGGACGCGGCGGGCACGCGGAAGAGGCGATCCGGCGGCTAATCGAGCCGCCGGATCGCTGCAATGTCCCTTCGTGTAGAGTCTTCACTCTGTGATAGTCTTCTCCTGGCCTCTTAACATTCCGATGTTTATCACCACAGGTCTTTCATCTTAGTTTGCCTGAAAGGAGTATATTTTTATTAAGTGCTAAAAGTGTTCATTTAAGCACACACATTCGAGTAGTGTCGTCCATCAGGGATCGTGTAACGATCTCTTGGCTGACAAATCAGGGAATGATGCTATACAGATACATACCTAGCCTTGAGGCTAATGTTGTGGAGAGGGGCGAAGGGATAGCGATCATCGAATGACGGAGCAGCTTCCATCGGTTGGCGGAGTTGAAAATGGCATTGCAATCATTATAGGACTCAGGAGCCGATATATTAAATCTATTTTTACATACCTGGGGCTTCTTTTAGCCCCAGCCGTCATTTGGTTCCTTCGCCGCAGCTTCGGTCTTCTCCGGTGTCCCACTGGCTGCCTGTAAGGATAGCTCTAATGTTAAGAATAGCAACCTTTGGGTGTGCTCTCAGTTATATGATTGCCAAGCCCCTACACCCAAATGAAACCCCCCCCCCAATGCAGCATAGCCTCAATTTGCATTGTGGTCTATGGTAATGCTAAACCACGTTTGTAACCCTAATGCAGTGTTGCCAACCTTTCATGTTAATTTTTACTGACAAAGATATAAAAATTTACTGACAAAGGATATTTTTTACTGACACATACCCCTGTGCCGTGCGGAGCAAGGCGTGTAAAAAATGGGTGTGGTAAATGGTAATGCAACAGAACATGGGCATGGTCATGGGTGGGGCATAATATACATGACCATAGCAGTGGTGTAAATAGGCCTGCCAGGAGAGTTTGAGCGCCACCTTAGTGTTCCCCATAAAATTATCATCATGCTCCTCCATCATTGTCGATAATGACCAAGAACATCATATTAATTGCAGGCTCAGAAAGCTTTGCTGCATGTAGGGCACATGTGGTTTGCTGGGATGGTTGGCAGAACATTAACTTTGAATTTGTGCAACTCACGCTTCTTCTGGGCCTCTGTAATTCTCCTCTGGAGGTAGTACCTTTGCTGATACAACTTCGCCCAGTGGGATGATCTTGTCCTAAACTCTACCAGGAATCCGGGTCAATGTCAAGACCTTTGATGAAGACTATTTCTGCTCACCTTGTGTGCATTTTCCTTTAGCCAGTTCACCATAGAATAGTCTCTTGGGAAGATGTGTGTCTGGAATATGAACAAGGTGGCCAGCCCACTTGAGCTCCCTTCAGCCAAGTTATTTTCAGCAGCCTTCTCAAGCAGTTCATGTGGAAGCAATTTAGCTTCTTAGCATGGTGCTTGTACAGAGTCCATGTCTCACAGCCATACAGCAGAGTGGGCAGTACAACAGCTTTGTATATTTTCAGCTTTGTGGACAGTTTAATACTGTCTCCTCTTCACATTGACTCCCATAGGCGTACAAATGCAAAGCTGGGGGACATTTATTTCCAGACACTGTTGTAACTAAAGTGAAGAGAAACAGAGAGCCCAATATAGTTTAGTATGTTAAGCATAAATGAAGAAAGGTTATTGTGAGAAAATTATACTCACAAACGTGGGTTACCACAAAGGCAACCACTGTATAGGCAGGTGAGGAGATTAGACCTGTCCTCACTCAGGGATAAGAAGTCGCTCTCTGTAGATGCGAAAGGGGGTAGATCACCCTTCCACCAGGGGTGGACACGGTATAGCAGTAGGAGAACAGAGGCACCAGCAGGATAAAAGCGGATAAAAACTTTAAAATTTGCTGGGAGGAAGCGGTGGACTTACCTCCATAAAGCAGACACGAAAGACTGTCTGAATAGTAGAAATTACATTTATTAACTAGTACCCCAAAACAGTGCAACGCGTTTCGCAGGCCCAGCCCGCTGCATCAGGCAATAAACATGGGGACAAGACTGTAGACAAGAGACAGTACATTATGCTATAGTAAATTCTGCAAATTTGCATATCAATATATTGCATATCATAAAACATACCATTTGAAAAATTGCTTCGTGGAGATGGCATAAAAGAGTTGGGTGTGCAAGTAAACAATAGGGGGTAGAGGCTATGGTGCTCGTGATAGTAATGGGCTATGGGGTGTTATTTTACACAGATTTGCAATGAGTGGTATTGGTAATGGAAAAGGATATATGTCAGACAAGAGTAATGGGTAATAGAGCATTGAGAAGAGAACAGGGGGCCAGAAATACAGGGTAAAGCGTGCAAATAAAATAACATAAAGAACTCACCAGAATTTCAGCAATAGCAGGTGTGAGGACAAGTGGTGTGGACGCTCAACTCCTTATATATACAGGTTCTTGCTAAAAGGGCCAATTAGATGTATGGGAGGTGTTAGGTGGGCGGGGTTAGCAGCCAATGGGCTCTCGCCACCTGTGTTTTTGGGAAGCGTGGGTGGGGTTAGGGCGGGCTTGTGAGTAGCCAATGGGCTCTCGCCACCTGTGTTCGGTGTATTGGGTAGTTAGGGAGCGGATACAGGTATCATGGTTACCAAATGTGCAGCTGAATAGTGTATTAGCTGAATAGAGTACTGGTTAAGGGCACTGCCTTTGACATGGGAGACCAGGGTTCAAATCCCGGCCGGGGCAATATCTACCCAGTGGTGTTTGGATGCTGTAAATGGGCAAAAGCATAAATTAAGTAGAAAAGTATATGCAAAGGTCTTTTTCAAGATTTAAATAAATATAATGATTCGATCCAATTGGAATATAATTAGTATATTTGACAGAGGGATTGATGTGTAAGAGTATTTAGCTGCCATCTAGTGGACCAAAAAGTTATGACCCGGTCCTAAGACACAAGCATCAATAGACATGTAAGAGCAACATAAAAATTAATAGAATAAATAGACATGTAAGAGCAACATAAAAGTTAATAGAAACATATATATATATATAAAAAAAAAAGAGGTCATACCAATAATAAACAAATATGGATCAACTTAGTAGTCCTGGGCAATTGTAGCAACTGGTAAAAAGCACATAACAATCAAACCAAATTACACTTTTTGACATAAAAATATGTAAAATAATGATCAAGCCAGAGGTGTAATTGTGAAAATGGACGGTTGCACTAAAACTTATTGGGACAAATAGAATAAAATACAATAAATAAAAAAAGTCATGAAACAAGACAAAAGAAGGGTAAAAGAGAGTGGCCAAGATAAAAGAAAAACGGTACAGGAGGTATTTTAGTAAATTTTTTCCAGAACTTCATTCCAGAACATGATACCTGTATCCGCCCCCTAACTACCCAATACACCGAACACAGGTGGCGAGAGCCCATTGGCTACTCACAAGCCCGCCCTAACCCCACCCACCCTTCCCAAAAACACAGGTGGCGAGAGCCCATTGGCTGCTCGCACACTCGCCCTAACCCCGCCCACCTAACATCTCCCATTCATCTAATTGGCCCTTTTAGCAAGAACCTGTATATATAAGGAGTTGAGCGTCCTCACCACTTCACTGAGGCGCTACACCTGCTATTGCTGAAATTCTGGTGAGTTCTTTATGTTATTTTATTTGCACGCTTTACCCTGTATTTCTGGCCCCCTGTTCTCTTCTCAATGCTCTATTACCCATTACTCTTGTCTGACATATATCCTTTTCCATTAACAATACCACTCATTGCAAATCTGTGTAAAATAACACCCCATAGCCCATTACTATCACGAGCACCATAGCCTCTACCCCCTATTGTTTACTTGCACACCCAACTCTTTTATGCCATCTCCACGAAGCAATTTTTCAAATGGTATGTTTTATGATATGCAATATATTGATATGCAAATTTGCAGAATTTACTATAGCATAATGTACTGTCTCTTGTCTACAGTCTTGTCCCCATGTTTATTGCCTGATGAAGCGGGCTGGGCCTGCAAAACGCGTTGCACTGTTTTGGGGTACTAGTTAATAAATGTGATTGCTACTATTCAGACAGTCTTTCGTGTCTGCTTTATGGAGGTAAGTCCACCGCTTCCTCCCAGCAAATTTTAAAGTTTTTATCCGCTTTTATCCTGCTGGCGCCTCTGTTCTCCTACTGTTATGACTAACTTCTCTAACTAAAGTCACAGACACAGGAAATGAACACATTATTTATGGTTGGCAACACTGCCCTAATGCCAAAATCCCTGCTTCCCTTCTATTTCTGAAGGTTCCAACTGCACTGTGCAATAACTAATAAATAATAAATACACTGTATCATTTACTGTTTGTATTTAACTTTGTACCGCTTCATGAAAGATGATGATGCTATGTAAAGAAAAAATGATTGTTATAATAATAAAATGTTCAGCTAGTAATATGCTTTGTAAATTTATTAGTATTAAAGTACTCTTATAGTCAAACACTTTCCTCATGTTAGATCTGAAAATAAAAAGTCAAAGATACGTCAAAGGGAGTCTTGTGTACAGCTAAGTAACACTAAAAATAGACGGGAAATCAACACTGCATCATGTAGAGAAGCAAACTGGTCTCATTTCCGGTGTAAAAAAAGCAAAGAATAAAGTGGAGTCCTGTGAGTTACACCTGCATTGGCACCCATGGGGAATATTCACATAATGAACACAACGAGACTTAAAGCCAATATGTGATAGAGTTTAATGGAACGAATGTACGAATGATCTCCCTATCCGGTTTACTGAAGTACTTGATGGCTATGTGAAAAAATGGCAACTTACTTTATAAATAAGTACAAATAGAATTCAGTTCAAAGCCTCTACAAAAACATTAATATGAACCTTTTAGTTTCCACCACATAACAAACTGAACTTTTTTTTGCAGTACATTCTTTCAGAATAAGAAAAACCCATTCCTTAGAAAAGAGCTACTATTATTGCCCATTATGGCCTCAATTCACTAAGAGCAGTTTGGTAAACTGAACACATTTGGGAAAATACCGCATTCATTAATTGTAGTTCTTTTTCAATTCACTAACATTTTCCCGAATGTAGCTGAGGTTCGGTAATTTGCCGAATGTAGTCTAATGTGTAAGTGTAAAGCATTTAGGAAATACATAATCATTCAGTATTTTCCCAAATGTTGTGTAAGAGCAGAGGATTGTGGGTAGGGGAGGGTGTATTGTTAGCCAATCAGGGAGGGTGGGAGTGTCTGAGGATTAGGAGAGGAATAGAAGATGGTGGGGAGAGAAGAAGTCCGAGGCATGTCTACTTCATCTCCACCTCCATTCGCACGTCTAAAGCTTTACAGAAGTATCTTACTGACAGGGATCAATTGGTCTAATCTCTGTTGGAAAAAGTGGGCGTGGTTACTCATCATTTGCCTTTGTGAATTGCATCTTTTGATCATTCCCCCTGCCTTACCGACCAAATTACCAAATGTTTTAGACCAGGTCTAAAAACAAGTCTAAAACATTCGGTATTTATATGTGAATTCACTTTTGATGCGACTGATTGCTGGTTTATATCAAACCATCAGTAGACTAGTCTAAACTGCTTAGTGAATTGAGGCCTATACAGCATTTTCATTGCGTTTCCCCAAACTTTCACATCTAATGTATTTCAATGGCAGCACATATTTTTCACGTGTTGTATAAAATTTGCATTTTGTAATTTTTCTACATTTTAAATTGGGAGGGCAGGTCTTTCTATGCAAGTCAATGAGAACTCTATAAATCATAGAAAAAATGTGTTTTACACAAGTAATGCACAGTTTTGAAGTTTGTTAGATACACTTTCATGTGAATTAACTCTCGAAAAAAAAAAAATATAATAATTCTCCCCTGTAGTTAGAGTTGTATGTATGTAGCAGTCTAAAATCAATGTGGGGATAGCAAATGACTTGCAGTATGTTTTTAGGATTTGGGAGGAAGCCGGAATGCTTGAAGGAAACCTGCAAACACAGGGAAAATGTGAAAATATCCATACAGATAGTGTCCTGGCCTGATATTTCAACTTTGGGCCCTAGCACTGCATTACTGTACTGGCCATAGTCACTATGTAAGCATATCTCACGTTTTAGATTATTTCTGTGTTGCCTTTGGGAAAATGTAGTTTCACTTCCTGTCACTTTCTTGTCAGGGATGGAAGTCAAGCAAATAGAAGGAATATGTTAGTGTAGGGAGTCCATATGAAATGTCGACACTAACAGATTCCTCCTGAAAAAAGTTCATGTGGATTGATTTTTAGTTGTCAAAAATCTCTTTATTTAGCGCAAGTTGTAACAGGTATCATTTGTATGATCATAACACCTTATAGGACACGCAGGTCCAGGTGGATAAGCTTAAACCAAAGAAAAAAGAAACAGATAAAACAGATAACATGTCAACAGCTGAAATAAACTCCATAGCGAGGTATGGAGTAGCTAATACTATAATTACTGGTTACAGTAGCATAAGGTGTTGATTCCAGGGTTCTTGTGTTTGGGTTTATTGCTAGGGTATGTACAGATGGTATAAAGCACTTAAGGTTGAGTAACAATGTGATCTCATACTAATTTTTGGTTAACTGAGAGCAATAACAATGGGTCGCACAGATTGTAGGGGTGAGAGTCCCGTGAAAAGCGAAGTATGGTAGTTAATTGGGAAGGATCTAGGTGGCTAAGCCCCTGAAGGTTAACCATGGTTGCCAGGTGTTTTCAAAGTTATCTAATTTATCGTAGCATTGATCCGTTCAGAGATCATAGTTGAGTCGATATTTTTCAAGATGGTTTGATAAGATAATAGGGGGGTCCTCCAGGATGCAGCAATATGGACCTTTGTAGCATTTGCAATATGTTGCGTAAGTCTATGTTCTGGTTGGGTCATATGAGAGGGTTTATGCCCTAGTAACAAAGTTCGAGAGTCCTTAATAATAGGTCTGCCAAACACCCTTGTAAGGAGGGAGTTAATTTTAGACCAGATTCTATCAACTTTAGGACACGTCCAGAATATGTGTGAAATAGAGCCATCAGCAAGACAGCCTCTGAAGCAAGACCTCGAGTTGCTAGAGTCAATTTGGTGGAGGCGAAGAGGAGTAAAGTATGTCCTGTGGAGGACTCTCAGCGAGACCTCTATATGCGTGCTATGGAGGCTACCCTTAGCTAGGGTCGTGAAAGATTCCTCCCATTCCTCGTTACTTAGCTCAAAACCCAAGTCAGATTCCCATTTTAGGATATAAGAAGGTTTTACTTCCCGGTTAGGTTGGTTTTGAAGTGAGTATAGTAGAGAAATTACACCTTTTTGAAAGGGGTCAGATCTACATGTGACTTCAAAATGTGTAAAGGAGTTATCTAGCGTGTTGATTGATAAAGTACGCAGGTAGTGCAATATCTGGTAGAGCCTGAAGTATTCTGAAGATGGAATGTTGTATTTGGAGACCAGCTGCCTGCTAGTGGGTAGTCTTCCCCCAATCAGGAAATCTTGTAGAGTCTGGATATGGTGCGATGACCACCAGGAAAAAGCACGTGAGTTAGTTCCACTAGGAAAGTCAGGGTTATGTAAGATAGAGAGGAGTGGAGGGTATGGTGTTTGTAGCTTGATAAGGTAGCGTGCTTTGCTCCATATGAAAAGGGTATGGTATGTTAACGGGGAGATGTTCCTCAGTTTTTTGTGGCCAGAAGTTGAGGCCCATAGAGTTCCTTTCCAGGAATATGGATGTATCATTTCATTCTCGATTTCAACCCAAGCAGGCATCTGGTCTCCCCCATAAATTAGATGAAGTTGAGCTAGTTGAGAGGCAATAAAGTATTTTTTTAAGATGAGGGACAGACAGACCACCATCAGTTTTATGTAAATGCATACAAGATTTAGGGATGCGGGACTTTTTGTGATTCCAGATGAAAGTAAAGATCTTTTTTTGGAGTAAAAGTATATCTTTTGGTATGAGAGGAATGGGAAGTACTCTAAAATAGTAGGTTAGCTTGGGAAGAAGGGTCATTTTGACCGCTGCTATGCGCCCTGTCCAGGAAAGTTTATATGTATGCCAAACATCAAGGTCCCTAAGCAGACCAGGTATGACCCGTGCATAGTTCCACTCATAAAGCTTAGCATTAGAGTTGCATATGTTAACGCCCAGATATCTAAAGAAATGTGGGTGATGCTGGAATTTAAATGAGGAAGCGATTTGTGCAATCTCAGAGTGGGGTATATTACATGAGATCATTTCTGTCTTGTCTACATTGACTTTTAGACCTGAGATCTCCTCAAATTTCTTAAGAGCTTGCAATAAATTTGGGATGGTTGTGGAGGGATTCTGGATTGTCATTAAAATATAGTCAGCAAACATGCTAAATTTAGGTTGCAACCTGCCCAGGTCATACCCCTGAATGCCTGGATCGGAGCGAAGGTGTGAGGCCAGAGGTTCCATGGCTAACGCGAATAGGGCTGGTGAGAGGGGGCATCCCTGTCGGGTCCCTCTATGTATATTGATTGTTGCAGGAGATTCACATGGTATTTTAAGTGTGGCAGAGGGGTGTGAATAAATTTGTTCTATCAGGTTATGAAAAGTGCCTGTAATGCCGATTGTTCTAACCGTTGCTAGGAGGAAGGACCAGGTGAGGCTGTCAAAAGCTTTTTCAATGTCTAAGCTGAGAATGACTAAAGGTTTCTGGTGAATGTTAGCGTGTTGGATTAACAATAGTGTGCGTCTGATGTTGTCAGAGGCTTGACGGTTTGGTATAAACCCCACCTGGTCCCTCCTCACAAGCCCGGGCAGAAGTTTGTTAAGTCGAGCTGCCATTATTGCAGTAAGTATTTTATAGTCTAAATTTAGCAATGATATGGGGCGATAGTTTTTGGCAAATAGGGGGTCTTTGCCTGGCTTGGGAATAAGGGTGATTTTAGCTTCTAGAAATTCCGGTGGGGGCTTGAGGGGTGATTTAGCTAGGAAGTTCAGTGTTTTAGTCAGCGGGGGTACTAGTAGATCCTTAAATTTTTTATAATAGGTCGAGGTGTAGCCGTCCGGTCCCGGGGCTTTCCCCTTCTTGAGAGATTTGATAGTTTCGAGGACTTCCTCCTCAGAAATTTTGGCGTTGAGGGATTTAATAGCTGTTGTGGTTAGTCTAGGGAGGGCACTTTGTCGTAAATATTTTGTAGTTTCTAATAATTTATCACTGTCGGGCTGATTATACAGTTTAGAGTAAAAGGAATGGAATGCTTGATAGATTTTGGCAGGGTCACTGGTGATTTGTCCATTGCTTAATTGAATCTTGTGGATAGTGTTAATTTTTTCCTGTTGCCTCAGTTTTCTGGCTAACCAGGCATCAGGCTTATTTGTGTATTTATAGCAGCGTGCTTTGGTCCAAGTAAGGGCTCTCTCTACGTGTCTGGACAGGATGATGTCTAATTGGAGCCGTAAGTCTGAAATTTGTTTTGATAGGTATCTGCTGGGGGACTGTTGGTTTACCAGTATAAGTCTATGGATCCTGTGCTCCAGGTTGGCTTGAGATTCAGTATTTATACGGTGCCTTCTTTTAGCTGCAGAAATTAGATAGCCTCTGGTTACCGCTTTGTGGGCTAGCCAGCATGTGAGGGGGGAAACTTCCTCTGAATCATTTTCAGAGAAGTAGTATTGTATTTTTTCATTAATGTCTGCTACAATTGTGGGGTCTAGTAATAGGGATTCATCCAGTCTCCAGGTGCGTTGGAGTTTCAGAGAGGAATTCAGGTCAAGCCCAAGGATTAGGATGTCATGGTCAGACCAAGCGGAGGGAATATGTCTGAGAAATAAAAGGGCTCTAATTAAGGTAGTTGAGACAATGAAATGGTCTATCTTAGAGTAGGAACCCTGAGGTGGGGAGAAATAAGTATAGCCCCGTTTGCTAGCATAGAGCTCTCTCCAAGAATCAGCGAGAGAGGCTGCATAAAGAGATGAGTTCAGGGAGGCTCTCTGTGACTTTGAGAGTTTGTCAGGGGATTTGTTAGACTTATCGAGAGAGTCATTCAAAGTTAGATTGAAGTCTCCGCACCAAACTATTTGTGTGCCAAAGGACAGATCGATTTTATTAAAAATGAGTTGAAAAGTTTTGAAGGCTAGTTCTGGGGGAGAATAGCTATTGATAATGTATAATTGTTGTCCTTGGAGAGAAGCTTTTAAAATAATATATCTACCATCATTGTCTATAGTTGCATCTAGGATTTCGAGTGGAAGGGAGTTGTGGAACAGGACAGCTACACCTCGACGTTTAGTTTGGGCATTTGATATGTAATATTTTGAGTAATGGCGAGATAGGAATTGTGGGAAGGAGGAAGTTGAAAAGTGAGTCTCCTGCAAACAAATAATATCAGGTTTGTGTTTTTGGTAATCTAAAAACGCTTTCTTCCTCTTCTGCGGGACATTAAAACCCCTAACATTATGTGATAAGATTGTTAGAACCATTGATGTGATAGGAGTGCAATGCTAAACTATTGGTGAAGATACATGAGACCATTTGTGGATTATAACAATTAACCCTGTTTGGAGAAAAGCATAAGAGGTTACCCTGGAATCGAGAGTGTGAAGGTTCTAGAGCAGCCTGTAAACGAACAAGCTGCACTAGGATGTCACTTAGTGACAGAAAGTAAAGCCAGAGGAGGTGCATAATCCTCCTTAAGGCCTCTTCAGAGGGACAGCATAGCCTGCCAGCCAGGAACTGAGCCCTAAATAACATAAATTCTTGGGGCCCAATGACCCCCATATAACTGATTTTTCTAAACATTGAACAGCAGTTTAGGTAACACATAAAGAGAACAGTGAAAAAAGCATATTAAAACTGAAGATACGGTTCTTTCCCAAGGGTGCTAGTGAGGCACCCCGCGGTCCAGCCCAGGGTCCCCGGAGCAGGCCCGGGCCCAGGGGCCCAAAGGGTGCGGCGGCGACGGGGGGACACACCCCGCCCGTAAGCGGGACCCGTCCCCCCGACCCCGCCACCCCCAATCCGCCCCCCGCAAGCAAAATCACCATCAGCAATGGGGAGCAAATAGCGCGCAGCCAGCATCAACCTCCAGGATTGTTGTGGGAAGGGGCAACCATGCAGGCCTTCTTGCAATGATCAAAGTCAGTAGCACATGAGTAGGCCTTTGGAGAGGGGTTTCCAAAAGCTTTTGTGGATAAGTCCTGGGTCGCACGACTCAGAGTTCCCAGATCGAAATGAATTGCATGCAGGATTAATAAAGTGTAAAGCGTCGGGCGCCTCACCGGGAGGCATCTAGGCGAGACCCGGGAGCCTAGGCAAAGTTAGACATAAGGATGATATGGGAAGAATCCGTAATCCGTAATACAGGCATAACATTAAGAGTCAAAGGGGAAGCTAAGCAGATCGTGGGCTAGAAGAGCGATAGGGTACCTCAGACCATTCTCTACGGGCCTAGGGCCTCGCTGTGGTTGTGGGGGAGCTTCAGGTACCTCAACTCGGATGCCGGCCTCTTCAAGAACGGACTTACCCTCTTCCAGGGACTTGATAGAGTGAAAGTGGTTCCCCAGAGTGAAGTTCAAGGCGAATGGGAAGTTCCACCTGTAGCGTACTCTTTCGCGGGCGAGTGAGAGGGTTATCGGTCTGAGTAACCTTCTCCTTTGCAAGGTGACCGGAGATAGATCCGCGTAGATGTGGACAGAAGATGGTACTCCCGGTAAATCCTCAAGATCCCTGGCTGCTGTCATGATTTGTTCTTTCATTTCTCCATAGTGCAGTTTTAGGATGACGTCTCGCGGAGTATTTGGGGTTTTTGGTTTACCCAGGGCTCGGTGTATGCGATCAAACCGCCACATCTCCGGGTCCACTTGTGGGAGCAGTGCTGCAAACAAGTTGGTAGCCACCTCTTTGAGTGCTTCGAAAGTTTCGGGGAGGCCGCGGATACGCAAGTTTGATCGCCTGGCCCGGTTTTCATAGTCCTCGAGCCGAGATTCTGCAGCCTCTACCCGGGTTTCAAGTTGTGTAATGTGCCTCTTGTCGTCGGTCAGTGCATCTGCCGCCGAATCCATGCGGTTCTCGAGAACTCCCACCCTTTGGCCGACTTCATGCAATTGGGCTGAGATATCTTTCACAGCTACTGCTAGCTCCGATTTAAGCATCTTGCTTATATCAGCTAAAAGCTCCTGCTTGTCCCAAGGGGGGGACTGCTGGGCATCCCGCAGGGGTGTTCTTAGGGAGCCATCAGTCTGGCATTGCTTCGTTTTGGTGGAGGGCGGGGAGTTAGTGCGCGAGGCCGAGTCATCCGCCATCTTGAAAGCGCTTCTCGTGGAGACCCGGGAGGAGGTAAAAGAAGGTAAAGTTCCCTTTGAGCGTGTTTTCTTGCTTTTTGCCGTTCGGTTCCCCTTCTGTGTCATAGCATGCAGGCTTGGCTATGGTCCGGGGGTCTTAGTGTCCGTGTTAGCTGTATTAAAGGCTCTTTTGTTCCTGGCTGTCGGCGGAGCTCACGCAGGACCGGTCATGCCTCGTGAGCGCCGCGCATGCGCCCTGTGGATTGATTTTTAAATTGAGAACAATGGCTCCACTTGGTCTTAACAACACCCTGGGTGTAAAGCATTGCTTAAGAGTAAGACATGGTCCGTACATGTGACATCTTTATGTAGCTTATTGAATGATTGAAGGTGAAGTAGTTGTGTGACTGCTGAACCAGATCACTGGCAAATTAATTTACCATAAACAATATTTGAGAATACGCTCAATGTCTCTTTATATATCCATGGAAAACGTATGCCTCTATTACTAGGTCTGTGGCTGAATACTGTATGAACTTCTGTGTTTTGTGCATTAAAAGATACCCTAAATATCAGGTATGTAAGTGGCTGGTTCTCAGAAGCCATTTTCTGCTAGGAAAGTGTTTTATAGTTGGAGTTTCTTATCAGTGAGGGTCACACTGTAGTCACTACCTGTCTGAGTCAGGACTGAGTCAGCCACTTACATACCTGATATTTAACTCTTTCAAGCAGAGAAAGAAAAAAAGGAACACAGCATAGTTATTTGTGTGCTAGGCACTGTATATACCCATGTCTATCTCATCATGTCACATGTCACTTCGGGTATCCTTTAAAGCCTGCAATCACATCATGTATAAAACTTGTGACTGGACTCTTCTGAAAAAAGTTGAGTGCCACTTAAAGATTAGATAGTGGCCCTGTTTCTCAAATAAACAGTGCTGGTGTCTTTTCCAATGTACACCCTGATGAACTTGACATATGCTCTGTAAAACTGGTAGGTGGGTGGTGCCTTTCAGCTTGTTGATGTCACCCAACCAAATGCGCATGTGCTGGCCTTTGAATCCTGGAGCAGAGTGTACCACATAGTGCAAGTACTTGAGAAATCAGCCAGTTGGTGTTAGAAATCGTGCTCTACGTGGTTGCAGCTGCTAGTGGCACTAGTTTCCTGGATTGTTGTATTGCCTCTGCTCACCAGCAGGTGGCATTTTGCAACACATCACAGACATTATTTTGCCTGCAGTTTCTCAGGTTACCTGCTGGTGGCTCTCTGCTTCTGGACAGCCATACTTTCAGTATTCACCAGCAGGCGGTCCTCGTGCAAATCATTCTGAACAACTATTTATCAAGCTCTCACCTGTTGTATTTGCATTTAAGGACTCCATTCACCTCAGAACCTTGGCAGAACCTCAGTTCAGCTTGGCTGTCCTAATCACTTTGTTCTGTGGCTGTGCCCCCTGCTCTGAAAAGCTCTGTCCTGATCTGATCTCCTGGCTATTGCACCCTGCTTGCTTTGACTCTGATTTGCTTTACCTTTGTCTTCTGTTCCGCCTTGTCTGTATATATTTGTATATTTTGTATAGTTAGTTAGGATTGCTGTGTCTTATGTGAGTTTCACTGCGGGGATTTGCCATTGCTCATTTGTATATATTTGCACTAATTGGCAATAAATATTTTCTTTATTTATACTCATGGTTTCTGTCTCAGTTTTTGCTGCAATTTGTGGTCTTTTGTTCTCCTTAGCGCAGCCGTAACAGTAGGTTCTGGCCACACACTGATCACAGCAGCAAATCTGTTTGACCTTGTAAATGGAAATGTATCCTAATAAGGTGTAATGTTATCCATTGTTAGCAAAGGAGGATGAGTTTTACTGCAGCACGTAGTTCTCTGATCATCCCAGAGAATCATTGCTTGCCTTAATTGAATAGGTGCATGGTTTTGTAGCTCAAGGTATTTTTCGTAGTCAGGAAGTGGACTGTTTAATTAAAATCTGTGCAGATTTAGCACTTTCCGGTTTTCCCTCAGACAATCTTTCGGCGCCCTTCTAACCAGCCCAAATCCAGTCATTGTTGTATTTATTAGAAGATGACGCAGAATATTTCAAGAAAGAATTAGGGATGGCCCTGATTAGGAGAACTCATGGAAAAGCATGTGATCAGTTTGATCAGAGGATAGATTTGTAAGGTCCTGATTTGCTGTGATGACTTCCTGGTTTAACACATGATCAGGACCAGCAAATCAGAACCTTACAAATCAATCAGCTGATCAAACTGATCACATGCTTCTACATGAGTTCTCCTAAGCAGGTCCACCTCTAGAAACAATATCTGTGCAATGTCAGGTTTGGGAGAGGCACACCTTACCATGTGAAGTTGGGTGCATGGCCTAGATGCGAAAACAACATCAGTCCAATGTAGAAAATCCAAGGTCGGCTGGCAAACCAATATAAATTTTCAAGGATATTTATTCCTTATGTTGTGCATGCAATAAGCATGCCCCCAACTGTCCTGAATCCTGCGGGACTATCCCAATTTGGGGGGCCTCTCCCGTTGTCCTGTTTTGACTCACAGTGTCCCGGCTGGCTGGGGGCTCAGATGTGAAAAAAAATGATCGAGGCGCCAGCCGCGCGGATGCGGTGTGTGAGATGCAGGTCCTGCATAATATTCTCCCTCCGAATGTGCCCCCCAGTGTCCCCCTGTTTGCAGAGTTAAGTGCGCAGCGGGCTGTCTTACCATTCATTCTCGCGTATGGGCATCTGGCTTCGCTCTACTTCCTGTGACGTCACAGGAAGCAGGAAGCAGAGAAGAGCCAGATGCCTGTACGCGAGGATGAATGGTAAGACAGGCCGCTCCGTTGCGCACTTTACTCTGCAAACAGGGGGACTGGGGGGCACATTTGGAGGGAGGGAAGGAGAATATTATGCCGGACCCGCATCCCCAACACCGCATCCGCACGGCTGGCGCCTCAATCTTTTTTCGCATCCTCACCCAGGGGCATCCTCACCCTTCTCCCCACCTACGGGCAGGGTACATTGGCTATTTTTTTTTTTATTAAAAGGACCATTGCGGGTTTAATAAAAAAAAAATCATATAAATGTATGCATGACTAGGGGTGTGTCAGGGGTGTAGTTGGGTGTGTGTCATGGGTGTGGCCTAAGTGTCCCTCTTTCTCATTTCAAAATGTTGGGAGGTATGAATAAGGAATAAATATTCTTGAAAATTGATATTGGTGTGCCAGCCAACCTTAGAAACAATATCTGGGGAAGGCTAATGAAGCAGATGAAGCAGTTTGGGAATGTATGGATTCTGCATATTCTCTAGTTAATTAGGGTTTGTGTATCTATAAAAATTTCTCCTTGGCAAAAACTGCTTTCTGCTGCTCCTCAGTCTGCTTCTTCAGCCTCCTTTCCCGCTGTTCAGAGCTTGCAGCACACTGCTTCAATAAGTCCAATAGTACACACACAGACAATGCATTGGAATCTTCTGAACAGTCTCCTACCATTACATATCAGCCTGCACAGTCTTTGGCTATTTTCAGACTGCACAGTCTCAAGCTATTGTGCTCCAGCCTACAGAATCTTTGCTTCAGCCAGCAGAAACTTTGCTCCAGTCTGCAGAGACTTTGCTCCAGCCTACAGAACCTTTGCTTCAGCCAGCAGAGACTTTGCTCCAGCCTACAGAACCTTTGCTCCAGCCTGCAAAACATGTGCTCCAGCCTACAGAATATTTGCTTCAGCCAGCAGAAACTTTGCTCCAGTCTGCAGAGACTTTGCTCCAGCCTACAGAACATTTGCTTCAGCCAGCAGAGACTTTGCTTCAGCCTACAGAACCTTTGCTCCAGCCTGCAAAACATGTGCTCCAGCCTACAGAATATTTGCTTCAGCCAGCAGAAACTTTGCTCCAGTCTGCAGAGACTTTGCTCCAGCCTACAGAATCTTTGCTTCAGCCAGCAGAGACTTTACTCCAGCCTACAGAACCTTTGCTCCAGCCTACAGAAACTTTGATTCAGTTGGCAGAACCTTTGCTCCAGCCTGCAGAAAATTTGCTCCATAATGACAGTGTGGAGCATCCAGAGGCTGATCCTTCAGAGGTAGTAATGTTAGGAATCCTGCTCTATGTGGTTGCACCTGCTGATGACATTAGTTTCCTGGACTGCTGCATTACTTCTGCTCACCAGCAGGTGGCATTTTGCAAACCCTCATGGATGTTATTTTGCCTGCAGTTTCTCAGTTTACCCGCAGAAACGTTGGACAACGGTATTTTCAGTATTCACCAGCAGGTGGCACTCATACAACTCGTTCTGGACAATTATTTGTCAAGATCGCACCTGTTGTATTTATATTTAAAGGACATACAAGGTGAGGGATAAAAACTTTCTTTACTTACCGGGGGTTCTTCCAGCCCCTACATGTCACTTTGTCCTTCGCTGCAGCTCCAGTCCTCTACCCTCTCCTGCTGTCAGCCTGTGATGATCGGTGACCCCAAGACGTGTCGCATCTGCTGCACAAGTGCGCCCATGTCACCTCGAGCGTACTGTGCCTGTGCAGTAGTAGTGCACAGGCAAAGTACTATTGAGGCGAACTGGGTGCTTTCAAGAGTGGCTGGGGTGCACGCCTGCTCATGCGCAGAAGGCCCAGCCTTTCATGGGGTCGTCAATCATCACAGACTGAAAGCTGGAGATGGGAGAGGAAGGGAGCTGCAGTGAAGGACAGAGTTACTTGTAGGGGCTGGAAGAAACCGCAGGTAAGTAAAGATAGGTCCTATCCCTCACCTCAGTTGTATGTCCTTTAACCACCTTGGCGGTAATGACGAGCTTAGCTCATCCATTACCGCCGCGGTGGATTTCTCAGGCCCTGGAGGGTCTTTTTTTTACCAAATTTTCGGAGGGGGTGTAGCTAGCACCATAGCCTCCAGAGGTCGCTATGTCGGTGATTGGAACTGCGCATGATGTCATGACGTCGATGATGTCAGACGTCATGCCTGATCATCGGCATAGCATCGCCTGAAGCTATGGCGGAAGTTTCGGCCATCGCGGGATCACGGCCAGGCCAATATTGCTGGCGGCGATTGGAGAGGGGGAAACAGTGCCTGGGACTTGGGGGGAAAAGTGTAGCTAGCCTAGTGCTAGCTACACTAAGTGAAACCATTTTTTTTTAAAAAGCCACCCAGGGTGGTTAAGGACTTGATCATGCCCACTAACCGGGGACACCATGCTAATCAATCTGATCAGATTGATGGCATCGATCTAAAAATGAGATTGATTAAATTAAGCTGATCCAATCAGTTAGCAGGTTTTCGACCCTTTGTGGGCATAATCAATCATTTCCAATTGATTTTTGTGATGACCGCAAATGATCAATCATCTGCAGGATTGCATTGTTAATGGCCACCTTTATTAAGTGTTTGGAATGAATTGGGGGCTTTTGCCATGAAAATGCTATGAAAGCCTAATGTATCAACAAGGATATTAGCAGTATATAGAAAGTCCAGGATTGGAGGAGAGGCCATTGAGGAGGACTGCATTAAAAAATGAGTGGCTGCACTATTGTGATACTAGGGTCAAGAAAACAAAATAGCTACATGATCTGTTGTTTGGACTCAGAAAACTAATGTGATTGGCTGGCTCTAGTTCATTACTATGCGTCTTTGTGTAAGGGTACCCTCGGCATAAATACTAGGGCTGTTGGTTGAGGATGTATGTGAGGATGTCATCAATGCTTTCATTGTTTTTATAGAGATAGAATATTTACAGTAATGGTTCGTGTTTGATCTGCTTAAACTGAATCAAGTTTTTAAGTTTACAAATGAATTTCTATGAAATGGAATTTATTAACTATTTGGTTTTATACTGTTTTTATAAAGCATCAAAATTCTAGTACGCTCCCCCTACATCTAACATACAAGGCACAAAAGGTTTTCAAATAGGGTCTCAAAAGGAGCAAACACTAAATGAAAAGTCAAATAGCATCACGTTTATTATTCCACAAATTTCTTTAGAGTTTTACAGATCGAGGAATAAAATGTAACCACAAAGGCAGAATTAAAATAATAGCCTGGCACATGTTTCACAGCCAAAAGCCGCTTCCTCAGAGGCACACAAAATAACACCTACAGTCAATTCCAGACAGTGACACGTCTCATGAATCTGGGATGCTCGCACACAAGGCCCTCCATGTTGGGTGTGTCTCTCCTGGATAGTGACATGTGGTTGCCTGCTTTTTTTTTAAATATTTTTTTGACATGTTCACACATACCAAATTTGGTGTATCATGTAGGGGGCTTTGCAATCAAATTGGTCCCATAGAGTTCAATGCAAATTTGAAAAATGGCAAACTGATTCCAATTCACAAATTTTTCACAAAGCAAAAATTAGTCAAAAATTCACTGCAAAATCAAGTTTTCAAATTTCACCTGCTGATTCATGTATTGCACTTCTAAGAATATTTCTCCACTTATTTGTTTGCTTCTATACACTTCTTGTATTCCTTTATCATTCTGACTGATGTTGCCCTGTTCAATCATCTATTTATTTGTGCTCCAAAACAGAGCACAGTATTTGATATAATGTTTACATACTTTTTTTTTAAATAAAATGTTTTAGACACTCTGAAAGCAGAAATAACCCAGCAAACGTGTGTACTGGCAAATTAACACTGGGATAGAATTTTAAAGGAAGCAATTTGAAGAAGTAGATTGAAGAATTATTGTAGGCTGAAAATCATCTACAATCCACCATTTCTGTAAATTGTAACTCTAGTCATGGAATTTAATTTCAGTGTAACAATGCTGAAATCCAATAGTGGATTACCATACATGTAGTGGATTTCCCTACATCCTGAAATGTTTCTCCTCTAGTCAGTTAATAATAGAATATATCAAAATTAAACCCTCCTAGATTCATCTCCGAATGTTATTTCCTGCCAAAACAGTGTTCTTTGTTCTCTGTTGTCATTTTGGTGACACAGATGAACATATTTATGCAATTAAATAGCAAATAGAGTTTAGGAAAAGGCCAATCAATTATACGGAAAAGGGAGGGGATCCTGGAGTACTGGAGAGTACTGAAGACATCAGGCATCAGTATATTGTGTTCTGCTAAAACCATATAACAGGAAGTTTGGGCAGGTAGATGATATTCAGGTGTTTTGCCTTCTATGTTCTGCAGTAGAATAGTATGGGGAACTGTCTGTGCATACACTTTAACAGGAAGCATTGTTCTATCTACTCTGCAAATGTTTTGGCTATGTACAAGGTGAACAGAGGCGCCAAAAGAATAAAAATAGCTAAAACTTTTATAACATGGGGAGGCGGTGGTGGACTTACCTCCTCCAAGCAGACACAAAAACATTTTTAACATTTAAAGCATAGAAAATGTATTGATACACTCCAATGTTTCTTTGCAATGGGTTTCACAGGTATGACCTTGCTTCATCAGGCAATGGGGTAGGAGTATATGGCAAATGCATGTCTCAGTGTGGGACAAGCACCTTTGGCTTTGGCTATGTAGGCCAAATAGCAGGCTTGGCATTTACATTATGAAAATAATATATACATTTTTAAGGAATTTCTTTCTCAGGAATACCTTGGTAGAGGCTTTGTAGTCTGAAAGAATCTAACCCTTTAGATAAAATTTGATTTGATTACAATAAAATATTAGCTAGTAGATGTATAGGCAGAAAATTTGTCTAAAGCCCCTTTTACACTAGCAGTTTAAACGTGTGTTTCGTTATCCTATTTTGCCACAAGGGGTCGCAAAAGTCTATGGAGACTTTCACACTTATTGCGGTCCCTTGCAGTGCACTGGAATATCTGATACGATACAAGGGCAACAGCTTCTTACTGCAAGCACCATGCTTAATACATGGTGCTTAGGCTAATGTAAGTCTATGAGCGACATATGTAGTGTAAACAACGGAGTGCATTGCATCGTGGTGCCCCTGTGTGGACCGACGGTATCCCAGTGATGTACTTCCTGCCCAGGAGAGAGTATGTAACTGAGCGGGGGCGGCGCTATGCATATGGCCCACTCGGCGCACTTTGCAGCAGGGTCATTTGTTTGTCATTTTTTGTTTTGCGGTGGGATGCAGCAGGATTATCACATCCCCACCACAATGCAAAAAAATCTGCATAAAATCAGCCTCTACATTTCTCAGATTTGAGAAATAATCATTGTTGGTAATAGGGTGGTCGGAAATGCCCATTTCTGTTTCTGCAGAAATTCAGATTGCCGCCAATTTCCATATCTTATTTTCTGATTTCCGATTTTCCAATTTCATGGGAGTATTTGTCATTTTTTGCATCAGAGAATGACGCACACAAAAAAATCATAAATTGGAAAATCGGAAATCGGAAAAATTGAATCTTGTGATTGGTCTAAAAAGACTGTGGTAATCCAATTTTTTTGCAGAAGAATTCTGCATTGTCTGATTGGTCCAATGCTTCTGAGTTCTGGGACTGGGCTAAAATTACCAAGTTGTGCTAAATCGTATTTCCTCTGAATTCCGATTTCTAAAATGCCGAATTTCAATACCGCAGAATCCAAATGAGCATCACTACTTGGCAATAAGACACAATTTAGGTACAGTTCTCACATGAGGAAGTAAACGTCCCAGCCAGTAAATAATGCTGTGGTGTGAAGCATTATGAAGAAAACATCAGAGTAAAGGGTGACTTCATATTAATAAATAGAAGCAATAAAAAATACTGTATATACTCACCTAATTTTTTGGCGCAAAAACTGTTCGGAAAAGTTACCCCCGAGGCTTATATGCAAGTCAGTGGAGCGGAATGGATGGTGGAGCAGGTTTTGTTACTGGCATAGGAGCGTAAGGACCCTGCACTAGTAATTCTGCTCTTGCCATCTGGCTATCTGCTGTGTCCGTACCGCCATCCCTTGCAACATAGTGTACAGAGTGCGCTGCTCAAGACTACCTGTGTCCCCTAGCTTGTGGAGCAGAGCGTGCAGCAGCGTGTCAGCTGCGCAATGATCAGGGATTCTTCCTGTGTGGCAATTGCTGTGTCTCATATCCATGATGCCATCTGGTGGCGTCTTGAGACACAGCTGTATCATCCTTGGGGCACATCTGGCTATGAGGAGAGGGGATGACTTGTACTGGGGGCACATTTGGCTACTGTGGAGAGGGCTATACTGGGGAGGGGGCTTATACGTGAGTAAATAACCTCTTCCTTGTTTCTGAGGGAAAAGTGGGTACCTCGGCTTATATGCAGGTTGGCTAATATGTGAGTATATCCAGTAGCTCATAAAACTTAAAAAAAACTTGCCAAATCTGTTTGAGGCATATTGAGACATTCTGAAATGCCAATCTAGGAGCCACACCAATGCCAGGCATCTCAGTTCAATGACAGGCATTTCAAAATGCTTTTAAATGCCTCACACAAATTTGGCAAGCATTTAAAAATTATTTAAAGTATTTTATTGATTTATTTACTCCTCAGCACTGCGTTACATGTTGGCTCTTTATAAGTACAATAAATAAATAAAATACTCCTGTGGACCTTTCCACTGCTGTGAAATGATTTGCCATTTTTTTACTGCCTTGTGTGTGAGCCGGCCCTGGAGAACTGCAACAAACGAGGGCTGTTTTCAAGTGAGGTTACAAGCAGATGTGCCAGTGTAACATCCGCTTTTTTTAAACATCAGTTTCCAACAGACTTCAACCAATTGCTGTCAGATAAAAGGCCTTTATTAAGAATGTATTCCCTTTGAAATTTTCAGCTTTCAGTGTCAAAGAACATTGAATCCTCCTGGAATGAAATACAGTACTTTTAATTGTATGTTGATCAACAGAAATAGATATTTTCATATACAGTACGAGTTAGTTAAAGACTTAATTAAGACTTAATTAAGTAAGATTATGGTTTGCTTTAAAGATTTAAAGGGTGAATAGTGAATATAAACGGAGTAGGTCTCTTAATAAACATTATGAGCCATGAGACCAGAACAATCTATAAATAAATTCCTCTCCAATAAAATTCTTAGAACATGAGGTGTAGCAATTCTTATCACTGGCTCTGCTGCGGTTCCTTTTTTAAAAGGTGTGCTTTGGTATCTCTGCCATCTAAGACAGTGTTTCCCAACCCTGTCCTCAAGGCCCACCAACAGTGCATGTTTTGTGGAAATCCATACGGATCCAAATGGGGTCTAGGGGTTAGGGATAGGCACAGAATCCTCTCTGTACCTATCCCTAACTCCTAGACCCCCCTGGTGGTGCCTAACCCTAACCACTTCCCTGGTGGTGCCTAACCCTAAGACCCCCCCGGTGGTGCCTAACCCTAAGACCCCCCTGGTGGTGCCTAACCCTAAGATCCCCCTGGTGGTGCCTAACCCTATCCACCCCCCTAGTGGTGCCTAACCCTAACCACCCCCCTGGTGGTACCTAACCCTATCCACCCCCCTGGTGGCTATCCACCCCCCTGGTGGTACCTAACCCTAACCACCCCCCTGGTGGTGCCTAACCTTGACAGTGTTACTTTAAATCCATTTACCGTTTTGCAGTTAAATAACGTCTGCAGTTTGGCTTATGTAGGGTGCTATTGATAAATAACGTTACCATGCGCAATAATGTCTGCTGTTTGGCATATGAACGGTGCTATTGATAAATAACGTTACTGTGTGCCGTTTTTCTTCTTTTTTCCCTGTGCGCCATTATTATGCACCACTAACGATAAATAGCGATAAGTGTATCTTTTTAATGCGGTGCCATTTTTATGCATATGCGCTGTGCACCATTATTCACTGTTTCGATCCATAGACGTAGTTAATCAGCTCTGCTGAGACACTAATTACCTCACCTGTGAATGTATGTGGTTTCCTGCAAAACATGCACTGTTGGTGAGTCTTGAGGACAGGGTTGGGGAACTCTGATCTAAGATGACCCTAGTGCAGCAGGTGGGCACAATACTACACAAATCCAGCACAGTGAAAGCATAATAATATTGTACTAATAAAGGACTTGTGTTTCTTCCAATTAAATGGCTATGATGCAGTGATGAAGCGTATGTTACTGACCCAGAGCAACAATGAGTATATCTATTAAAGTGCCATGACATATGTTGCTGCTTTATGAATTAACTAGTAAAAATGCTCGCCCGTTAAAAACAGGTGCTAGGCCACTGCTGTTAAACACCCCCCCCCAACGCATGCACAGATGCGCCCAGCCCGTCCCCCATTGCTGTCCGAAATATATGCACATAGGTTGATGTTGCTTGCTTGGCAGTTGGAAAAATCTGTTATTTCCCACAATGCAACGAGGTTCACAGACAGCAAACTGTCAGGTCTGGAAGCACAGACACACACACACACGCAGAGACACAGGGGTTTTATTATATAGGATAATAATAATAATGATAATAATGATTAAAGGGAACCTAAACTGAGAGGGATATGGATGTTTCCTTTTAAACAATACCAGTTGCCTGGCAGTCCTGCTGATCTATTAGCTGCAGTAGTATCTGGATCTCACACCTGAAACAAGCATGCAGCTAATCCAGTCTGGCTTCAGTCAGAGCACCTGATCTGCATGCTTGTTGAGGGGCTGTGGCTGAAAGTATTAGAGACACAGGATCAGCAGGAGAGTCAGGTAACTGGTAATATTTTAAAAGGAAAAATCCACATCCTTCTCAGTTTAGGTTCCCTTTAAAGAGTACCAGCGTGCAAAAAAAGTCGAAGTTAGACTCTTATCTGAGTAAAGGCGAGCATCTAATCTTGGGGTTACCCCACCAATCCAGCTAGGAACCACTGAACATATTTTCTCATGGACACGTTTTTGTCCATGTACAAGTACCACCATACTGCACATGCACAAGTACAGTTCATGCAGACAACACCCGAATCTATATCTCAGCCCCTGACCTCTCTACATTATTATCTTGAGTCGCTGACTGTCTATCTGCTGTCTCTATATTCATGTCATCCGGTTTTCTTAAACTTAACATAAACAAAATGGAGATGGTAATATTTTCACCTTCTCCCTCTGCTTCCCCACCTATATTTGCCTTACCATCAAAGTAGAAAACACCCTAATATCCTCAACTCCTAAAGCTTACTTTTTGGGGCTAACTCTGGACTCTGAGCTCTTATTTAAACCACATATTAACAAACTCATGCTACCGGCATGTTAACAATATCTCCAGAATTCATCCCTTCCTTTCACAGGAGGCTTCTAAAATGCTTGTACATGCTCTAATCATATGTCATCTTGACTATTGTAACACTTTACTCTGCGGTCTACCAAAAAAAACCAGACTGGCGCCTCGTCTCCAGTCCCTACTGAACCCAATTGACCCAGTTCAAACTTCTAACCCTAAACATAAATTGTCACCTCCTGTAACATCTGAAACTATGGCGGCTGCGGATACGCAGGCTATACCCGCAGCCGCCTTTGTTCACTGTTCACAGGCCTTATCCGTCCCGGCGGCATCCAGCACGCCGGGAACGGCATTGTCTCTTGCTCATAGGGTCTCTGTATCGCGCGAGCGCGCGCTGAGACAGGACCTTTATGCTGGAAGAAGGCGCGTCAGCTGACCGGCCGGTCGGCTGACGTCAGGAGTGACTCGTGCCGCTCGGATTGGCTGATTGCTAGGGGGCATGCCGCTGGGCTCTCCTCGGCTTCTTAAGCCTTCACAGATCATTGGCAACTGGTCTGCTGTTGCGAATACACTCGTGTTAGCGCTCAGACCTAGTGAGGTTCCTGTTGATGATAGATGTATATGCAGTGTTTGCAATATACATCTATCTATAGTTAGTTATTATTACATTGTATTCTGATAACCTGTGTATGATTCTGGCTACTCTCTGACCTTGCTATTGCTAAACGATTCTGCACCCCTGCCTTTCTGACTTTAGTTGCTGAACCTCTGCCTGATATTAACTACTCTCACGCCTGCCGATTTTGTACTATCGCTACCTGCCTGTTATCGAATCTTGCCTGTCTGACTACTCTACTCACCAGTGGGCCCTAGCCACTGGTGAGGTGCTCTAGCTATTAGAACCTACCAGCCCCTCTGGTGAGGTTCAGACTTACTTGCATAGATCCAGTGACTGACAGTACCTCACCAGCTCCTCTGGGAAGGTCTAGTTAAACTATTCAGTCATTTGTGCTGTTAGTGACTGATAGTACCTTGCCAGCTCCACTGGGAAGGTCTAGTTAAACTATTCAGTCATTTGTGCTGTTAGTACCTTACCAGCTCCTCTGGGAAGATCTAGTTGAACTATTCAGTCATTTGTGCTGTTAGTGCTGTTAGTACCTTACCAGCTCCTCTGGGAAGGTCTAGTTCAACTATTCAGTCATTTGTGCTGTAGTACCTTACTAGCTCCTCTGGTAAGGTTTAGCCAAACTTCTTAAATTTTTTCATTATTAGTACTTTGTCAGCTCCCCCTTATTTGTGTTTGTAGACCCTCCAGCTCCTCTGGAGAAGTCTATACAGTTGCACCAAACACCACACCTTACTCTCAGCTAGCTATACTAGTATTATTGGTGATACTGCAGATCACCACATAATCAGGTATAGCGTCTGTAATATTGGTGATTCTGCAGATCACAAATAATCAGACGTTTGAGTTGCAGCACCCAATCGTTACACCTCCATACATTTTCTTATTAAACGCCAGAAAACATCCCTCCCAGAATCTTCATTCCTACCATGAGACCCTCTTGATGTCAAGCCTGGCCACCTCTGCTCATGCCCCCATCCAGGACTTTTCCTGAGCAGCACCTCTCATTTGGAACTCTTTCTCACAGCTTGTCCATCATGCTCCAAGCCTAGAAACATTCAAACGATATCTCAAAACACACTTTTTCAGACAATCTTACAATTTGTCATAGCTTAAATTGGAGGGTCACTGCCTCATCTTCTAACCCTTTTGTCTCCTCTCCTACTGTCTTCACCCCACTATCCTCTAGATTCTAAGCTTGCAAAGGCAGGAACCTCCCCCTAGTTGTTCTTGTTTCTGCATCTGTATGTGTATTGCTGGAAAATGGAAATCCTGCTTGTACAGTGTTTTGAACGTATCATGTAGACATATGCTTCCCCATATTTGTTTTGTATTATGTACAGTGCTACAGAAAATATTGGCACTATATACATTAAAAAATAATAATAAGTAGATGAAGTTGGCTGACCAAATTTTATGTTAATAATGGGGGTACCAACACATAATATGCTATGTATGTGTGATATTAATTCAAGTGTAGTATTCTTATGTAACCATATATAATTAACAAAGCTTAACTAAAATGGTTAATCAGTTGTAGATTTAAATTTCTGTCCCCACTTGCCTAAATCTAAGTTAGGTTTACAAATCCAGAACATGTACAGTCCCGATGTATGATTTTTAATCTATCTTTTTTGATTGATAATCTTTAAAGGACACATGAAGAACACTTTAAAGGACACCTGAAGAGAGGGATTTGGAGGCTGCCATATTTATTTATTTTTTTAAACAATACCAGTTGCCTGGTGTTCTGCTGTTTGAATCACCCACCTGAAACAAGCTTGTGGCAAATTCAGTTAAACTTTAATCAAACATCTGATCGGCATACTCGTTAAGGGCTTATGGCTAAAAGTACTAGAGGCAGATGATCAGCATTGTGGAAAAGTAAACACCTATAAAAGCCTCCATATCCTTTTCACTTCAGATGTCCTTTAATAAATCATCTGGTTCCTTGATTAGTTCCTGTGTATTAAAGGACCACTATCACAAAATATTGTAAAATGTAAGATACATGTAAACACATACAAATAAGAAGTATGTTTCCTCCAGATTAAAATGAGCCGTAAATTATTTTCTCTTATGTTGCTGTCGCTTACAGTAGGTAGTAGAAACCTGACAGAACTAACAGGTTTTGGTCTAGTCCATCTCTTCATGGGGGATTTTCAGCATGGCCTTTATTCTTTATACAGACACTCCTTGAAAAAGATTTAGATAAAGAAGCTGGCCAACTGTACACTTTTTAGCAGTTGGACAGAGCAACTGCCATTCCCCAAGTGCTTTTGAAAATACAGAAATACTCCTGTGAAATATTCCTGTAAAAAGGCATTTAGAAAAAAATAATTCTTAGCAAAACGTACCACCCAAAGAAAGCCTAATTGGTGGTGGAAAAAACAAGATATAGATCAATTCATTGTGATAATTAGTGATAAAGTTATTGGCGAAGGAATGGGAGGTGAAAATTGCTCGGATGCATAAGGTGAAAAATCCCCGCAGGATGAAATAGTTAATTGATGCCATGAATGTAAATTTATGTTAGAAAATAGACTGCAATCGTCATTCAGTGGCGCACATTCGCTAGCCATTTGCTAATCTCGGGTATTCGAAAATAGAAAATGAGCAACAACTGGGAAAATGAAACTGATCTCCAGGAGCTTGCCAGCTCAGAGAAAGAGATAAATCATCCAAAATAATAGATAATAAGTTTCACATGGATCGCGGTTAAATCTAGCGAGAGAACTATATAAGCCCTACACTGCTGACGCAGAAAAGCTGAGGAAACAGCGGCTTTTACGAAAAGGCCCTTGAGTATCAGCGATTCAATACATATTCGACACAATACATCAGTGGGCTGTTATTTATCTCGGGCTGCCTTTATGATGCATTGATCCAGTGAATATGTTTTTGACCCGACAGACAATGGTAAAAACACAGGAAGCGCATTTTCTCAGAAATTTCCATTAGGATCATTAAAATGAAAAAGGGTAAGTTATTCTGCATACATGCATATCATTATGTGTAAATGTAAAAGCTGATCCTTGCTCTATTATGCAGGTTGCAATATATAAGTGATTTTGCTTGGCAAGAGTTTCATTTATTAAAATAGAGCATTGCTCTTCCACAGCTGGAAGCATTTCAGAGAAGCAATGAGGCAGGTTCCTCAAAGAAGCGCTGGCACTAATATATAATATTTTTAAGTAACTCTTGTGATTAGCTTTATCTACATCAAATGCTGCAGCCAATAAATATGGAGCAGCCATCCACAACATCCAGATCTCTCGTTTAATTAAGACAAAACCTGATTGGTCAAGAACAGTGCTTTTTAAAGTGGTATTTCATCTTTGGTCTAAAACATTAAACACATCATAAAATTGATAGGAAGAAAATATATCACTGTGTTTTAAGTTTCTGGAAGTGTTAGTAATCAAACTTCCAATTCACACAGAAACTAACTGAAAAGATCGCTGTTGCAGTGGTGAAAATTATCAGTTTATGTTGAACTGTATTTTCAGAATAAACAAAGCAGAAAAGTTTCTCCGGTATCCAGTAGGGAGGCAGAGAATTTTCTCTAGTTGGTTTACTTCGTAATTATGTATTTTACAATAAGGGGGAAAACAAGTCTAGTAGTGAAGTAGTTAAAGGGAACCTAAACTGAGAAGGATATGGATGTTTCCTTTTAAACAATACCAATTGCCTGGTAGTCCTGCTGATCTCTTTGCTGCAATAGTGGCTGAATTACACATCTGAAACAAGCATACAGCTAATCCAGTCTGACTTCAGTCAGATCACCTGATCTGCATGCTTGTTGAGGGGCTGTGGCTGAAAGTATTAGAGACACAGGATCAGCAGGAGAGTCAGGCAACTGGTATTATTTTAAAAGGAAAAATACATGTCCTTCTCAGTTTAGGTTCCCTTTAACCTCTTGAGGACTGCAGGGCTAAACCCCCCTAGTGACCAGGCCATTTTTAGCAAAATGTGCCACTGCAGCTTTAAGACTAAGCTGCAGATCCGCACAACACAGCACACAAGTGATTTCCCCCCCTCTTTTCTCCCCACCAACAGAGCTCTCTTTTCGTGGGGTCTGATCGCCCCCAGATTGTTTATTTTTTTTGGTGCAAATATTTTCGTTGTTGTTTTTATTAAAAAAAGTTTGTTACTTTAAGAATATTCCCTCCCTCCTTCCCCACAGCCAGCCAATTGTGGCGATCGGCTGTCATAGGCTTCTGCCTATGAGAGCCGATCGCTCTCCAGTGTCCCAGGGGGACAGCCGTGTCACTTGTTAGTGCATCAGGAAATTATTAAGCTGTGTCTCTTTTTTTCTTTTTGTGCCTGAAAGAGTTAAATTTCAGACATGCACGTAACAGTTCTGTTTTGTCAGCCCCTTGTCGGCCTCTTCATGCTTATAACAATTATAGCACAATCCACACTGATAAGGACTTACAACCATAAAACTTTTTCCTGCAGAGAACAGTGGATAGATGAAAAAGGTTAATAGTTCATGTATTTGAGCTCCTGGACACTTAATAGACTGCCACTGAGCAGAGACAATAAAACATTAAATCTACTTTGTAAATGTTAAAATATAAAATAAAACCATGGGTTGTCTAAAAAAGTCAGAGGATAGATACAGATATAGATTGTTTATGTCATCAGTTTATTTTCACCTCCGGTTCCCTGTAAGTGCACCTATTAGTAAAATTCCTACATCTTGTAGATGAATAGAAAACATGTTCCATTACCTTGTTAGATTACTGGAGAAGAGTTAGGTCAAATGTTAACCCAAGTCATGCCAAACAATTGCTGCATAATATGTAACATTAATAGCATAGAAACAAGTCATATATTGTTTCCAGTACAGGAAGAGTTAAAGAGACATTGTAACATCAAAAAGTTCCCCTGGGAGGTACTCACCTCGGGAGAAATAACCGATCTCAATCGGGTCAGCTCTACTGCGCAGGCGCTGGAGACTTTCGCCTGTGCAGTAGAGCAGACCCGACGGCGATCGGGTATTTCCGCCTATTTCGGAGCCGAGAGCCGCCACAGCGCCTGCGCAGGAGCCGGGATGGTAAATATTTACATTGCCGCTGTTCGAAGGGCTGCAGCGAGACTCCCGAGGGACGGAGGACGGCGTGGGAAGCCTCATTGGGACCCTGAGACTTCCCCCTCCCGAGGTGAGTACCCCCAGGGGAACTTTTTGATGTTACAGGTTTTCTTTAAGAAACTTCAGTTGTTATCTATACAAAAGAGCTTCTCTGAGCGCTCCATAACCCAACTCGTGTCAGCTACAATGCTTTTTTTCTGGAACACTTATCCATGAAAGAAACAGTAACAGACAGCTTCAGATAAGGCTTTTACTGATAAAAAGTTCAAAATACTATGTATTTTAAACTATAAAACAGAGCAAATTGCAAATATGACAATATGATGCAATGCAATTAAAAAATGCTTTATATCTGAAAATAAAAATATGAGACTCTTTCCTTTGCTACTAATGTTCTATTAATTATCTGTACTACACATAATTCATTATTTCATTAGGTTTTTTTTTTCTCTTCAGTGTCACTTTAAGTTTGTTCGAGTTCACTCTTTGTATTCAGAAACTTGAGTAGGAACACCCAGTCTGCATACTGGTTCTGGACCAGTGAGTTTGAAAATATTAGAATCAGAGGATTAGTACAACAACCAGAATTAGAATTTCTAAAAGGAAGTAAGCAATGGCCTCTTCCTTATTCCTTTTACTTTAGTTTCCATGAGAAAACTTTCAATTAAAAAGCTTGAGTGCTCTCAATGGCAGCCACACACGAGAGTTTTATTGACAAAGAGCTCTTCTGAGACCACAGAGAAGTCACATTGGTGCTTATCACTTTTAGAAATGTAGGTAAGAATTCAGTAAGAATGGATCCTTACAGCTCTTTTATACTATGGCCTCAATTCACTAAGCTTATTTCCTGTCTTTAATAACGTTTCTATAGTTATCACCATGGTGATAAGGCATGTAGTATTCAGGAAACATTTTACCTCAGGCAAACCTAAAGTTAACTCTTCAGTCCTTAAGTTAACTCTTCAATCCTTAAAATAACTCCAGAATTCTAAAGTTAAAGGCCTCAATTCACTAAGATCATGCTAGAGATAATAAGGCAAGATAAAACTTACCTCTACACGTGAGAGAGTTATCTTACCTCTTCATTCCTTAAAGGGAAGGTTCAGGGAGGGTAGGTAAAAAATAAAAATCAAATTCCACTTACCTGGGGCTTCCTCCAGCCCGTGGCAGGCAGGAGGTGCCCTCGCCGCCGCTCCGCAGGCTCCCGGTGGTCTCCGGTGGCCGACCCGACCTGGCCAGGCCGGCTGCCAGGTCGGGCTCTTCTGCGCTCCAAGGCCCGGAACTTCTGCGTCCCACGCCGGCGCTCTGACGTCATTGGACGTCCTCCGGGCTCTACTGCGCAGGCCACGGGCTGGAGGAAGCCCCAGGTAAGTGGAATTTGATTTTTATTTTTTACCCACCCTCCCTGAACCTTTCCTTTAAGTTACCTCTCCTGTAGTTAATTTACCTCCTCTGTAGTTAATTTACCTCTTCTGTAGTTAACTTACCTCCTCTGTAGTTATGTTCACATGCAGCTAATTAACAGCTTGTCTTTGGCGTCAATTCACCAGAGAGGATTTACTAAGAGAAAAAAGGTAGGTAGTTTATCTCATGAGGTATTTTAACACTCTGGAGTCAATTCACCAGTGTGAGAGGACAGAGAGAAAAATGTTCGATAGCAGGGGATAATGGAGAGATATGCATGAGGAAAGTGTGAGAAAGCAGAGAGTTAGGTAATCGGTATTAATGATTTACATGGGATACTTTTCCTGGATCATATCATAAATAATATCACGAGTGAGTCTGAACTTCTTCACCACCTCTGTCTCAGTAAAATTATCAAGAACTGCTCTCTCACGAAAAATACGAGGGGCGATTAAACAGACCCTCCTCCTGCGCCTTTGTCTCCTCATAATAGAAGCAAGTTTTAAGGCCTAGTGCACACCAGAGCGGTTCGGCTGCGTTTTGCGATCCGCTTGCGGCTGCGGATACGCTTGGGTAATGTATTTCAATGGGCTGGTGCACACCAGAGCGGGAGGCGTTTTGCAGAAACGCATACTCCCGGGCTGCTGCAGATTTTGGATTGCGGAGGCGTTTCTGCCTCAATGTTAAGTATAGAAAAACGCAAACCGCACTGAAAAACGCCACTTCAGAGCGGTTTGCCAGGCGGTTTTTGTTACAGTAGCTGTTCAGTAACAGCTTTACTGTAACAATACATGAAATCTATTACACCAAAAACGCTTCACAAAACCGCAAAATGCTAGCTGAAACGCTACAGAAAAATAAGAAAAAGCGTTTCAAAATTTGCTAGCATTTTGCGGATCTGCTAGCGGGTTTTGGTGTGCACCAGGCCTAACAGAGTAAGCTCAAAAGGCTCCATCTTCCACAGCAGCAGCTGCTGTGTGAAAACCACGATATCTCCAGGTTCATTCAGGGGATAAAGAGATGAAAAAATAACGAATGGCCACACCCCTTTCTTCCCTGGTGAATTGTGATTTGGAGAAAAACTAACTACTAACTATCACTTATTTATCTCATACTTATCTCACATTTATCTCTTGCATTTCTCTCTGTCGATATTTTCCCCTATACTTCTGGAGAATTGCTATTTGGAGATATCACAGGAGGTAAATTACCTCCCAAGAGATAAATAGGTTGGTAACCTCTGGTGAATTGACACCTTTAACTCTGGAGTTATTTTAAGGATTGGAGAGTTAATTTAAAGACAGAAGAGTTAACTTTAGGTTTGTCTGAGGTAAAATGTTTCCTGAATACTACATGCCTTATCACCATGGTAACAACTCTAGAAACGTTATTAAAGACAGGAGATAAGCTTAGTGAATTGAGGCCAATGACAGGCTGTTATTTAACTGCGAGTGAAAATAACTACAGAGGAGGAAACTTAACTACAGAGGAGGTAACTTAAGGAATGAAGAGATAACTCTCTCACTGTGTGGTTGTACGTTTTCTCTTGCCTTACTATCGCCAGCATGATCTTAGTGAATTAAGACCTATGTCTGCTACATAGCACCCCCATACATTGCATTTTAACACTGTAGACAGCAGCGTGCAAAACTGACCCGTTACTTTATAAATGGGCTATTCTCATTTTATATGGGGTAAAGCAAGTCACTGTTGCATGCAGTTGCTGGACATAGGACATCTTGTCATTCATCTATATATCACACCAAAAGGACTGTGTGTGCATTGCATTAAAACACATACAGTAGACACATTGGCGTCAATTCACCAGAGGTTACCAACCTATTTATCTCTTGGGAGGTAATTTACCTCCTGTGATATCTCCAAATAGCAATTCTCCAGAAGTATAGGGGAAAATATCGACAGAGAGAAATGCAAGAGATAAATGTGAGATAAGTATGAGATGAATAAGTGATAGTTAGTAGTTAGTTTTTCTCCAAATCACAATTCACCAGGGAAGAAAGGGGGTGTGGCCATTCGTTATTTTTTCATCTCTTTATCCCCCGAATGAACCTGGAGATATCGTGGTTTTCACACAGCAGCTGCTGCTGTGGAAGATGGAGCCTTTTGAGCTTACTCTGTTAGGCCTGGTGCACACCAAAACCCGCTAGCAGATCCGCAAAATGCTAGCAGATTTTGAAACGCTTTTTCTTATTTTTCTGTAGCGTTTCAGCTAGCATTTTGCAGTTTTGTGAAGCGTTTTTGGTGTAGTAGATTTCATGTATTGTTACAGTAAAGCTGTTACTGAACAGCTACTGTAACAAAAACCACCTGGCAAACCGCTCTGAAGTGCCGTTTTTCAGAGCGGTTTGCGTTTTTCCTATACGTTACGTTGAGGCAGAAACGCATCCGCAATCCAAAATCTGCAGCAGCCCGGGAGTATGCGTTTCTGCAAAACGCCTCCCGCTCTGGTGTGCACCAGCCCATTGAAATAGATTACCCAAGCGTATCCGCAGCCGCAAGCGGATCGCAAACTGCAGCAGAACCGCTCTGGTGTGCACTAGGCCTTAGAGCTTGCTTCTATTATGAGGAGGCGAAGGCGCAGGAGGAGGGTCTGTTTAATCACCCCTCGTATTTTTCGTGAGAGAACAGTTCTTGATAATTTTACTGAGACAGAGGTGGTGAAGAAGTTCAGACTCACTCGTGATATGATTTATGATATGATCCGGCAGTAAAAGGCGGGAATACTCTGGTCACGTAGTGGTAAAACTCCACCTCCTACCCATAATGCTCCACTTTCAAGCTTACAGAGAGGAAAAGTATCCCATGTAAATCATTAATACCAATTACCTAACTCTCTGCTTTCTCACACTTTCCTCATGCATATCTCTTCATTATCCCCTGCTATCCAACACTTTTCTCTCTGTCCTCTCACACTGGTGAATTGACTCCAGAGTGTTAAAATACCTCATGAGATAAACTACCTACCTTTTTTCTCTTAGTAAATCCTCTCTGGTGAATTGACGCCATTTTTGCAGGAGTCACACAGGCAATTTTTGTATGTTCTCATTGTGAGAAAGGCTTTGTTTGTTTTTTCACATCAATGAAGTCAGACAGGTGAGTGTTACTTTCATGTTCAGACAGCGGGAAATATTTTACTCAGGAAACATACCTTCATTGGCACCAAAGAACTAAGATTATTGTGTGTCAATTTTCCTGTCAAGAGTGAGAGAAATGTTTCTCTGAGAACATAAACCTGTTAAGACACTCAAGAAATCATACAATTGAGCATTCATATTTAATTTCAGAGAATGTAAAGCACTTCTAATACACATGGCAACTCACAGCAGAGAACACATGCTTTATCTTTTTTATAGTGAAGGAAATGTTCTATTATGTGTACTCTCTTACTTATTAGCATTTCTAGAAAGGCAAGTTACTTTTTTCTATTCATGGTTTAAGACATATTCATAGAAAGAATACAGTATCTAATATTGAATGAGAGATTTCTCCCCGATGGCTATGCCTAGCATAACCTTTTTATGTTTTGTGATGCTACAAAAACAACTGTACTGTGGTGTGCTTATAATAGAAACCCCCCCCCCCTTCCCAAGAAACAAAAACAAAAACTAAACCCCACCCCACAAAAAGCCAACAACAATACAAAAATTGCTAAATAGATCTGTGTAAGGACAAGTTCTCACTGACAAACAAAGGATTTGAAAATAAGCACCCCCGCCACATTGTCACTAGTCATTTGTTAAATGGTTGCAATGTGCATGTCCGGTAAGACACGGCTTGGCTTGCGTTATTATGATATAACTCAATGCTCTACAGAGCTAACCTGATGATGTGAATAGGCCCAAAAGAGGAATCATTGCAGTGTGTTGCTGTTTGGTTCTAACTCATAATGCATTGCACTTGTAATGTCTCAAGATCACAGCTATGTCTGCCTTATTTTTCTATCTCTGATATTAAACTAAAAAGGAAAAAAAACATCTAATTTTGATTGGTCAATTACTGGCCAATTTTACCACTTCCATATAGTATGAAAGCTTACCTGCACATTCTGTCCATAGTATTCAAAGTCTGTTGCCCCTCATTGCACTGCATGGAAGTAATTAGCATTGGCAAATGAAAATTGGATGTGTGTATGCACCCTTATCATAGATGTGCAGGGCCACACCATAGGGCACTAAGATGGTGTGGTGGGGAAAAATTCTTCTCCGGCAAATGAACTCTCTGTTCATTAACCCTTACTACTAATTGCATATACCCAAAACAGAAGTGGTTGCTGGATGGTGGTCCGAAAACACAGTCGTCCTCAATTTTCTCGTTTTCCTTAGCTGTTGTGTTTTTTCAAGTATAAGCAGTATTCGTAATCTATAAATGCTCTTAATTGTATACTGCTAGGCACTGGGGTTATCAGTTTGTGAAGGATTAAGGAGGGTATTACAACGTAGGCAATTATTTAAAGAATGCCCAAGTAAAGCTACACTAATGATTAATTGATTGTAAAATAATCCATTTTGCATAACTGTGATAAGACTATAGTTTTTCAAGGATTATTTCAAAGCTGAGCTTGGGTCAGTGTTCAGATAATCCTAAATAAATAATGACATTTTTTATTTAATAGCAAAAGCAGGTTAATACTTGATGCATAAATGATCATTTTCCGTCAAGTGCAGGTTTGGCATCTTGAATGAGCTTTAGAATCTGGTGAAAGAGACGTTAACCTGTAGTCAGGTTCAGATAAGGGGGAAACCAGAGTTAATACTTTTTTTCTGGTGTCTTGACATTAAAGGGATACTTAACACATTTGCGTTCCGTCGTTTTCCCTTGAGCAATGTTCACCTCCCATTCATTAGCCTATAACTTTATCACTAATTATCACAATGAACTGATCTATATCTTGTTTTTTCCGCCACCAATTAGGCTTTCTTTCGGGGGTACATTTTGCTAAGAGCCACTTTACTGTAAATGCATTTTAACAGGAAGAATAAGAAAAAACGGAAAAAATTCATTATTTCTCAGTTTTCGGCCATTATAGCTTTAAAATAATACATGCCTCCATAATTAAAACTCACGTATTGTATTTGCCCATATGCCCCGGTTATTACACCGTTAAAATTATGTCCCTATCACAATGTATGGCGACAATATTTTATTTGGAAATAAAGGTGCATTTTTTCCATTTTGCATCTATCACTATTTACAAGTTTAGAATAAAAAAAATATAGAAATATTTCATCTTTACATTGATATTCAAAAAGTTTAGACCCTTAGGTTTTTTATTGTAATGTTTTTTTTTATATTAAACATTTTATTTGGGTATTTTTGGGAGGGTGGGATGTAAACCATATTTTTTTAATGTAATTGTGTGTTGATTTAATTTTTTTTTACTTTTTGTTGTAGTTTTACTTTTTGGCCACAAGATGGCGGCCATGAGTTTGTTTACATGACGTCACTCTAAGCGTAACATATGCTTAGAGTGACGCATCGGGGAGGGAACAGCCAGAAAAGGCGCAGCTTCCGAGAGAAGCTGTCGCTTTTTCAGCGGGGGAGAGGAATCAGTGATTGGGCATCATAGCCCGATTCACTGATTGCCTGGCTAACGAACCACAGGCCAGGAGCGCACATGCATGCGCGCGATCGGCCGCGGGAGTGCGCGGTAGCGCGCATGGTTCCTGGACATAGTTTCTACGTCCAGGAACCAAAATAAGTTAAGCCTGTAATAAAAAAATCAGTTTTATTCACCTGGGGCTTCTACCAGCCCCTTGCAGCCAACCCATGCCCTCGCAGTCATTCACGGATCCTCCGGTCCACGCGACGTGCACAGAAAGGCAATTTATGAATATCTACGCCCCTGGGGCTAAGATGAAGTCCTGCATGAAGGATGAAGTACATATACTGCCTTCATTTGCATAAGTGGGCAACAAAAGCCACAGCTGTTATTACTTGCACCTACTGAGTTGTGTGTGTTTATTAATGTTACATTTATGTTGGCTGCCCCATGACAACCCATGGAAGGGAGTGCAGTGGCTAATGAACGAGCCACATGGGATATCTGGGTGAAGACAGCTGTTAGCCTATCATCTGGCAGCAGGACAAGATCTGCCCAGTAACCTCACCTGATTGGATCCGGAGGTTATATAAGGGAGACAGGGCTATATATGAGCTCAGGGCTCAGCCTGGACTGGACCACATGGACAAAGCCCAGGACCGCAACAGCAAGCCCCACCCTCCCCACCTTCCTGTCGTGGATTTTGTTAGAAGGGTCTGGTAGTTCAGAAGTTGAATAGCTGAGTGTACTTTTGGTTTCAGAGTTATGATTTTAAGTTGGCTGCTATTATTAGGAGAAATAAAGCTCTGTGTTTATTTATTTACTTGGGTAACCCTTAATAAAAGCCATGACCATTATTACTAACACTTGTGTGTTTATTAATGTTATATTTTTATTGGCTTCTATATGACAGCCCACGAAACCTCTTTACGTTTCAGAAGTTTCAACTTCTTTCATTTTCTGAAGTTTCTGCTTCAGGCATGATACAGAACTAAGTCAGTAAATTTTTTATCTAGATCTATACAATGTCTTATGAATAAATTTAAAGGGTATCGTTCTGATCCAGTTCCGTATCGTATCGGAAGAAGAAACTTTAAGTTTCAAAAGCTTGCAAGAAAACTATTTTATATAATCCAAATAAAGTAGTTCTAAAACTGTGTTACTTAGTTTCTGACAAGTTTCTATACAGAATTCAACTCTTTTTCATGGAAATAACCAGCCCCTTTTTGTAACTAACATTTAAAAATAGGTATGCCAGTCCTACCTTTTGTCTACTCATACTTCTTTAACCTTTTAATGCATGGAATAAAAAGAAGACAAATTGCATTATAACCTTATAAATGTATTCTCCCTCTCTCTGACATAATTTCTACATCTAAAAACTCTTTGTTCCCCCTTGTCCATTCCAGAGTGTTTATTTACATGTTTAACACCTATAGAACTTAGTTTCCTAGGGTCACAGTTGTGCTGCTTTTGAAATGTATGGAAGGGAAGGATTCCAACTTTTTCTTCATTTTTTTGATGTGCTCTTGGATCTGTACTTACAGTGGACATTTAATTCAACCTTAAAAAATGCATTGGCTATCACAGAGATCAATTGAATGATAGTCTGTCTCTGATTCTGCATGCTACACATTGTCTACTGTGGAAAAAGCCTGTTTGCCCCTCTATCGTTTAAAGACCATCACCTTTGGAACAGAAATTTGGTGTAGGTACTAGGATTTCTTAAAAGATTGTATCTTTCTTTAGGAAGGCCAATGTTTCTTAACAGTTCTTTGAATAATTGTGAATGCGTTGCATATGTTTTTTTGGAGCCAGAAGTAAAACCTCTCCACCCGTTTCACTTCTTCGAATCTCTCTGAATGTCTCTTCAAATGTTTCTAATCTCTTAGCCTCCAAATAATCATTTTCCACAAATTTTCCATTTAGCCTTTCTCTCCTGTCCTTCCGATCCCATGACCACATCCATGTCTCTAGTACTTCACCTGTGATTGGAAAGCTGGGGGAGGAACTATAGCTGGTGTACACACAGGTGGGCAAAGGGGAAGCAGTCGTGTGTGAGTTTTCTGTAACCAGAAAGCAACTTGCATGCTTACATTCATTCAGATATCGGTACACAATGTAAGTGCAAAACTTGTGTTTTTTTCAATCAAACCATTTTTGGAATAATAGTAATTAAAAAAACAGAATAACAAGCAGTGATTGTAGGGAGTCAAAATATTGCATTGGATGCATTGTCGGAAGAGCTGAATAAACTATTCGAACCATAATTGGTGGTGAAGATAGCACATTCATATTTGATACATTTACTATTCTTAATAGCAATACACACAGATTTGTAATTTAAGGTTTGTTAAGTACGTTGTGTAGGTAGAAAAGTCTTGTAAAAGTACAGTATATACTCATGTATAAGCCGACCCACGTATAAACCGACCCCCCAACCTTTACATTGGAAATCAGTGATTGACTTGCATATAAGCTGAGGGTAGGAAATGCAGAGGCTCCTGAGTTTCAATAATCAGAGTGCCCCCTCCCAACAGCAATAACCCCCATATAAAATGCAACAACCACCCTTATATGAAATGCATGACTACCCTTATGTATCATGCCAGAAGGACAGCTGCCCTGCCTATTTTGCTTCACCCAGCCAATGGGTGTTCACACAGCCAACTACTAGGGCTTTCTATACAGCAGGAAGCACACGCTGATTAAACAGAGGCATGCTCCTGCTGTGCTCTCTCTGCTCTAGCTTGATCCTCTGTGCCCTCCAGCCATCCACATGCAGGGAAGCCACATAGCGGGAAGCGCAGGGTGATGTAGATGGAAAAGTGCTCCATCAGTACCTTCTCCTATGGCCTGATCTTCTATGCACTCCAGCCACGCAAAGAAGCATATTGTTACAGGGCAAGCAGCCGATCCTTCAGCCGACAGCATCAGTTCTGAACCTGCATGCCAGTCGCAGGCTGAGGATCACTGCTACACTCCTCTCTGATCTTCTCATCACTCTGGGGAACAGGAACAGGTGGGACTGGACACAAACACAGCAAGTTGGTGTCTCACTTATAAACCGAGGGGGTGACTTTTCAGTACCTTTTTTTGTGTTGAAAAATTAGGCTTATACGTGAGTATATAAGGTAATACTTTTTGATGGCTAACTAATAAAGTTAAATTATGCAAGTTTTCTGGGATTTAGGTCCCTTCTTTGGGCATATTTCCAGATCTCAGCTGAAGTAAAACACAGATGCAGGTAAATAGTAAACATTAACCACTTCAGCCTATCTGGATGAACATTCTCGTCCAGATAGGCTGCGCGCACTCCTACGGGCCGCACACGGTCCCGTGCACGCTCCCACCACCGGCCGTTAGCTCAGTGATCAATGAATGGGATTATTATAGATCCCATTCATTGATTGAAGCCCCCGCAGAAAAACCGACAGCCTCTCATCAGCAGGGATGGATCGGGGGGGGGGGGGGGGGGCAGGCGGGTCTCTTGCCCCAGGCGCAGTTTGTTGAATTCTTAAAAAGGCGGCAAAATTTGGATGCTGAATGGCAGTTTAGGCGCCAAAACCTGACCTTTAGGAGCCAAAACCTGATATTTAGGCGCCAAAACTGACCTTTAGGCGCCCAAACCTGACCTTGCCCCTGGCGCAACTTGGTCTAGATCCGTCCCTGCTTATCAGAGGCTGCGGTTTTTCTGAGTAACAAAAAGTTTCCCATCCTCCTAATGCTTCCTGGAAGCATACGATCACAGTTCCAGGACTTTTTGACTGTGGCCATCTTGTGGCCAAATAGTAAAATTACACCCACATCCATTTTTATTAAATAAATACATTTTTTTTTACATTTAAAATTAGCTGTTTACCTCCCACACCAAAAATTACCCAAATAACATTTTTTAATAAAACAAAAATTACAGATAATAAAAAAAACATAAATAGTTACCTTAGGGTCTGAACTTTTTAAATATGCATGTCAAAGGAGTATATTAATATCATTTTTTAAATGATGGGCTTGTAAATAATGATGGACACAAAATGAAAAAATGCAACTTTATTTCCAAATAAAATATCAGCGCCATACATTGTGATAGGGACATCATTTAAATGGTGTAATAAGCGGGACAAATTGACAAATAAAATACATGGGTTTTAATTACGGTAGCATGTATTAATTTTAAACTATAATGGCCAAAATGTGAGAAATAATTATTTTTTTCACTTTCTTTCTTAATATTACTGTTAAAATGGATTTAGAATAAATTAATTCTTAGCAAAATGTATCACCCAAAGAAAGCCTTATTGGTGGAAGAAAAAACAAGATATAGATCAATTCATTGTGATGAGTAGTTATAAACTTATTGGCAAATAAATGGGAGGTGAAAGTTGCTCAGATGCAAAAAATAAACAACCCTGTGGGCTTAAGTGGTTAAGATGACCAATAAGTCATCTTCGAGTTTACTATTTACCAACATCAGTGTTTTACTTCAGCTAACATCTGAAAATATGCCTGAAGAAGAGTACTAGATCCCAGAAAGCTTGCATCATTTAACTTTATCAGTTAGCCATTAAAAGGCATTACTTTTTCACAACTTTTATCTTCTACCTACATAATTTGTTTGGCTAACACAGTACAGATTTTTTTTTAAATACACTGGAAACATATGAATACAGTTTGGATAATAATATGATGTGAGATTTGATGCACTTTAGGGTGCTCAATATTATCTTGGTGTAGAATATTGATATGTGAGCACAACCTGGTAATTATTGTATGTTTATTCACTGAAGGGGGCACTCATACATAAATAGTAAACATCAAAAATGCACATTCTTTATATAGCAAAGTTAGCTGAAAAGTTCTTCAGGAACTAATACTGTTGGCTACTAATTGTATAAGCATTGTTGCACTTATGCTGCTACTGCTAGATCTTCTATGTAGGCAAGCTGTGAAGTCATAGGAATAGGAATTAGATGTGTTAAATCTCAGCTCCCGGCTTGGCTTTGAATGCTGATTTAATCTTTTTGTCCTGCAAAGACTGAAGTGGTAGACTGTGGCATTTTAAAGCAGATAAAACATGCATTCTTATCTATGAAGAACCTAATACTTATCTCACTTTCTCTTGCTCATAGAATACACAAGCCTATACCCTCACTTGCTAAGCACCCTGGAGAGCACACAATGCACGCATATGGCTGCACTGTACTTTAAAACTCAATATATTTTGTCTACCTCCTGCTTGTTTGTTAGGATAGTAATATAGTAGAGCACTGCCTTTATTTCTAGCAGAATACCCTCATAGCACATGCTGACGCAGAACCACAAAGAGCGTAGCACATGCTGACGCAGAACCACAAAGAGAGTACAAGGGGCTAAAAGAGACCGGAAAGCCCTCTTGCTAAATATAATTTTGCCTTTTTAAAACAGAAGTTACTTGTGATATTTTAGCTTTAAAGAGACACTGTAATAAAAAAGACACCTGGGGGGAGACTTACCTCGGGAGGGGGACGCCTCTGGATCCCAATGAGGCTTCCCCTGTCCTCCTCTCTCCCTCCGTTCCAGCGCTGGCTGCTCCGAAACCACAGTAGACAAGCTTGCTGTGGCACAGGTGCAGAAGTGCCTGCAATATTTACCTTCTCCGACTCCAGCGTAGGCGCAGTAGTGACTTTCCATTTGGGATCAGGTGAAAATAGCTGAGTCTGATTGGGTCCGTTCTACTGCACATACGAAAGTTGCTTGCAAAGTAGAGCGGACCAACTTGGGCTTGGGCTGTATTGTGGTAGGTAAATATTTACCTCCCTGGTGGGGGCTTCGTGTGCTGCAGTGGAGGGACTGAGGAGGACGGGGAAAGCCTCATTAGGATACAGAGGATTACCTCTCCTAAGGTAAGTACCCCCCAGGTTGTGTTTTTTTATTACAGATTTTTTTTTTAGGTGAGCAAGTGTGGTGTCTCCTGATGCACCACTCGCAATACAATGATGTATTAATCATTTCTTTAAGCCTCTGAAAGTCAGGCAATTAATTAAGCACAGTATTTAAATAATCCAGAAAATGCACCGGAAACACAAAGGCTTGCAGTTTACTTGCTTCTTTTAGTACAAATAAATGATGCACAAGGTATGATATCTCCAGTGAATTCTCTTTAATATATTCAGATACTCCTGTAGGATTATACATCGGAGTACAACAAAATAAATTATTAGTAATAGACTTTAACAGTGATACAGAAAAGTGTCTGGCATCAAGAATACAATTTGTATGTAAACTAAACAATGTGTGTGTGTATATATATTGTTATTTATGTATCTATAAAGCGCCAACATATTACACAGTGCTGGACAATAAATATATACAATGATACAAGGATGACAGACGTAACAAGGTTGTACAACATAGAACAAGTTATACAAGGCAAACATGGTACAAGATACATGATCATGCGATTTCTGGCTGGTTAGGTAGGCCCAGTAATACAAGTACGGGGCTATCATAGGAAAGGAACACATGATCATGTAGACTACATGTAGACTACACTAGGGAAGGAAGGACCCTGCCAAAAGATTAAAATCTAAAGGGGCCCATACACCTAACGATTTTCTCACTGATATACAGCAGATTCGATCACTGTGATCGAAGCTGCTGTGAAATTGTCACGCAAACGCTAACAGAACGATCGATTACCGTCCAAAATCAATCATTCCCGTCAATTCCCGTTGATTTCCCGTGAAGATTTTTCTCGATAGCCGGCGGGTCGGGAGTGCGTCGATAGCAGCGTTTGAATGCCCAACGACCGACGCAATACAGCGGAGATACATTAACTGTTCCGGCCGGCGCGACTCCCCTGGTCTCCGCTGTCTTCTTCTCCACTCCGGGCTCCAGGGCTGCAGCTTCACTGAACTTTCTGTCCCGGCAGGAAGATTGTACAGTAGAGCGGCCTCTACTGTTTAAACTTCCCCTGGACAGGAAGTTCAGTGAACCAAGCTAGCCGGATCGGAGACCAGCGCGGAGAAGAAGACAGCGGAGACCGGGGGAGTCGCGCCGCCGGATCAGGTAATGTATGCCGGGGGGCGGGCAGGCGGCGGCAGCAGCTCCACAGATCATGATCGGTTTCATGCTAAAATTGATTCACAATCTGTTTGCAGTAAAGGCAGACATACAATCTGATCAGAGAGGGATCTATATGTTGGTCCAATCTGATGGCAAATCGACCAGTGTATGGCTACCTTAAGGTGTGTGTGTGTGTGGAAACACTAGGTAGGGCTGTGGAAAAAATATTCAGTAGAGAGTTACTGTGTGGTAGGGGGTGGGTAGACCATCTTAAAGAGGTGGGTTTTGAGGGCTTGCTTGAATGCGTTGAAGGAGGGAGCAAGTCTTATAGGCAGTGGAAGGGAGTTCCAGAGGGTGGGGGCGGCTCTCTTGAGAAATCCTGCAGGTGTGCATAGGAGTGGGAAATGCGTGGGGCAGAGAGGCAAATGTCGTTAGAGAACCGGAAGGGACGACCTGGTATATACCTGTGAAAAAGCTCGGAGATGTAGGTAGGGCAGGTTTTGTGCACAGATTTATACGCCAGGCATAGAATCTTGAAACTTATCCTGAATCGGATAGGGAGCCAGTGCAGCAATTTACTGAGGGTAGATGTGGATGCAGAGCAGTGCGCAGAATGGATGAGTCTTGCAGATGTGTTCATAACTGATTAAAGGGGGGGGGGGGGGCACAGCGTTTTAAGGGGAGACCAGACTGGAGGGAGTTACAGTAATCAAGGTGGGAGATGATGAGGGCATGGATGAGCAGCTTGGTCATGTCCGGGGTTAAGAAGGGGCGAATCTTGGAGATATTACAGAGAAGGAAATTGCAAAAACAAGTTGTTTCTTGTTTGAATACAAATTGTATTCTTGATGCCAGATGTCTTTCTGCATCACTTCTATAGGCTATTGCTAATATGTTTTTTGATTGTACTCCGATTTATTATTCTTCTGATTTATTATCTTTTGTTTGAAACAAGCTGGAACTCTAGTAATGATAAAAACAACTTGCAAAATATTTGCATTCAGTTGCACTAATTCTCATGACATTTGCACTCAGTTGCAATAATGGAGGCTATTTGCTATGAAAATGGTTTGTATGCAAAGGCATTCTGTACTAGACCTTTTCCTCGAAGGTTGTGGTTCCTCTAAGTCGACCACACCAGTAAGCAAGCTAGCAAGCCAGCAAACAAACATTTCATGCTTTCAAACATGAAATTCAGACCGAGACCTATCTGGTTCTCCCATTGTAGGGAACGCATGCATATGCATATGCATATGCATAAATCAGTCTAAGATATGCAGGAGTGACAAAATGCACTACTTACACCATTATAGAAATGAGCTGCACTGGCACTGGAGCAGGAGAGCTACAGCCTGCAGTCAGACCATAATGGCTGCTAAAATGGTTTGCATGCAAAAGCATTCCGTATTAGACCCTTTTACCAGTGTTGAGGTTCCTCCAAGTCAAAAGGGTCCCTACTCTACCCACACCAGATTATTTTTTTCTAAATTAAAGGACAAATGAAGTGAGAAGAATATAGAGACTGCCATATGTATTTCTTTTTAAACAATACCAGTTGCCTGGCAGCCCTGCTGTTTTGTTTTGGTGCAGTAGTGTCTGAATAACACCAGAAAGGAGCATGTAGCAAATCTTATCAGATCGGACAATAATGCTAGAAACACCTGATCTGCTGCATGCTTGTTCAGTGTCTATGGCTAAAAGTATTAAAAGCAGAGGATCAGCAGGACAGCCAGGCAACTGGTATTGTGTAAAATAGAATAAATATGGCAGCCTCCATATCTTTTTCACTTCAGTTGTTCTTAATAACTTTTCAAAGAACACAACAGACTGTTGTATGCCCTGACAAAGGGGACCTGCCGTGGCCCAAAAACGGTCATTAGTTATTGAATGGACATCTGACACACGTTGTGAATAAACATCGCCTTATTTCATATTGAGTGTGCAGACCTTTTGGATTTTTGGGAGGCAGTGTAGCCTTTGAACTACTGCCCCTGGAGTGCCTTTCAGCTGTCATTTTATGCAGCTAGCTGCCAGCATTTGTAATCCCATGTGTGTCAACTGACATGCAAAGCAGTTATTAGTAAGCATCAAAGAACAGCCTCATGTTCAGTTGTTCTCAGATATGACTCTATGCAATGAACACTGCTCCCTCTTTTTGCACTAGCAAGCACCTGGCCAGCACAGCTGAAAGGGAATGAATGTCCTGCACTCAGCTGCTCATGTCAAATGGGCCTTTGAAATGGTCAGATAGCAGTGCAAGGTCACAAGATTTTAGTACTTGTTAGCGAGCTCAGCTGTTGTGGATGATGCTGACTTCCCAAGCAGGATGGTACCTAACAAGCAGAGAAAAAAAAAGCAGAGATCATGCATTGGAAAGAAATAGCAAACCATGGAAGCATACTTAAAGAGACTCTGTTACAGAAAAAGTGCCCCTGGGGGGTACTTACCTCGGGATGGGGAAGCCTTTGGATCTTATCATGCCACGGTGGTCTCACTGGGCCGCCCCTACAAAAGCATAGCCGACAATTTGTCATGCTGTGGCGCATGCACAGTAGCGCCTGCAATATTTACCTTTCCTTGGTTCCAGCGCAGGCAGTAGCAGCTCCCTGAGGGGTTAAGGCAGAACTAGCCAATCCCAATCGGGTCCTCTCTACTGTGCAGGGGAGAGGACTTGCGCCTGCGAAGTAGAGCAGACCCAACTTGAATCGGCTATTTCTGCCTGATCCCAAGCCAAGAGCCACTACTGCACCTGCACTGGAGCCGGGAAGGTAAATATTTGGGGCTGGCATGTGTAATGGTTAAGGGCTCTGCCTTTGACACAGTAGACCAGGGTTTGAATCCTGGCTCTGCCTGTAAGTAAGCCAGCACCTATTCAGTAGGAGACCTTAGGCAAGCCTTCCTAGCACTGCTACTGCCTATAGAGTGAGTCCTAGTGGCTGCAGCTCTGGTGCTTTGAGTCCATCAGGAGAAAAGTGCAATATAAATGTTATTATTATTATTTTTTTAATTTATGTGCCCGCTGTTTGGAGGGGCCCGCCGAGACCACTGTGGGACGGAGGAGTATGAGGGAAGCCTCTATAGGATCCAGAGGCTTCCCCTTCCCGAGGTAAGTACCCCCCAGGGGCACATTTTTCTGTTACAGGTTTTCTTTAAAGTACCACTATCATGAAAAATGTGTAAAATACATACTTATAAAATGTGTATTTATTGCTGAGTAAAATGGACTATCATTTGCAGAAGTAAAAAACTGACAGATCTGACAGATTTTGGACTAGTCTATCTCTTAATAGGAGATTCTCAGTATCAGGGAAAGGATTTATACTACAATCTCAGCACACAGTTTTGACAGATAGACTGAGCACCTGCAGTTCAGTAAGTGCTTTTAACCACTTATGTCATTTCAAATGGATTATCTATGTCTCGTAATTCCTGCTCAGGATGTAGATAATTGTCTATTGCAGCGGATGGCTGCCGCTCACTCCCATGCGCATTCTCGCTGCCTCCCGTTAGGGGCAGATCAATGAATGGGAACGCAGTTTCCATTCATTGATCTAAGCTTGCGTTTCAGTGATCGCTGGCATCAATGAGATACCTGTGGTCACTGTAACTGACAGAGTAACACGCCCATGCATTACTTCCTGTTAGCGTACTAATGGTACGCTAACAGGGAATAATGCACTAGGACATCTTGTGGCCAAATAGTAAAATTACACCTATATACATAAATAGTAAAATTACACCTATATACATTTATTTGAATAAACAGAAACACACATACATCTAAAATTAACCCCTTACCTCCCACACTCTCCTATAATTACCCAAATAAAACTTTTACATAAAAAAATGAATAAAATAAAACAAATACATAAATTATTACCTTAGGGATTAAGCTTTTTTAATATGTATGTCAAGAGAGTATATTACTGGTAATTTTGAAAATATGGGCTTGTAATTAGTAATGGATGGAAAACTGAAAAAAGGCACCTTTATTTCCAAATAAAATATTGGCGCCATAAATTGTACTAGGGAAATATTTTAAATGTAATAACCAGGACAAATGGGTAAATAAAATGGGTGGGTTTTAATTACAGTAGCATGTATTATTTTAAAACTATAATAAACTGAGAAATTGTGAATTTGTTCATTTTTTTTCTTATTTTTCCCATAAAAATGCATTTAGAATAAAATAATTCTTAGCAAAATGTACCACCCAAAGTAAGCCTAATTACTGGTGAAAAAAACAAGAAATAGGTCGTTTTGTTGTGATAAGTAGGTAAAAAGTTATAGGCAAATGAATGGAAGGAGTACTGAAAGGTGAAAATTGCTCTGGTACAGAAAGAGGAAACCCTTCAGTAGTGAAGTGGTTAAAAATAAACAGAGATGACTGAGAATCTGCCATGAGAAGATGGATTTGCCCAAAAGCTGTCAGATTTTCACTGACAACTGTAAGTGACAGCAACAAAGGAAAAGGTAATTTATGATGCATTTTACTCTGAGAGAAATGTACATTTATATGTATGTATATTTAATGTTACAATTTTCCTGATAGTTGTCCTTCAATACTGTGGTAAGCATTTTTATTGCTTCAAAGATAAATGTCACATTTGTTTGATGCAGGTGCAGGGTTGCTTCAACATTTTTTTGTTATCAGAATATTTTGTTGTAATCAGCAAAGGCATTCTCTGTATAGCATGCTGCATTCTTTGAATTATGACATTTAGTACTGAGATATTTATTTAACCTTCCACAAAGTAAATGTCTGTTGTAGTTACATGAAGGGAGCAGTGAAAATGAATGAGTGCTCTAAAGAAGTCACTCTCAGCGATCCATTTCTAATGCATCTTTGAATCTCAATCTGATCTGCAGCAATAGGAGAATATCAAAACACAGTCACTGTTCATGTCAAATTATTTAGTGTTGAAGGTTAGGTTTGATGTAATGCTTGTAATGTATATTGCATGTCTGCTTACTTGTACAAAACATACATACAGGGGCGTAACTAGAAATCACTGGGCCCCCCTGCGAAACTTTGGATGGGGCCCCCCCTAGCCCCCCCAAATATAGGTGCCCCCAGTATAGCCAGGTATAGGTGCTCTTAGTATAGTCAGGTATAGGTGCCCCCAGCATAGACAGGTATAGGTGCCCCCAGTATAGCCAGGCATATATACTCCCAGTATAGCCAGGCATAGATGTCCCCAGTATAGACAGGTATAGGTGCCCCTAGTATAGCCAGGCATATATACTCCCAGTATAGCCAGGCATAGATGTCCCCAGTATAGACAGGTATAGGTGCCCCCAGTATAGCCGGGTATAGTTTCCACCAGTATAGACAGGTATAGATGGCCCAGTATACAGTAATAATAATAAGTGCAGTATTTGTATAGCGCCTTTCTCCTGTCGGACTCAAAGTGCCTGCGAGGCAGCCACTAGAGCGCACTCAGTAAGCAGTAGCAGTGTTAAGGAGACTTGCCCAAGAAACTCCTTACTGAAATAGGTGCTGGCTTACAGAACAGGCAGAGCCGAGATTTGAACCCAGGTCTCCTGTGTCAGAGGCAGAGCCCTTAACCATTACACTATCCAGCCAGTGCCCCCCAGTATAGCCATATATAGGTGCCCTCAGTATTGCTAGGTGTAGGAGACCCTAGTATAGGTAGCCAGTTAGGTGTCTCTCTGGGGCCCGCCCAGGGCCATTTTGGGGGGCAGGAGGAGGCACAGGGCATGAGGAGTGAACAATGATCACACCAAGTGGCGTGGTGGGGGTCACACTCCTCCCTTCCCTCACCTCGGGGTCTCCCTTCAAACTCCCCCCATCAGCATTGAAGGCAGCATAAAGCGGGGATGGAACGCGGAAATACGTCTTCCGCGTTCCATGCGGCGGATGTTCTTCTCTGTACACCTGACGCTTCTTCCTGATAAACAGGAAGTAGTGTCAGGGCCTTATAGAGTAGTACCAAAGCTGCATGGAACGCAGAAGTATATTCACGTTCCATCCACGCTGTATGATGCTACAAAGCTGGAGGGGGCACTCCGACGGGGGAGCCCAAGGTGAGGGAGGGGGGAGTGACTCCCCTCCCTGCCGCTCTTTGTGACTATTGTTTCCCCCCTCATGTGCTGCGCCCCCGCCTGCCCCCCAAATGGCTCTGGGCAGGCCCCCCCCTCTGATCCTTACGCCCCTGCATACATATGAAATAGGAGGTGTGTAGTAAAGAACAGCACGGTCAAAAGGCTCTTCTGAGTCTGACTCAAGATGTGCAGAAAGTAAATACAGTGAATGTATCTACTGTATATTTCTGATCGTATTCTTCATTGTTGATCAGACCAAGAGATTGAGTATATAATATTCTACTCACTGTTACAACTTGTTTCCATGATATTATGTCAGTGCACTTAAAAGAATGCTTTTATTTTGTTTACACAATCTATATAACATATTAAACTGCTCTCCAAGTCATTTTGTAACTATATGTATTAGTAGTTATAAATTAAAAGTACCATTTTCAAATACAATCTGCAGAAAGGCAAGATGACAATTACCACAGTGCTAGAGTTTCTCTTCCCTGCAGCCACAACAACACTATTAATCAATTTATACACAGGATTTCAAAGAATTCTCACCACTGCCCTTGTAATTGCCATACTGCCCCGGGTCTGCATAGAATAAAGGTCAGATACAACCACTCTTTCTTTTCAGCAATCTCTTTTCTGAAGTACTTTCAAACAAACATTATTATTATTATTTTATATTTATTTAGCATTAAAAATCGTCTTTAGCACACTGTACATAGTGCAAAATAGACAATAATGGGGAGCATAGATTCATGAGTAGTTCAACACTCTGTACAATCAGGAGATCCAGCGACACAAGTACAAATAAATACAATAAATGTGTAGTATGAAAAGATCTCCAATATTGGTACATGTTTATTAGATACAGTTGGATGCGAAAGTTTGGGCAACCTTGTTAATCGTCATGATTTTCCAGTATAAATCGTTGGTTGTTACGATTAAAAATGTCAGTTAACTATATCATATAGGAGACACACACAGTGATATTTGAGAAGTGAAATGAAGTGTATTGGATTTACAGAAAGTGTGCAATAATTGTTTAAACAAAATTAGGCAGATGCATATATTTGGGCAATGGGCACCACAAAAAAAGAAATGAAATCAATATTTAGTAGATCCTTCTTTTGCAGAAATTACAGCCTCTAAACGCTTCCTGTAGGTTCCAATAAGAGTCTAGATTCTGGTTGAAGGTATTTTAAATCATTCCTCTTTACAAAACTTCTCTAGTTCATTCAGGTTTGATGGCCTCAAAGCATGGACAGCTCTCTTTAACTCACAGCACATATTTTCAATTATATTCAGGTCTGGGGACTGAGATGGCCATTCCAGAACGTTGCACTTGTTCCTCTGCATGAATGCCTTTGGTGGATTTTGAGCAGTGTTTAGGGTCGTTGTCTTGTTGAAAGATCCAGCTCTGGTGCAGCTTCAGATATGTCGCTGATTCCTGGACATTGGTTTCCAGAATCTGCAGATTCCGAGTGGAATCCATGCGTCCCTCAACTTTGACAAGATTCCCAGTCCCCGCACTGGCCAAACAGCCCCACAGCATGATGGAACCACCACCATATTTTACTGTAGGTAGCAGGTGTTTTTCTATGAATGCTGTGTTGTTTTTCCTCCATGCATAATGCCCTTGTCATGCCCAAATAAATCAATTTTATTATCATCAGTCCATAGCACCTTATTCCAAAGTGAAGATGGCTTGTCCAAATGTGCTTTAGCATACCTCAAGCAGCTCTGTTTTTGCTGGGGGCAAAGAAAAGGCTTCCTCTGCATCACTCTCATATACAGAATCTTCTTGTGTAAAGTGCGCCGAATGGTTGAATGATGCACAATGACTCCATCTACAGCAAGATGATGTTGTAGGTCTTTGGTGCTGGTCTATGGATTGACTCTGACTGTTCTCACCATTCCTCGCTTCTGTCTATCCGAGATTTTTCTTGGTCTGCCACTTAGAACCTTAACTTTAACTGAGCCTGTGGTCTTTCATTTCCTCAATATGTTCCTAACTGTAGAAACAGACAGCTAAAATCTCTGAGACAGCTTTCTGTTATCTTCCCCTAAGCCATGATGATGAACAATCTTTGTCTTCAGGTCATTTGAGAGTTGTTTTGAGACCCCCATGTTGCTACTCTTCAGAGAAAATGAAAAGAGGAGGGAAACTTTAAATTGACCACTTTAAATACTATTTCTTATAATTGGATTCACCTGTGTATGTAGGTCAGGGGTCACTGAGTTTACCAAGCCAATTTGAGTGACAATAATTCGTTCTAAAGGTTCTGCAATCAATAAAATGACAAGAGCGCCCAAATTTATGCACCTGCCTAATTTTACTTAAACAAATATTCCGCACTTTCTGTAAATCCAATAAACTTCATTTCACTTCTCAAATATCATTGTGTGTGTCTCCTATATGATATATTTAACTGACACTTTTTATTGTAACAACCAAGAATTTATACAGGAAAATCATGACGATTAACAAGGTTGCTCAAATTTTTGCATCCTCCTGTAAAGTACAACAGAAACCAAAATCACAAGGGGGAGGTCCCTGCACCTGCAAGCTTACAATCGAGACAAGCGGTTGATTCACTCAGTAAGCTGGTAAATATAAGCCACTTGGATCACTTAATAATGAGGCCTCTTTCTTCCTCATTTGTTTAGTCAACTCCGACTATGTGACTTGTACTTTTGCACGCCAGATGTGTCTGTCAGTCACTGCTTTTTTCAGCGGTTGCATAGTTCATAATTTCACATATGGGCCTATATGCACTTATTCTCCTGAATTTTCTCCTATGTGATATTTTCCACACTTTGTAATAAACCCACCCAGCAAGCAAGAAGATACTCAAAATTATTTGGATAGTATTTTCCACCAACTTTTGAGTACTTTTTCAATTGTAAACATTTTAAAAGTTATTTTAAAGATAATATGAAAATTGTCTCCTAGGAGATAAATCACGAGAAAAATTTTAATTCACTTTTTCTTCTGAGTTTTCTCCAAGGTGATATTTTCACACCTTATCAATAAAATGCTTTTTAAATCCCCAGTAAGCAAAACATACCCAAAATAATTTTGATGGTACTTTTTCCTCCAATGTTGGTACTTTGCTGAAAAGGTAGTTTAAGGAGATGAAAAAGTATATCCTAGGAGAGAAAACGTTAATTGCATGCATTGCCCTTTAAACCACCAGAGAGCAAGAAAATGCTCAAAATAATTTTGATAGTACTTTTTCACCAACCTTTGGGTATTTTTTTCAATTTTAAAATGTGTAAAAGTTATTTTTAGAAAAACATGAAAATATCTCCTAGGAGATAACTTAGAAGAAAAAGTTAATTGCATATGAGCCAAGGGTCCATATGCAATTAACGTTTTCTGCCATGGGCCCATATGCAATTAATGTTTTCTGTCATCAGCCCATATGCAATTAACTTTTTCTACTCAGTTTTCTCCTAGGAGGTATGTTCAAACTTGTCAATACAATGTCTTTAACCACTTAAGCCCTCGTCGTTTTCACTTTATGCATCCGAGCAATGTTCACCTCCCATTCATTAGCCTATAACTTTATCACTACTTATCACAATGAACTGATCTATATCTTGTTTTTTCTGCCACCAATTAGGCTTTCTTTGTGTGGTACATTTTGCTAAGACCTACCTTACTGTAAATGCATTTTAACAGTAAGAATAAGAAAAAAAAACTGAACAAATTCATTATTTCTCAGTTTTCGGCCATTATAGTTTTAAAATAATACATGCCTCCATAATTAAAAGCCACGTATTGTATTTGCCCATTTGTCCACCATTTAAATTATGTCCCTATCACAATGTATGGCGACAATATTTTATTTGGAAATAAAAGAGCATTTTTTTCCATTTTGCATGCATCACTATTTACAAGCTTATAAAAAAAAAAATCATCTTTACATAGATATTTAAAAAGTTTAGACCCTTAGGTAAATATTTATGTGTTTTTTTATTGTAATGTCTTTTTTTTTTATTAAACATTTTATGTGGGTATTTTTGGGAGGGTGGGATGTAAATAGTGTTTGATTTTGGGAAATATATGTGTATTTTAATTTTTGTTTACTTTTAGATGTAGTTTTACTTTTTGGCCACAAGATGGCAACCTTGAGTTTGTTTACATGACATCACTCTAAGGGAACAATGTATGCTTAGAGGGACATAGAAGTCAGAAAAAACGAAGCTTCCGAGAGAAGCTGTCGCTTTTTCTGCGGGGGAGAGGAATCAGTGATCGGGCACCATGGCCCAATTCATTGATTCCTGGGCTAATGAATCCGCAGCTGGGAGCACGCGTGCAAGCGCGCGATCGGCCGCTGGAGCGCACATGTCCTCCTTGACGTAGAACTACGTCAAGGAGGACAAAGTGGTTAAAACCACCAGCAAGTAAGAAACTGCTCAAGATCTTTTCCAGTCCTTTTTTCAACTATTTTTTTGTACTCTTTCAATTGCAAAATGTTAAAAAGTTATTTTAACCCCTTCAGCCCACAGGGTTGAGATTTTTTTTACATCTGATCAACTTTCACCTCCCATTCATTTGCCAATAACTTTAGCACTACTCATCACAATGAATTGATCTCTACCTTGTTTTTTCCGCCACCAATTAGGCTTTCTGTGGGTGGTACATTTTGCTGAGAATTAATTTATTCTAAATCCATTTCAACAGGAATATTAAGAAAGAAATGGAAAAAAATCATTATTGCTCAGCTTTTGGCCATTATAGTTTGAAATTAATACATGCTACCATAATTAAAACCCATGTACTTTATTTACCAATTTGTCCCGCTTATTACACCATTTAAATTATGTCCCTATCACAATGTATGGCGCCGATATTTAATTTGGAAATAAAGGTGCATTTTTTCAATTTGCGTCCATCACTATTTAGAAGCCCATAATTGAATAAATCATATTGCTATACTCCTTTGACATGAATATTTAAAAAGTTTAGATCCTTAGGTAACTATTTATGTTTTTTTTTTTTTTTTAGTATTGTAATTTTTTATTTAATTTTTTATTAAAACTTGTATGTGGGTATTTTTTGGTGTGGGAGGTAAACAGGGGATTTTAAGTGATTAAAAATGTATTAATTCAATACTAAGTGTTTTTTGGTGTAGTTTGCTATTTGGCCTCAAGATGGCCACAGTCAAAAAGTCCTGGGAGCGATCAAACTATCGAAGTATGAAGACAGGGAATTTTTTGATCTCAGAAAAGCCGCAGCGTCTGAAGAGACGCTGTCGGCTTTTCTCTGGGGGAATCCGATCAGTGAGAGGGATTTATAATCCCTTTCATTGATCGGTGGGCTAATGGCCGGCAGCGGGAGCGCGCACGGGGGGCCCGCGGGAGCACGCGCGACCCGCGGGAGTGCGCGCAGCCTAACTGGATGAAAATTTTCATCCAGTTAGGCTGAAGTGGTTAAATAAAACATTAAAATGTATCTCCTAGGATAAATTTCAGGAGAAATAGTGAATTGCATTTGGGCCCATGCAATTCGAGGAGATAAGAAGCTGAAAATCATGCGAGCTTCTTATCTCCTCACATCGCTCAGGATTTACCGGCAAATTCAATTGCCAGTTTCACCTGAGCGCTGTCCTTGCGTAAAGGAGCATAACTCCAGCCAATACTAGGTATTCGCTGAGCGATGCTCCTGTGTGGCCAGCGATGTGGAGCGAGGTATTAGTGCTGGGGAGCTGTCCTTCAGCAATACACCACTGCAGCCTCGCTCCCCGGGAGATGCGGCGTGCGCATCATCGCAAGGCTCTTACCCGCCGCCCGTCGCCTCCTGCCGCTCGTCGCTGCTGGGAAATTCTGAAAAAACATACCTCCATCATTCCATCTCGCCGCATGTCCCACGTCGCTCCTCCACTCATTCTTCCTCAATCTCTGTCAGTGTTCTCGGAGCCCGGCAAAGCATCTTTGAGTCTCCCGCCGGGGTCCCATTCATCCACTAGGTGGCCCAATGAGAATCATCCTGATTCTAATTGGACCAATGAGAATCAGGATGATTCTCATTGGGCCACCTAGTGGACGAATGGGGAGCCCCGGCGGGAGACTCAAAGATGCTTTGCCGTGCTCCAAGAACACTAACAGAGGCAGAGATGAGCGGAGGAGAGGCGTGGGACATGCGGTGAGACGGAACGATGGAGGTATGTTTTTTGTTACATTTTAAATAGGTACGTTTTTTTAAGTATTTAAATCCCTGACATCTGGGGTTTCCTTAGTAAAGGAGGCTCCCAGATGCCAAAAACAGCCCGCAGACACCGGCGATAGGTCTTTTCGCCTGCTCACAGCAGGTGAAAAGTTAACATCAATGTTTTGGCGGGAAGCATCGCTTCCCGGGGGGTGCAAAATGCAATTGCATAGGGGGAAAGGAACTGCTGGGTGATTATATCGCCCAAGCGAGTTCTTTTTCGCCCTGGGGGGTGTTAAATGCAATTGCATTAGGCGACCTTGCTGACGCCTAGTTTAAGAACTTGCCAGCACTGGTGTTTATGCATTTTAGCCTCTGCTGTCTTTTTCTTCTTCTGCCCGCAGTTTTTCCAAGTATCCAGGGTTTCTCCAAAGAATACAGTCTTCTCAATAAGTGACCAAAGTATTTTAGTTTTAATAGTAGTATAAACAATAGTGATGTGGGGCAGACTCTAAAATGGCAAATTATTGCCGCTTAATGAATAAATAGACTCCGAAGCAAATGTTGTAATGCTGCTGATGTATTTTGTTTTATTTTGATTGGTTTATTTTCAGGAGGGTGGTTAATACATGTAAAAAATATGTTTTTAATTTAATTTTAAAAGGAAGTGAGATTGTAAGGAACGTGTTTTTATCTATCAGTGTGAATCTGAGGAGTACATTTTCATGATTACAGTGGTGTGCAAAAGGGGATAATTTCCTGCTACCTACTTTAGTATTGCCTAATACCTAACTACCACATACGGATATCAATTACAATCAAGTGCTTCCATTGTGTGGTACAATGTATCCATATACATGCTGACAATTGAATGTACTGACCTATCCTGCTAACAAATCTTATTCCATTTGAAAATCAGTTTAAAGAGAAGCAATTGGATATGTGCGAAAGTGCGACTGACGAAAGTGCCAAAAACATCATTGTCATTGTGTGGCTGCATTCAGATCTGTAACTTTGCAAAGCTTTTCTCTTTGTTTCAATCACTTAGGCCCAACTCACACTTAAAAGCGCAAAACGCCGGCAATTACCACCGGCGTTTTGCGGAATTGATTTTTCCACAATTTAAAGTGGAAAAATCACTGGACACTGCAGTGCTTCTATAGCACTAAAACGCGGTCGCTGGGAAATCACCTGAAAATGGTGCAGGATACACGTTTGCGTTTGGTGATTTGCGTTAATCGGCGGTGATTAATGCAAATCGCTCAAGTGAGAACAGGCCCATACAGTTTCATTGCACTAACGCTTTAAAAAGCGCTAGCGCTTGAGGGTTTTGCCGAAATCGCCGGCAAAATGCTCAAGTGTGAATGGGGCCTTAGGGGTTGATTCATGAAGCTATGCTGCTAAAGCAATGCAGCTTAATGAGGGGCATGTGAGTTATGTTCACACTACGTGTGATAGTGCAGCGTAATGTGTGCTGCTAACTTATTCGCTCTCCTTCTGGGAACCAGCCACTCCAGTGAACCGGCCCTGAGCCTCGGCGGGTCCAGTGGCTTTAATGGACGCAATCCCTGCACTTTGATTGGCCCAATACCGATCAAAGTGCTGGGATCACATCCAATAAAGCCAATGGACTTTTCGGGGCTCAGGGCGTGTTCAGTGGATCAGCTGTTACTTAGAAGGAATGCAAGTAAGTTAGCAGTTCATGCAACGCTGCACTACTGCGTGTAGCATGTACATAACTCATGCTTCTCTCATTAAGCTGCGCTGCTTTAGCACAAAACTGAAAATTGTCACTTCTCACTTCTAACACCTATACTGTCCATCCTTGTCTTGTCTGTGTCTGTTAAGCAACTGCCAGTGCCAAGTCAAATTCCTTGTAAGTGCAAACTTATTTGGCCAAATAAAATTGATTCTGATAAGACCCTGTCAGGCATAAAATACCATAAAGTCAGGCATAAAACCTCAGCATATAGCACTTTTCTCCTGTCAGATCCAAATCACTTAACCCAAGTCAAAGAAAAAGACACTTACCTAAAGAGAGGGAAGCCTCAGTATCGTATTGACGCTTTCCCTCAGTGTCCTCTGGCCTCCCACTGCTGAGCCACTTGTTCACATGGCTGCGCTGATGCCAGAGGAGGTGAACTGCTCCAATAAGATTGCAGACTATTCATTACTGGCAATCATTCTGAGGTTCGCTGTATGTGTGGGGAGACCACAGAACGCAGAGGAAAGCCCCAAAAAGATCCTGAGGCTTCCCTCGCTTTAGGTAAGTATCTTATTTTGTACTTCGGTTTGGGTACTCTTTAAGAGCCTCAGCCACCAAGAAGCACTCAGTAGGCCACCCTAGAGTGTTAGGGAGTCTTACCCAAAGACTTCTTGCTAACTAGGTACTGGCTCCAGCCAGGGGTGCTCATCATGAGCTCATGATCATGAGTAACTCCAGGGTGACAGCATAGGTGGGCGCTATAGGTGCGTTGGGCAGGGAGGAGAGTGGAGCTGGGAGCCACAGAGGACAGAGAGCGAAATGTATCTCTGCTACAGCTAGTATAGCAGAGCTAAAGCATCTTTGAATTTGGCTCCAAGGCCAATGCGTTAAGAATGCATACACAAAGGCCAATTTTGCCACCTCCATGTAGCATGAGGGCCAACAGATTTTGAATTGTATGAACAGAATGTGCAGGTAAGCTCTCATACTACATGAAAGTACTTGTCACGAATGGGGCAGCTGCGGCGAACAGTGCTGCCGCAGCTGCCTCCACGCCGCCACCCGTCCTCCCGGCGTCTAGGACACCGAGGACGGAACGTTTGTGTCAGGAGGTCGCCGTCTCGCGCGGGCGCGCGCACAGACGGGACCTTTATGCTGGGAGGAAGCCTGTCAGCAGACCTGCTGGTCAGCTGATCGCAGAGGAGACTCACGGCGCCCAGGATTGGCTGTGCGCAGGGGGGCGGGCCAGTGAGGTCTCCTCTGCTTCTTAAGCCTCCGGGCTTCAGTCTGGCGCTGTCTGCTGTTGTGAATACATCATGTGTTAGTGCTCATACCTTGAACTAGATCCCAGGTGTTAAAACCAAGGACTTCACACCTAGCCTAGGAATTATTTATATTGTATTGATTATCTGTGTATGACTCTGGCTATGCTCTGACTCTGATCTCGTTTACTGATTCTGTACCTCCGCCTATCTGCCTTATAGTTGCTGAACCTCTGCCTGATTTCCGATTACTCTTCTGCCTCACGATTCTGTATTTATACTGTCCTCTCTGTTGCCGATCCTTGCCTGTCTGACCATTCTACTCACCAGTGGGCCCTCGCCACTGGTGAGGTGCAAGCTTCACCAGCTCCTCTGGTGAAGTTATTCGTCAGTGCAGTACTGTTTGCGTCTTCTGCTCCTAGGCTGCAATACAATCTGAATCACCCACTCCTCAGGTGATCACTCGGCTGCAGTACACTCTGAATCACCCACTCCTCGGGAGATCCGGTCTCTTCAGTATTGTATCTCCAGCTTGCTGGAGCTTGAACCCTATTACATGGTCAGTGTACTGATAGTACCTCACCATCCCCTCTGGTGAGGTCTCGTCAAACTATTAAAGTTACAGTACTCTATTACACGGTCAGTGTACCGATAGTACCTCACCAGCCCCTCTGGTGAGGTCTCATAAGACTATTAAAGTTACGGTTGCACCAAACACTACACACTCAGCTCTTTGTGTTACTATACTGGTATTATTGGTGATTCTGCAGATTACACATAATCAGGTATAGCGTCTGCATTGTTGGTGATTCTGCAGATCACCAAATAATCAGACATCTGAGTTGCGACACCCAACCGTTACAGAACAGCAGACCCGAAAAAATATGGAGACACTCTGAACACAGGTCAATGTATTAGCCACCACTGTTAATGAAACAGTTAACGCGCAACAGACTCAGATCGAACAACTAACTGAGTCAGTTAACCACTTACTGGACCCTAATACTCGAGTGTCACCCCCTCCTGTGATCGAACCGAGGGTACCCCCACCTGAGAAGTTCTCCGGGCATCGCTCGGATTTTCGTAATTTTAAGCATAGATGCTTATCGTATTTTGAATTATGACTCGTCTCTTCTGGTACAGAAGGTCAGAGGGTCACCTTTATTAAAACATTGTTGTCTGCAGATTCACAGTCCTGGGCCTATAGTCTCCCTACTGGGCATGAGGCCTTGGTTTCAGTAGAAGAGTTCTTTAAGGCTATGTGTAACGATTGGTGTCAGCACGCAGAGAGAATCTGATTATTGGTGATCTGCAGTATCACCAAGAATGCAGATATATACCTGATTATTGATGATCTGCAGAATCACCGATAATACAGATATATTACTAACCTCTGGACACCTAGGGGTATGTAAGTGTTTGGTGTAACAGTAGTACTTTGAGTAATGCACCTGCTGGGCAGTAAAGGAATACTGATCGGAGAGCACAACAGCCTGAGACTCTCCAAGGGGCGGAGTCAGGCTGGAGACAGGAAGGGCCAGAGAGTGAGTGACACCTGAAGGTGGATGTCACTCTCTGATCTGGAGACTATCTCTTAAGGGGAGAGATAGCTCTCGAGGTCGGACACGCCTGGTCGGTAACACACGGACAGATAAAGTACAAAGACAGAAGGCTGATTCTGTATCCAAGGCAAGCAGGGTCTGGCAACGGAGTATCAGATATGCGAGGTACCGAATCAGAGGACAGAGGAGTAGTCAAGAAACCAATAAGTCATAACAGATATCAAACAATGCCTAGTCTGGGTGTGAGGTCCGTGGTCTCTCCACCCTGGAACTAGTCTGATGTATAACAAAATGATCGCACAAGTTCCCTAGTCTTGGATGCGAGGTCCGTGGTCTCAGCACCCTGGAACTAGTCTGATGTATAACAAAATGATAATACAGTTCCCTAATCTGGGTGCGAGGTCCGTTGTCTCAGCACCCTGGAACTAGTCTGGAGTATAACACAAATGATAATACAGTTCCCTAGTCTGAGTGCGAGGTCCGTGGTCTCAGCACCCTGGAACTAGTCTGGAGTATAACACAAATGATAATACAGTTCCCTAGTCTGGATGTGAGGTCCTTGGTCTCTACATCCTGGAACTAGCTTAAGCATAAACAGAATAACAGTTCAAGTAATCTGGCTCAGTGTGAATTCCCAGGTCCACCTGGTTCAATGGTTCAAACACACTGTTGGATCTGACTAAGGTCTGAGTGCTTCCACGTAGTGTTCGCAACGGCAGACAACTTGCAACTGGCCAGCAGTGACTATATATGGAGTGGTGCTCTCCAGCACCACCCCTAATTGATCAACCAATAGTATCCTGCTCTGGATTCAGCTGATCGGCGTGATCAGCTGACTCTCTCTGCCCAGTATAAGAACTCTGCCTCTCAGCGCGCGCGCGCGTATTCCTAAGCCTGTGTGCACTAACAGACTCAGCCACACCAGACACACGCTGCCGCGTGCAAACGGCCGCGCTGGACGCGGAACCAGCCGCATTACTGTTGTTGCATGCGGTGGCTTTTCCGCGTTCTGCCCTGCTACCAGACACACGCTTCCGCGTGCAAACCATCGCATTAGACGCGGAATCAGCCGCCTCCTCAGTAGCACACGCGGCGGCTTTTCCGCGTTCTCTCACACTATGGCCGTGATCTACGACGATCCTAATTTGGCAATAACTTCTGAAAAGGAAGTTAGAGACCCTCAGGCAGGGACACAATTCAGTTGAGGTTTATGCTGCAGAGTTGAGGAGATGGGCAGTGCCAGCCAGGTGGGGGCAGTATGCACTTTTAGACTGCTTCTTATCAGGATTTTGTCTGATGCCGTGGCTGATCTCATGTTGGGTCACCCAGAGCCCAAGACCCTGGATGAGGCCATATCCTTGGCCATCAAGATTGATAGGTGAGTTCGCTATCAGAAGCAAACTCGGGCTAAACCCTCAAGAAACTTCTCTTCTTGTCCTAAAAAGGCGGAAAACTCTATTGCCTAGGAGTAGCTGGAGGTACTACCCTAGGTGATCCAGAGTTACCTCTAAATAATAAACGTGTGTTGCTTCCATGTACTATTACCTGGGAGGGTCAGGTTCACACTACTCAGGCTTTTATAGATTCAGGTTCTGCTGTAAATGTCATGTCTACAAAATTCGCTAATCAATTTGGATTTCCTTTGATTCCTGTGGGGGAGCAGATTAAGATTACAGCTGTGGACGATTCTCTACTGCCACTCTCCATCACTCAGACTCCTGTATTGTTATGCCAGATTGGAGCCCTGCACAGGGAACAAATGCAGTTTTTGGTGTTGGAGATGTCCACATCCACGGTCATCCTGGGGATGCCGTGGTTAAAGAAGCACTCCCCGGTTATTGATTGGAGTACCAGACAGTTAATAAGCTGGTCTCCATACTGCCATGTCCACTGTCTAGAGCAGATTCCCCTTGCAGCTACTGAAGCCCAAGTAGTTGAAGCCGTTGAACAGGATGTGGAACCCTCTGGGGAAGAGGTTGAGTTGAATTGGGCTTTAGAGTTGGCTCCTTTCCAACAGGAAATCCCTGAAGGCAAACCAGAGGGGGTTCTTTTTGTTCCCCTCCAGCTTAGATTCAAGGTCTTGCAGACATTTCATGCCCACAAAAGTGCTGGTCACCCTGGGGTGGCTCGTACCCAGGAATTATTAAGTCGGAGTGTATGGTGGCCCTCAATCAGTTCTGATTGTAAAGAATTCGTGGGAAGCTGCGCCGTTTGTGCCAGGAGCAAGGCTTCTAGGCGAGCTCCTGCAGGCACCTTACAGGCTCTTCTAGTGCCCGAGGAACCTTGGACCCATGTGTCCATGGATTTCGTGGGCGAACTGCCTCTCTCTGAGGGTAAAACGGTCATATGGGTGGTGGTCGACAGGTTTAGTAAGATGGCACACTTCATCCCCTTGAACAGACTCCCCTCTGCACAGGAGTTGGCAGAGCTGTTCGTACTCCACATCTTCAGGCTGCATGGGATTCCCCAGGATGTGGTGTCAGATAGGGGAGTCCAGTTCACTTCCCGCTTCTGGAAAGCCTTCTGTCGCCAATTGGGGATGAAGTTATCGTTTTCCTCCGGCTACCACCCACAGACCAACGGTCAGACCGAGAAGGTAAATCAGACCCTTGAGCAGTTCCTCAGGTGTTATGTGGCTGATGCCCATACCGATTGGGTCAAGTTTTTACCCTATGCCGAATTCGCCCACAATAACTTGAGGTCTGCCTCGTCAGGGTTCTCTCCGTTCCAGATTGTTACGGGGAGATTACCCAAATTTTCACCACTGCCAGTGGTGGCGTCACCATTTCCAGCTCTGGAACACTGGTCAGAGACCATGAGAAACATCTGGAGAAAGGTGAAGGGAAATTTAAGAAAGGCTTTTTCGGTCCAGAAAAGGCAAGTTGACAAGAGACGTTCCGTGGAATGGAAATTCGCACCGGGAGATTTGGTGTGGATTTCCACTCGGCACCTGTCCTTAAGGCAGCCCTCTGTCAAATTGGGTCCCAAATTTATAGGGCCCTATCCTGTTTCTAAGAAAGTGAATAATGTTACCTACATGGTGTCGCTTCCACCCAGTTTCAGGGGTGGTAGGACATTTCACGTGTCACTTTTGAAACCTGCCGTGTATGTGGATTCCACTCCCCCCCCCCTGTGGTGGTTAATGGAGAGCCCGAATACGAGATTGAAAAGATCTTGGATTTCCGGCGAGTGCGTAACTCTTTGCAGTATCTGGTCCACTGGCGAGGGTATGGTCCAGAGGAGAGATCTTGGGTACCACTCTCTTGCATGCACGCGGAGGAACTCAGGGAGGAGTTTCATAGGTCGCATCCAGATAGGCCGGGTGGTGCGTGTTCGGGGTCCACGCCTAGAGGGGGGGGGGGGGGTACTGTCACGAATGGGGCAGCTGCGCCGAACAGCGTCGCCGCAGCTGCCTCCACGCCGCCACCCGTCCTCCTGGCGTCTAGGACGCCGAGGACGGAACGTTTGTGTCAGGAGGTCGCCATCTCACGCAGGCTCGCGCACAGATGGGACCTTTATGCTGGGAGGAAGCCTGTCAGCTAACCTGCTGGTCAGCTGATCGCAGAGGAGACTCACGGCACCCAGGATTGGCTGTGCGCAGGGGGGCGTGCCAGTGAGGTCTCCTCTGCTTCTTAAGCCTCCGGGCTTCAGTCTGGCTCTGTCTGCTGTCGTGAATACTTCGTGTGTTAGTGCTCAGACCTTAGACTAGATCCCAGGTGTTGAAACCAAGGACTTCACACCTAGCCTAGGAATTATTTATATTGTATTGATTATCTGTGTATGACTCTGGCTATACTCTGACTCTGATCTCGTTTACTGATTCTGTACCTCCGCCTATCTGCCTTATAGTTGCTGAACCTCTGCCTGATTTCCGATTACTCTTCTGCCTCACGATTCTGTATTGATACTGTCCTCTCTGTTGCCGATCCTTGCCTGTCTGACCATTCTACTCACCAGTGGGCCCTCGCCACTGGTGAGGTGCTAGCTTCACCCGCTCCTCTGGTGAAGTTATTCGTCAGTGCAGTACTGTTTGCGTCTTCTGCTCCTAGGCTGCAGTACAGTCTGAATCACCTGCTTCTCAGGCGATCATTAGTTCAGTACTGTTTGTATCTCCTGCTCCTAGGCTGCAGTACAGTCTGAATCACCCGCTCCTCGGGTGATCACTCGGCTGCAATACACTCTGAATCACCCGCTCCTCGGGAGATCCGGTCTCTTCAGTATTGTATCTCCAGCTTGCTGGAGCTTGAACCCTATTACACGGTCAGTGTACCGGTAGTACCTCACCAGCCCCTCTGGTGAGGTCTCGTCAAACTGTTAAAGTTACAGTACTCTATTACACGGTCAGTGTACCGATAGTACCTCACCAGCCCCTCTGGTGAGGTCTCATAAGACTATTAAAGTTACGGTTGCACCAAACACTGCACACTCAGCTCTTTGTGTTACTATACTGGTATTATTGGTGATTCTGCAGATCACACATAATCAGGTATAGCGTCTGCATTGTTGGTGATTCTGCAGATCACCAAATAATCAGACATCTGAGTTGCGACACCCAACCGTTACAGTACTAAATTTGGCCAATCATTGATCAATCACATTTGGATGTGAGTATCAGGCTTAACATTGATCAACAGGTGGCTTGTTTTAGGTAGCTATGGTAACCATCAGCATATTATTTGCATTTTAGGTGCGCAGTGCTCCATCTGGTTCGTAGAGGGTTTCCTGGTCTCATAGGTCAGTCCAATAATCAACTTGCACCACCCACAGTTAATTCAATACTGTCATACTACGAAATGTGTACTTTGCTTTTTAAGTGTCTGCTAGTAGTAGTACATAAGTGATTATATGAAGCCCCGTGTTGCCAAAATGTCCATAAGTAAGTACCTGAATTGGGGTTTATTAAGCTTCTTAGAGTGGAACTATACTGAGAGTTTATGAAAGCTACTATTGCTGACCTTGATGTCAAAAGGTCTGCTTTCCTGATGGTGTACGGATCCTTACTGCACTTAATACATTCTGAATTACTATCCTGAAATGAGTAGGAGGATCAGATGTTATGACCTTAGAAGGTTAACCTGGTCCTCCTACATTCGCTGCATGATTGTAATTGAAACTACTGAAGCCAGATGATCAGCATGATATCCAAGCAATTTTCTAGAACTGAGGCAGCTTTCAAAATTGATCAGTAAAGTCTAACTTAAAGGGAAGGTCCAAGCAAAAAAAAAAAATGAGTTTCACTTACCTGGGGCTTCTACCAGCCCCATGTAGCCATCCTGTGCCCTTGTAGTCACTCACTGCTGCTCCAGTCCCCCGCTGGCAGCTTTCTGACCTCGGAGGTCAGGGCCACATTGCATACATTTTTAGGCATTCCAGCTAGTGCAGGAACAAAAATGTACGTGTTGCACCACTAATGCATAAAAATGTATGTGTTAATGTTCCTGCACTAGCGGGAATGTGTAAAAATGTACACAATTCGGCCCTGACCTCCGAGGTCAGAAAGCTGCCAGCAGGGGACTGGAGCAGCAGTGAGTGACTACAAGGGCACAGGATGGCTACATGGGGCTGGTAGAAGCCCCAGGTAAGTGAAACTCATTTTTTTTTTTTGCTTGGACCTTCCCTTTAAACGATGCAGCTGACCTGAAAAGTATTGTCTTTTTCAACGTAAGTGGAGTGTCATTATAACAGGATTTGTGAGTGCTATCAATCTCCACCAGTGCTGCTCACAAATTTTTGCCAAAGTCATTTTCGCTTTTGAGAACATTTTAATTTTTGTATAGCAAAAATTCACAAAACTATGAAAACATTTTATTTTTACCCCCAAAAATACAAAAAATTCACAAATTTATTTCAAAACGATTTTCGAAGGCATTTTCGCTTGTAAGGCATTTATTTTTGCCAAAATTAATGCAGAAAGAATATCAGCATTTTCGCTCATCACATCTCTTCACTTTTATTTCTGGAAATTCTGCCACTTCTATATACCTTGGCTATCATTCATAAAGCATTTCCGCATGTGGAAATGCATAAAACAGCTTTATTTACCAAACACTCGGCAAAGTCAGCATTCATAAAGGCTCTTTCCGCATGAAAAAATTACACTACCGAGCAGAGTGATAAATCACCGCCTTGTGCGGTGATTATCGGAACAAATGTAGCAAAATGTTAACTCATAAAGATCACCGCAAGCGGTGTGAGGTCGGGAAGTACCGCTCACTCTGATGTGGCGATACCAATGTAAGTGAATGGAGACACACAGACCTCCCAGGCAGCTGCAGCAGAGCGGAACACGGAGAAATGTATCAACTCGGCAGCTTCCGTGTATCCGCAACCCTTCCGCCTGCCTACCGCCTGCCTAGTTCGGGGGATCTCCGCACTGCTACCGCACATGGATACATTTTTATGAATGCCCACCCAGAAGTCTAATATACCGGCAGAGGTGTTTTCCCGCATTGATTCCCCTTACCGACAGCTCCTTTATGAATGATAGCCCAAGTCTTTAAAAGTTGACTTTTTATCCACTTTTACTGCTGTGACTGAAAACATCAAATTTATCTATACACAAACTAAACTATATGATTGAACTATGGTTAATGTACATGTATTTGCCATTTACCACCTACATTGTTTTTTTAAGTTATAATTATTTCAACAGATGCCCTAATACATAAAGTGAAACAAAATTACATGGAAATTACAGTACTGATATTACTCTTCAACAATCCTCATTATCTATGTCATAAAATTGCCTCTTACTTTTTAATTAAATAAGACTTCAAAACTGGACAAAGTTTGATGCCAAAGTCATCAATATGTTTCAAATTGTGCTGTAGTAAGTTTGGCATTTCTATTAAGCATAAGAAATAAGTGACTGAATGATCATTAAAACATACAAATCAGGACACTTTGATGAGGACTTCGGGTGTAGATAAGTAAATACTCTAGTATAAAAGGGTTAGAAGGGGAAAGCACCAAGCTTATAAAGCTTTTAGTTAAGTTTGTTGGTATATATAGAAAATAGGACTTGGAAAACTGAAATGAACCTTTGGTGCTTCAAAAATTGTCTTTCATTATCTTCAAGCATTCTTAGACTAAATGGACTAGCTTATCAACTTTTAACATTGTTATAGACGTCCACAACTAGCCCACTCACAAATAAAGATATTGAAATGCAAAGAGAGAGGGAAAATAAAATATTTTCCAATAGTCTTAAAGGGGCACTATGGCGAAAAACTGTAACATTTAAAATATGTGCAAAGATATACAAATAAGAAGTATAATTTTTTCCAGAGCCATAAATTGCTTTTCTTCTATGTTGCTGTCACTTACAGTAGGTAGTAGAAATCTGACAGAAGTGACAGGTTTTGGACTAGTCCATCTCTTCATAGGGGGATTCTCAGGGATTTATTTATTTTCAAAAGCACTTAGTGAGTGGCAGTTGCAATGTCCAACTGCCCAAAAACTGTGTAGCAAGCAGGGAAGCTGGCCAGCATAATTGTTTAAATCATTTTTAGGGAATATCTTTATAAAGAATAAAAGCCTTGTGTGATGATTTGCTCAGCTGCCTGTGCAGGCAGCCAGCCTTTTGACCATTGTGTAGGTTTGCATGCTGCAGGACTCTGGAAAGAAGAGCTTCTGTCAGTTTTGCAGCTTGTGCTTGCAGAGGAATTTGCATACGTTGTCATGCAAATTGCCTGGCCACATTCATTGGAGGCGTGTACTATAAGTACAATGTCTTTCCCACAATGCTTCGCTGTTCATAAGGATTTCATCCTATGTAACACTCCTGGTGGGGTGTCAGCCCTGCTCTCTGTTTGAACATCAGCTTAGAGTAATTCCTAAATCTGCGCTAGGCAGATTTCCCTAGTGCTGTTAGGATTGTATTATCTGTATTGCCTGTTCTGTCTTGTCTTGCCTGTTTGCCATTGTCCTGTCCCTATGGTGGTTGACAGGAAATGGTCCGGATCTCTGTTCTTGGAGTATAGCTGGTGCAGCGGTTGCTACCAGCTATCTCTTCTGTTCTGTCTCCTGGGATTGCACTAGCTACTTTTCGCTAGCGCTGGGGATCCTTCTGTTCTGTCTTCTGGGATCGCGCTAGCCACTTTTCGCTGGCGCTGGGGATCCTTCTGTTCTGTCTTCTGGGATCGCGCTAGCCACTTTTCGCTAGCGCTGTGGATCCTATCTCTCGCTTGTCCCTGTTTTCGTTTGTCTGTCTGCTACGCTTGCTGGAGGCTCGATGAGGTAACCGTTAAGCAAGCGCTCGCGTCCTCGGTTTCATGTTTGTCTGTTAATGGTTAGTTAGGCGTGCTTGTCTCTATTGTGCTTATCACGTGGAGACCGCGCATAACCGCGTGCACTGTTGCGAATGAGTGCGGTGTTCGCGGTTAGCTAGCATTTGTTATTTTCCGTATCTCCTCATTGTATTATTTGCTGTGCCTTTGCTAACCTCGTATTCTGTTCTGATCTGCCTTGTGTCTCGTCTGGCGATCGCACCTCTCGCGATCGCGTTCCTATTTTCATATCTGCTGTTGTGTGTATGCGGTTGCGGGGTGGCGACTGGATTGGCACACACACATACAACCTGTCCCTTTGCTCATTCTCATTCGCAATCGCCTCTCTTGCGATTGCGTTCTGCGTTTCGTACAATTCCTGTCTGGCATTTGTGGAGGTACAGAGGATTGGTTCCTCTGCACTCCCCAGCGCCATCTGCCGACAGGAATTTTCCCTCTACGGGTGCGTAGCACCTTTTGCTGGGTTCCTGCAAATTATACGCTTGTGGAGGATTTCCGCCGTGTCAGCGCACGCGTTGTGCGCTGATCACGGGGAAAGTTCCACAATCGTTACAGTATGAACAGCCCAACCCAAAACCCCAGTGTAGACGGAAATTCTGATTTGTACGATTTTGTCGAGTTTGGGTCCTGTGTCTTTAAGAGCTTTAAAAGGCTTAATTCAGAGACCAAGGCGGAATTTCTTTCTGAATGTGTGAGGTTTTGTCTGAATCCCACCTTTCAGATTTCTGATCCGTCCACGTCGGCTCTTCTGTTTGCCTATGTGCTCTTAAAAGACGATCTGTTCACCTGGGCTTATAATCTGTTAAAAATCAATTCTTGGAATGGTAATCTGTATCAGTTGCTTACAGTGATATTCTCTCACTGGTTTAAACTGCCTGGCTTACCACCTGCTCTGATTGAGTGTGTAGCTGCTGATAAGTCAGCTGATCTTTCCCTTCCATGCAAAACTTTTCAGTATGACAATCAGTTCAATGTGTCTGTTGCCACTTCAGGTTTTAAACAGCAGACATGCAAAGTGGCTAAAAAGAGAAAAACTAAAAAACGCAAGCATCGGAATAAAACACTTCCTATTGATGTTTGTAATGATGTTGTTCCGTCTCCGGCTTTTTTGCCCCAATCCAAAGCTTATGTGGATCCTGCTATAGGTAGGATCGCACACTACATTAAAGCAGTTAAAAAATCTGTTCTTGTTCCTGAACTCCAACCCTATGGAGATTATCTGGATACTGGCCTGTTTGAACCCCCATTTGCTTCCTGGGATGTTGGGGCCTTGCTGGAGGAATTCGATTTTGATTGGAAAGCCTTTTGCGATTTTTACATCGCAAAAAGCGAAGATGTCTTGAATGCTTGTCTTGACTCTATGTACCTTCTGATTGATTCCGATGAATGTGACAAGGATGATGTGGATCTGGTGATCTATGTATGGCAAACGATTTTGGATGAGTTGCACACACACCAACCAATTGATTCCAATAAAGAGACATCGTTGTCGGATGATTGTTCCTGCCTTTCTGGGGTAAAGCATGTGAGTCTTGACTTTGTGCAATCTGAAATGAATGAGTGTGCCCCTGTAGTTGATTCCTGTGCGAATCCTGAAGGATTCGCTCCTGACAGTGTGCAGTTTGAATCTGTGCGATCTGATGCCTGTTTCTCGGATGTTCCTGCAGATTGTGATCGGCATGAGTCTGCCGGTTTCCTCAAGGATGTGTGGGATCCTTTGTCATTTAGAAACAGATCTTTGAGATCTTCCGTCTGTGACCCTGCTATGGGGAAAAGTTCTCGACTATGCAGCGTCAAAAGTAAATTTAATATGCCTAATAAAGTTTGTCCTGTTGATGTCACTATTTCTTCTGCAGATGAGTCTCTGTCTCACCCTGTTCACACCTGTAAGGGCCCGTTGCCTGGGGACAGTTGCTCCAGCGTTTCGGTCCTAGATGCCTTGCAGTCTGCTCCGCAGATCGCGGAGGTTTGCGCTATAGAAGCGTCAGTTTCACAACCTAAAGTGAATTTTGATTCGCAGGTTTTGCGTTCTGATTCCTCAGATTCGACATTGTTAGCCGAATCTAAGAGTGAGACAGCGCTTCGGTTTTGCGAATCTGATGCTGAACCCTCTTTGCCTTATTCAGAGACGCTTTCTCTGAACCTGCCCTGTACCATGAATAACAATATGATGTCCAATCACACTGACATTTGTGAGTCCCTTTCTTGCTCTGAGGGAAGTTTTGACTCTCCACCCTGTACTCTGGATGAGTCAACATTGCCTTGTACAATATCTCCTGCCCTGCCCCTAGAGGCTCATCTAGGTATTGCTGCTATTTTTACTTGTTTTTCTGCAGTTTTGGAGTTACAAGCTAGTTTGACTGCCACACAGAATTCTGGGTACAGTGAGAATGAAGTTAGGGAGTCAGTGTGTGTTCCAGTAAATATACCTGTACATTCCCCTCATGATGATGAGATCCAGTCTCAGGTTATGGTGGAACCATTCCTGGGACATCTGCCCTGTCCACCAAATAAAGTTCCAGTTTTGCCCTGTAACATGGATAGTTCAGAATCCTTCCTAGAAAACTTGAAAAATGATGTTCCTGAGGTCTTGTTTGATGTTCTGGAGGTCTCCGAGTTCCTCCCAAAGGGTGCAGAACTTGTAGGAGATGTCTCCTGTCCCCCAAGTCCTTCTGAGGTGTTGCCCTCTTCCGTAGGCATTGCTGCCTTGCTGGCTACCTTTTCAGCTCTGGTGGAGCTTCAGTCATGTGTAGTCAATGATGATATTGCAGTCACAGAAATTTCCGAATTTGAATCCGAGTCTTCTTTTGAAAGTCCAGTGCTTGAGACCATTGCTCGTGATGATTCTCTGCCCAGTCCTGGTTTTGGTTTCCTCGTGCCGGACTCTGAGGTTGGCAGTTCCCCGACATGTCCTGAGGTTTCTCCTGTGCTGGTGTACCCCAGTGTGCTCTGTGACCCAGAAAGCCCAAGTGTGCCTCGGTTACCAGCGTACTCAGATGCTTCCTCGGTGGAGACATGCTCTGATTTAGCCTGCCTGCTTGCATGCCCAGAAGTGGTCCCTGAAAGTCTTGATCTTGATGGGTGTCCTCGTAATTCTGAATCCGGAATTGTCATTGGTTCCATGGGGGTTCTTGGTAATTCTCCATGTGAGCCTGGTGATTGTTCTGCCCTCTTGGGATCTCTGTGGAGCTTCAAAAGGTTCTGGGAGATTCCGGGAGAAATTTTGCTTGGTCCCCTGGATAAGATCAACGGTGGCTTTTGTGTTGTAAGGGACACTTCGAACAGGTATTGTGGCAGGTTTGGTATTTTCGGACGCTCCTTGGAAGGTGGTGGGTATTGTCTGGAGGGTGTCGATGGCTTCTTCTCTGGCAGTCACAGTCCTGATGGGTGTTATACTGAGACTGGTAGTACTAATGGGCATGTTTCGGTGGCTTCTGTTTCCGATGAGGTCGGTTTCGGGTGGACTGACTCTGGAATTGGACCTTGTCGGCCTACCCCGACCTTCATGAGTCTTCAGTTTGAGTCTGTTGCTAATAGCAGTTTTGAGGGTCGTCTGGAATTCGACCCTGGAGGGGGGTGGGGGGGGGGGTACTGTGATGATTTGCTCAGCTGCCTGTGCAGGCAGCCAGCCTTTTGACCATTGTGTAGGTTTGCATGTTGCAGGACTCTGGAAAGAAGAGCTTCTGTCAGTTTTGCAGCTTGTGCTTGCAGAGGAATTTGCATACGTTGTCATGCAAATTGCCTGGCCACATTCATTGGAGGCGTGTACTATAAGTACTATGTCTTTCCCACAATGCTTCGCTGTTCATAAGGATTTCGTCCTATGTAACACTCCTGGTGGGGTGTCAGCCTTGCTCTCTGTTTGAACATCAGCTTAGAGTAATTCCTAAATCTGCGCTAGGCAGATTTCCCTAGTGCTGTTAGGATTGTATTATCTGTATTGCCTGTTCTGTCTTGTCTTGCCTGTTTGCCATTGTCCTGTCCCTATGGTGGTTGACAGGAAATGGTTTGGATCTCTGTTCTTGGAGTATAGCTGGTGCAGCGGTTGCTACCAGCTATCTCTTCTGTTCTGTCTCCTGGGATCGCACTAGCTACTTTTTGCTAGCGCTGGGGATCCTTCTGTTCTGTCTCCTGGGATCGCACTAGCTACTTTTCGCTAGCGCTGGGGATCCTTCTGTTCTGTCTTCTGGGATCGCGCTAGCCACTTTTCGCTAGCGCTGTGGATCCTATCTCTCGCTTGTCCCTGTTTTCGTGTGTCTGTCTGCTACGCTTGCTGGAGGCTCGGTGAGGTAACCGTTAAGCAAGCGCTCGCGTCCTCTGTTTCATGTTTGTCTGTTAATGGTTAGTTAGGCGTGCTTGTCTCTATTGTGCTTATCACGTGGAGACCGCGCATAACCGCGTGCACTGTTGCGAATGAGTGCGGTGTTCGCGGTTAGCTAGCATTTGTTATTTTCCGTATCTCCTCATTGTATTATTTGCTGTGCCTTTGCTAACCTCGTATTCTGTTCTGATCTGCCTTGTGTCTCGTCTGGCGATTGCACCTCTCGCGATCGCGTTCCTATTTTCATATCTGCTGTTGTGTGTATGCGGTTGCGGGGTGGCGACTGGATTGGCACACACACATACAACCTGTCCCTTTGCTCATTCTCATTCGCAATCGCCTCTCTTGCGATTGCGTTCTGCGTTTCGTGCAATTCCTGTCTGGCATTTGTGGAGGTACAGAGGATTGGTTCCTCTGCACTCCCCAGCGCCATCTGCCGACAGGAATTTTCCCTCTACGGGTGCGTAGCACCTTTTGCTGGGTTCCTGCAAATTATACGCTTGTGGAGGATTTCCGCCGTGTCAGCGCACGCGTTGTGCGCTGATCACGGGGAAAGTTCCACAATCGTTACACCTTGCTGAGAATACCCTATGAAGAGATGGGCTAGTCCAAAACCTGTCACTTCTGTCAGATTTCTACTACCTACTGTAAGTGGCAGCAACATAGGAGAAAAGTAATTTATGGCTCATTTTACTCTGGAAAAAAATTATTTCTTATTTGTTTGTTTGCACATATTTTAAATTTTTAATTTTTTTGCTGTAGTGCTTCTTTAAGTGAACCTGAAGCGACATGATGAGATAAACATATACATATATGATACTAGCCCTACTAAGAAACTATGTGATGCCCCTTTCAGTTTTCCAGTACAGAAAGAGTTGTTATCTATGCAAAATAACAACAAAACATTTGCAAACCGCTTTTCTCCCATAGGACCCAAAGCGCAAAAGAGCTTCTCTGAGCTTACTGACTAATTAGTTGATGTCAGTTAACTTTTCTGAAGAGCTTAAAGATGAACTTCACCCTAAACCAACATACTGTCATTAAGTTACATTAGTTATGCTAATTAAAATAGGTAATATTATCTCTTACCCACCCTGTTTTAAAAGAACAGGCAAATGTTTGTGTTTTCATGGGGGCAGCCATCTTTTTGGTTGAAAGGAAGTGACAGAGCATGAGACACAGTTCCAACTGTCCTGTGTCTTGATCACCCCTTCCAGCTGCTCATGCTAGGCTTCAAATTTCAAATTCAAAATAAAAAAAATGTATTTGCGCCAAAACAGCAGAAGGAGAATAACAAGATCAGAAATCCCATCATGCTTTGCACAGCATCAGGGGAAAATGCCCGGTCAGATTTCTTTGATGGGGTGGAGCTTAGCTTCTGTGAAGCTAAAAATGAGGCTTGGGTAAGAAAAACAAAGTTCTGATGCTATGAAACTGTTAAAGAAACACCAAGCCTTTTCAGTGCTGCTAAGTACATTTTTAGTCTGGAGGTTCACTTTAAACAGCCAAGAAATAGAGACAGCTTGAAATAAGTTTTTACTGTCGCCAAGTTCAAAGGTTCAAGAGTGTGAATTCTAAACTCCAATTGTGACAGTCTGATGCAATGTTAAATAGAGCTATATAAGTAAAAATACGAGACACATTTCTTTGGTACTAATGTGCTATTTATTATCTGTACTACACATAGAATTCATTATTTCATTCAATTATTTTTGCTTCAGTTACATTTATAATAGTTAAACACAATATAAAAACGTGAGCGCTCCGTCCCTTATTTAACTAAATGGTTTACCCTTGCGGGGAGCTCACTCATGGCAATACACTGTATATGGCATAAACAAAAGCACCAAGAGTGTCTACAACACCAAATTCAGCTTTATTGATGCATACAGTAAATAGGTTAAAAAACTCCTGTTAATCAGCGGCACAATGTATATACCCTCGCCCTGGGTGCAATTTAGCCTGGAAACTGCCCTGACAGGCTGTATGTGCACCCAAAGGGCTCGCACCACTCCATGCCTCTCCTCGGTGGCTGGCCTCCCATCTGCGCCAGCGAACACATAAATTCAGTATATTGCAGTAAAATTAATGCTCATTATCTGCACATGTTAAGTTTGCCATCCTTTTGTGAATCTGCCCCATTGTACAGAACCAGTGTGGTCCATTTGTCTTTTTTTTTACCACTGTAAAGGTGCCCATAAATAGTACCGTTTTCTCATTTTTTTTGATTACATAATTTTGTTTGATTATTCTGTTAGATTGAAAAAAATCACATAGTTGGTTTAGAGGAACCACACATGAACGTTTGATGAATCTGGAAAAAAATTATAGAATATAAAGATTTTTCCAACATGACTCGATCGTTTTGGGCGAATAAACAGGAAAATCAAATGTTTTTGTTGGACTGTGTATGGGCACCATAAGGTTTAACAATTCAGATATGTAATTTACACCTTCTCGATCATGAGTTGGACTGTACTGTAACTCACTGATAACTAATTATGAGCCATAAAGTTCTTGCAAGGCAGAGAAACACTTTTGGTACGGGGAATAGATTAGAAAAGTCAGTAATTCAAGATGAGAGCTGTAAAATATTACAAGACTGAGTCATTTAGCTGAGATGGGAAAATCATTAACGTTACATCTCTAGCTTTTAAACACAAAATAAGACTGGGATTCTAGGAAAATCTTATTTAGGGGTAGGACTATAGAAATATTTCTTTATGTAATTGGTTTACTTCAAGTTTGCTTTAAGCAACAATAAATGGGCAAAAACTGGTGGATGACATGTTGCAGTGAAATAATGCAATTGGCAATAAATTGTTGATCAATGAACAATTTCATTGAGGAGTTCTAAAGCCATTTCTGTTTTTGGAAAAGTGACCACACTATCTTCTAAAGGCTGAGTGGGGATGGTACTAGCCTACTAGCATTTGTACTGGTTGCATGTGGAGTAACCAGAAAAATGTGAGTACCTAAATTTACGCTTACTAACGCATTGAGCTTGATTCACAAAAGCACGGCCATGCTATGCAGTTACCATGTGACGTGCGCAAAAGTTTGCGCGCGTAAAGGCATACGCCCGCTTGCTAGCGAAGGTTGCACGTTCACATGTGCAAACCTTTGTTTAGCACGCGGGCGTAACCTATTACACGCAGAAACCTTTGCGTGCATCACATCGCGTGGTGACTTCATAGCACAGCCGTGCTATCAGTTACGACGCTTTTGTGAATAAAGCCCAATGTTTGTGTACTCTAAAGCTGGCCATACACTAGGCCGATTCCCGCCAGATCGACAGCAGATTCGATCACTGGGATCGAATCTGCTGTCACATCGTTCCCACAACACGCCGAATTTCGATCCATTTCGTCCGATCCCGTCGATCGCTCCGTGCGGAAAATTACCGTCGATCCCCCGCGGGTAGGGAGCGCGTCGCTAGCGGCGTTCAAGTACCCGACGACCGACGAAATAGAGCCCGCATACATTACCTGCTCCGCCGGCATGACTGCCCCCGGTCACCGCTGCTCTGGTCTCAGGGTCCGGCATGCTTCACTTCTTCTAGCCCGGCAGGAAGTTTAAACAGTAGAGGGGGCGCTCTACTGTTTAAACTTCCTGCCGGGCAGGAAGAAGTAAAGCATGCCGGACCTGGAGACCAGAGCCGAGACGGAGCAGCGGTGACCGGGAGCAGTTCCGCCGGCGGAGCAGGTAATGTATGCGGGGGGGGGGGGTGTTGCGGCAGCAGCACCACCACCACCACCACAACAGATTGTGAACGGTTTCAGGCTGAAATCGGTTCACAATCTGTTTGCAGTAAAGGTAGCCATACGATCCCTCTCTGATCAGGTTCGATCAGAGAGGGATCTATCTGTTGGTTGAATCTGATGGCAAATCGACCAGTGTATGGCTACCTTAATTCTACCCATAAATTGGGTTCCCATTAACACTGTGTATCTTAACATGATATGATAAAGCCATTAAAGTGTGTGAAAGGTTGTAATAATGTGCTGCTTGAACCACCCTGATATTAAAAGATATACAGCACATCAAATTTTCATTTTGTCTTCTGTCTGGCCAGAACCACATTAGTGTGCCATACAGGAGACAAACCTGTATTTGAATACCCACTTGGTATATTACCATACAAGCCACTGTGACAGAGATCTGAAGACTCAGACCTATTCATGCATTGTTGTTAAGAACCTGGTCTATTGAAAATTAACACATGTAACAACTCCTACCTCTGCCAATGCGTACAGAAAAACAAACCCTATTGTCTAAGCTGTCTGTACTATTATCCTTGCCGTCTGTACTATTGTCTGAAATACGTCACATAGGCACTCTGATGCAATCTGGTTTTCCCCCCATCATCAGTGTGTATATAAGATTCAGTTGTAAATAAAGATTTCAGATGCTGTTCCACCAACTTAAGTGTTCGTGGTCTGTGTCTCCCAGCTGGAGAGAGGGTATTCACTTAGAAGGGGGGAATTTTACCTGGGTTGCAGATCTGGGATCTGCTAAATCATCTTGGAACTGCCTCCAATGAAATCGAGCTAACAGTTTGGTGTCAAGAAGTTGGATCCGCCATATACAGTATCGGGTGAGTAATTCTATTTTTTGATTACCACCCTATACTGTCAGAGCGGATTAATAGAACCCGGAAGGAAAGCGCTTCTGTAGCACCTCTCCCAGGAATCTGATATTCCTAAAGTAAATAGCGGGTCTGATGCCCCAATTAAGAAAGCAGTACTGTGTGTCTAAGTGAATATTCTCTCTAAACATTGTATATCGCTGTATAGTCGCTTAAGTGAATTTTAGTTGTTATATAAGATTGCATGTTACTGTATAGATTTGTGTAGATTGTATGTGAGGTTAAGCTGAGATTGAAGGTATAAACTTGTCCACAGAGGATAGTTAAAATTCAAACCATAAATTGGGTGTAGAGCAACCTGATTAGAAACTATAGAAGAATCACATAAGCTGGAGACCAGGTCTAACAGCATCATCACCCCAATCCTGCTCTATAGCAGTGAGGTATGGGGCCCGGTCACCTACCCTGACCAATCAAAATGGGACTCCAGCCCAACAGAAATCTTCCATCTAGAGTTCTGCAAGTATCTTCTCCAAGTCCATCGCAGCACTTCGAACTCAGCTTGCCGGGCAGAGCTAGGCAGATTCCCACTATGGCTGACTATCCAGCAGAGGGCGCTCTCATACTGGGCACATATACAGAGCAGCAGCCCCAGCACTTACCACCATAAAGCCTCACTGAGCCAGGGTGGCGAGGCCATACCACGCGTCTTGAAACAAAGCGTCAACAGCCAGCCCAGCCAAGACCACCAACACAGGCTGACAAAAGCCCAAATAAAGGGAATGATAGAAAGCTGCAAGGACCAATACCTAGAGGAATGGAGAAGTGACATAAAGAACTCCCAGAAACTCACTATCTACCAATCACTACAGAGGGAGTACACAATGGCTCCATATCTGGAGAGGCTACACCACCACAAAGACAGACAGGCCTTGAGCCTGTACCGTCTGAGCGCCCACAACCTGGAGATAGAGACAGGACGACACAGACAGACATGGAAGCCCCGGGAGGAGAGACTGTGCAGGCAATGTGACCAGGGGGTCCTGGAGGATGAGGCCCACTTTCTGCTACACTGCAGCAAATATACACCGTTGAGGACCGCCCATTTCCAAAGACTCTCCGCCCACATCGCAGATTTCACCTCCACAGATGAGGAAAGGAAACTCTATATCCTACTGGGGGAAGAGGAAAAAACTGTGCAAATAGCAGCCCGATATGTCACAGCCTGCCACCAACTGAGAGGAACATGATACCACATGGACTGTATAACCCCATACTCCCCTCCCCTATGGACTGTATGCCTATACCCCCCTCTCCTATGGTCTATATATCCCATCCCCCCATACCATCCATTACATCCTCCACACTCCTATGGACTGTATACCTATATCCTCCCCTTTATTCCCACAATACCCCCCCCCCACCCCATTTTAATGTTTTGTTTTGTTTTGCTTTGGCAATGCTAAATGTATTTGGTCCTGCCAATAAAGCTTTTTGGATTTGGATTTGGATTTGGTTTGCCAGTAAAGTCTAATACTGACTTCACCATCCCTAGATAAACCTTCAAACTCAGCTAATCTCACTCTATTTCTTTTTATTTTAGCTTAGCATAATGGGAAAGTCTCAAGGTAAGGAGACTCCAAGGGTTATTTTTGATTTATGATGTATCATATTCTATGATGCTGTTTAATGCGGATATATAGATTTGTAAGTTTTAGAAAGAATCATGTTCCACAATTTTCTTTGAATCTTATTTCTGAATAACTCTATTTAGGGGTTTCATTTTTTTTCCGGAGACACTCAGCAGTTGCAGGTGTCTCTCTGTACCAGGACCTTTTGAATGGGCATTTGCGGCCGCAGGATAACTTTTTTTTATCAGTCCCTCCAAAATGTTCTGGCCTGGCTACTAGATGTTTCTGAGCCTTTTCGTCTGATTACTGTAAATGTGTTTGTCTATCTCCTCTCACTGTAGTTTCTGTGGAACTGTGATATAAATTGCTTGTATATGACTGGTTGCACTTTTTCAGCTAGGGTGTACTTTAAATATGCATCTCTGGACATCTGCTCAGAGTTGTTGCAGGTTTCTACCCCCTCCCTCCATGTATTGGGAGATACTTGTGTTAATGCTTTTGTTTTTTCTCTCTCCTCTTCCCTGAAAAGACTGGGGGCAATGAGGATTGTGGCAGGAAACAGAAACAAAAGAAGATCCCAGCTATTTGTTGTTTGTCTGTTTGTATATGTGTCTGTGCACAGAGAGGATCCAAACATTTTTTTTTTAGAGTTAGGAATAAACCTCTTAATTTAATTGATCGTTTTTTTCTACAGTCAGAAAAGTCAAAAGCTAAATTATTGTTGGAGTCTAAGGTATGCTGACTGTGGTTATGTAAATTTGCATGTGTTGCCTTTCTTTGTTACTGTAGGAGAAGGTTTGTAAATTGTCTTGAGGCAAGGCAGGTGAGATTGAATGTGTAATTGGTTTTCACCTCATATAATTAATTACCCATGCACAAAGTTGCTGGCCATTACAATGATTTTTAATTTTAATCTTTGAAAAAGGCAACAATTTCTTTAAGGGAAACCAGATTTAAAATGCCTTAACATTTGTAATGTAAGGGCAGTAATGTCAAATTAACAGATGATAAGGCATGTTCAGTCTGGAGTTTGTGTTTTGGTTACTGGGTATTTTGCATATACCTGAGAATTCAAAGCACACAAAAGTTTTGCTGTCAATGGGTTAATTAGGTTTGTAAATCTTCAAGTAGGAATTAAGTTGCTGTGAATGAAATGTAATCATTTTAGCTTGAGCTTGCACTCATGCCGGTATGAATGTAATGTAGAGAGATTGTGTCCAAAATCATCTTGCTCAAATTACTAGAAGTTATGCTCATTCCAGGTTTTCCGTTCATATTGTCAAGAATAATGCAAACAATTGTGTGAATGTTCGGGTACTTGTATGAAATTAGTGGTGATGAGTCCCTTAAGCAAAGTGACATACTTAGAATTTTACACAATTACAAGTGAAAAAATATAACAAATGCTTTTACAGCAATTTCTTTGTTGGTTTCTGGTCTGTATATGGGTACAATCTGAGGGGTGTGGGAAACAAACCCTGGTGTTGGTGCATTTGGGGAGGTTTTTGAACAGCAGATGTTGACCCCCTGTACCACCTACTGTGCACAGGGTGAGATGGGGGGCCAACTAAACCTGCAAGTGGCTGAATCACACAGCCTCATAACCCGGCCCACATCAGTGTTCTAACATGCCTGGAGAGGGTGGAGACAAACATGTCATGTAAAATACTTATTGGTTGATTTGATTGTAATTATCTCCATATGTCTGTTTGTATTAATATTGTGCTGTATAAAGCAAGGTCAGAGAAATGTGTTTAAGTGTCAGAACTAGTGTTGGGCGAACAGTGTTCGCCACTGTTCGGGTTCTGCAGAACCTCACCCTGTTCGGGTGATGTTCGGGTTCGGCCGAACACCTGATGGTGTTCGGCCAAACTGTTCGGCCATATGGCCGAACTAATAGCGCATGGCCGAACGTTACCCGAACGTTCGGCTAGCGCTGTGATTGGCCGAACGGGTCACGTGTAGTGTTGGGCGAACATCTAGATGTTCGGGTTCGGGCCGAACATGGCCGCGATGTTCGGGTGTTCGAGCCGAACTCCGAACATAATGGAAGTCAATGGGGACCCGAACTTTCGTGCTTTGTAAAGCCTCCTTATAGGCTACATACCCCAAATTTACAGGGTATATGCACCTTGGGAGTGGGTACAAGAGGAAAAAAAATTAGCAAAAAGAGCTTATAGTTTTTGAGAAAATCGATTTTAAAGTTTCAAAGGGAAAACTGTCTTTTAAATGCGGGAAATGTCTGTTTTCTTTGCACAGGTAACATGCTTTTTGTCGGCATGCAGTCATAAATGTAATACATATAAGAGGTTCCAGGAAAAGGGACCGGTAACGCTAACCCAGCAGCAGCACACGTGATGGAACAGGAGGAGGGTGGCGCAGGAGGAGAAGGCCACGCTTTTAGACACAACAACCCAGGCCTTGCATGAGGACAAGAAGCGTTCGGATAGCAATTTGCGTTTTGTCGCCATGCAGTCATAAATGTAATACAGATGAGAGGTTCAATAAACAGGGACTGGAAACGCTAACCCATCACAGATGTTCATTGTTCATGTTACTTGGTTGGGGTCCGGGAGTGTTGCGTAGTCGTTTCCAATCCAGGATTGATTCATTTTAATTTGAGTCAGACGGTCTGCATTTTCTGTGGAGAGGCGGATACGCCGATCTGTGACAATGCCTCCGGCAGCACTGAAACAGCGTTCCGACATAACGCTGGCTGCCGGGCAAGCCAGCACCTCTATTGCGTACATTGCCAGTTTGTGCCAGGTGTCTAGCTTCGATACCCAATAGTTGAAGGGTGCAGATGGATTGTTCAACACAGCTATGCCATCTGACATGTAGTCCTTGACCATCTTCTCCAGGCGATCGGTGTTGGAGGTGGATCTGCACGCTTGCTGTTCTGTGTGCTGCTGCATGGGTGTCAGAAAATTTTCCCACTCCAAGGACACTGCCGATACCATTCCCTTTTGGGCACTAGCTGCGGCTTGTGTTGTTTGCTGCCCTCCTGGTCGTCCTGGGTTTGCGGAAGTCAGTCTGTCGGCGAACAACTGGCTAGAGGAGGGGGAGGATGTCAATCTCCTCTTTAAAGTCTCCACAAGGGCCTGCTGGTATTCTTCCATTTTGACCTGTCAGACTCTTTCTTCAAGCAGTTTTGGAACATTGTGTTTGTACCGTGGATCCAGAAGGGTATAAACCCAGTAATTGGTGTTGTCCAGAATGCGCACAATGCGTGGGTCGCGTTCAATGCAGTCCTAGGCCGAAGAGGTCATAGCCTAGGGTCACAAAAACCTGTTTATTTGGGCTATTTCAATGGTAGTGATGGTGACGTACATAACTCTCAGCCATGGCCGTTAGCAACGTCTAAATTTCACGAAATGTCTCATGCAGGTAGAAGACATATTGTTAGACTTGGATTCCAAAGATGGGGTCCCTACATCTCTGCAAACCAGAGTTACAGGGGTCCAAAATTGGTAAAATCCCCCATAGACTTTCATTGCCTCCCTATTTCACTTTCCAAAATCTCACATCTTTTCAAAGGGCAATGGCTCAGCAGTACCAAATTTTCTCGCATTGTAGGGACCCTTAGGGGGAACATGACTGGTGAGTTTCGGGCCCCTAGGCCAAAGAGGTCATAGCCTAGGGTCACAAAAACCTGTTTATTTGGGCTATTTCAATGGTAGTGATGGTGACGTACATAAATCTCAGCTATGGCCGTTAGCAACGTCTGAATTTCACGAAATGTCTCATGCAGGTAGAAGACATATTGTTAGACTTGGATTCCAAAGATGGGGTCCCTACATCTCTGCAAACTAGAGTTACAGGGGTCCAAAATTGGTAAAATCCCCCATAGACTTTCATTGCCTCCCTATTTCACTTTCCAAAATCTCACATCTTTTCAAAGGGCAATGGCTCAGCAGTACCAAATTTTCTAGCATTGTAGGGACCCTTAGGGGGAACATGACTGGTGAGTTTCGGGCCCCTAGGCCAAAGAGGTCATAGCCTAGGGACACAAAAACCTGTTTATTTGGGCTATTTCAATGGTAGTGATGGTGACGTACATAAATCTCAGCTATGGCCGTTAGCAACGTCTGAATTTCACGAAATGTCTCATGCAGGTAGAAGACATATTGTTAGACTTGGATTCCAAAGATGGGGTCCCTACATCTCTGCAAACCAGAGTTACAGGGGTCCAAAATTGGTAAAATCCCCCATAGACTTTCATTGCCTCCCTATTTCACTTTCCAAAATCTCACATCTTTTCAAAGGGCAATGGCTCAGCAGTACCAAATTTTCTAGCATTGTAGGGACCCTTAGGGGGATCATGACTGGTGAGTTTTGCCACTGCTGAGCCATTGCCCTTTGAAATGGTGTGAGATTTTGGAACGGTAAATAGTAGGCCCAATGAAAGCCTATGGGGGATTTTACCAATTTTGGACCCCTGTAACTCTGGTTTGCAGAGATGTAGGGACCCCATCTTTGGAATCCAAGTCTAACAATATGTCTTCTACCTGTATGAGACATTTCGTGAAATTCAGACGTTGCTAACGGCCATAGCTGAGATTTATGTACGTCACCATCACTACCATTGAAATGGCCCAAATAAACAGGTTTTTGTGACCCTAGGCTATGACCTCTTTGGCCTAGTGGCCCGAAACTCACCAGTCATGTTCCCCCTAAGGGTCCCTACAATGCTAGAAAATTTGGTACTGCTGAGCCATTGCCCTTTGAAAAGATGTGAGATTTTGGAAAGTGAAATAGGGAGGCAATGAAAGTCTATGGGGGATTTTACCAATTTTGGACCCCTGTAACTCTAGTTTGCAGAGATGTAGGGACATCATCTTTGGAATCCAAGTCTAACAATATGTCTTCTACCTGCATGAGACATTTCGTGAAATTCAGACGTTGCTAACGGCCATAGCTGAGATTTATGTACGTCACCATCACTACCATTAAAATAGCCCAAATAAACAGGTTTTTGTGACCCTAGGCTATGACCTCTTTGGCCTAGGGGCCCGAAACTCACCAGTCATGTTCCCCCTAAGGGTCCCTACAATGCTAGAAAATTTGGTACTGCTGAGCCATTGCCCTTTGAAAAGATGTGAGATTTTGGAAAGTGAAATAGGGAGGCAATGAAAGTCTATGGGGGATTTTACCAATTTTGGACCCCTGTAACTCTGGTTTGCAGAGATGTAGGGACCCCATCTTTGGAATCCAAGTCTAACAATATGTCTTCTACCTGCATGAGACATTTCGTGAAATTCAGACGTTGCTAACGGCCATAGCTGAGATTTATGTACGTCACCATCACTACCATTGAAATAGCCCAAATAAACAGGTTTTTGTGACCCTAGGCTATGACCTCTTCGGCCTAGGACTGCATTGAACGCGACCCACGCATTGTGCGCATTCTGGACAACACCAATTACTGGGTTTATACCCTTCTGGATCCACGGTACAAACACAATGTTCCAAAACTGCTTGAAGAAAGAGTCCGACAGGTCAAAATGGAAGAATACCAGCAGGCCCTTGTGGAGACTTTAGAGAGGAGATTGACATCCTCCCCCTCCTCTAGCCAGTTGTACGCCGACAGACTGACTTCCGCAAACCCAGGACGACCAGGAGGGCAGCAAACAACACAAGCCGCAGCTAGTGCCCAAAAGGGAATGGTATCGGCAGTGTCCTTGGAGTGGGAAAATTTTCTGACACCCATGCAGCAGCACACAGAACAGCAAGCGTGCAGATCCACCTCCAACACCGATCGCCTGGAGAAGATGGTCAAGGACTACATGTCAGATGGCATAGCTGTGTTGAACAATCCATCTGCACCCTTCAACTATTGGGTATCGAAGCTAGACACCTGGCACAAACTAGCAATGTACGCAATAGAGGTGCTGGCTTGCCCGGCAGCCAGCGTTATGTCGGAACGCTGTTTTAGTGCTGCCGGAGGCATCGTCACAGATCGGCGTATCCGCCTCTCCACAGAAAATGCAGACCGTCTGACTCAAATTAAAATGAATCAATCCTGGATTGGAAACGACTACGCAACACTCCCGGACCCCAACCAAGTAACATAAACAATGAACATCTGTGATGGGTTAGCGTTTCCGGTCCCTGTTTATTGAACCTCTCATCTGTATTAAATTTATGACTGCATGGCGACAAAACGCAAATTGCTATCCGCACGCTTCTTGTCCTCATGCAAGGCCTGGGTTGTTGTGTCTCAAAGCGTGGCCTTCTCCTCCTGCGCCACCCTCCTCCTGTTCCATCACGTGTGCTGCTGCTGGGTTAGCGTTACCGGTCCCTTTTCCTGGAAACTCTTATATGTATTACATTTATGACTGCATGCCGACAAAAAGCATGTTACCTGTGCAAAGAAAACAGACATTTCCCGCATTTAAAAGACAGTTTTCCCTTTGAAACTTTAAAATCGATTTTCTCAAAAACTATAAGCTCTTTTTGCCAATTTTTTTTTCCTCTTGTACCCACTCCCAAGGTGCACATACCCTGTAAATTTGGGGTATGTAGCATGTAAGGAGGCTTTACAAAGCACAAAAGTTCGGGTCCCCATTGACTTCCATTATGTTCGGAGTTCGGCTCGAACACCCGAACATCGCGGCCATGTTCGGCCTGTTCGGCCCGAACCCGAACATCTAGGTGTTCGCCCAACACTAGTCAGAACTCTATATTACTAGGATTTACAGAAATTTGAATAGAGACGAGAATAGAGAGAGTAACCTTTGTCCAAAATATTGTTACATAGCGACGCATGTGGTAAATAGGTTGCACACACCCACTAAGCTGTTTAACTTCTTATTACCATTGAGGACCTCTACATAACTGCTTTGATTGAGACTGAGCTATCAATTACTTGGCTCATGCAGTTTGACAAACCTTGAACTCTTGTCTGACTCATCTTTACAAATTTGCCTGCACAAGTGTTCTTTATTACCTGTTCACTTGGAGACCTACCTGTGATAGCACCTGATTATGGAAGACTTTGGAGATCATCTGATCTGATTCTCCTGCACTGATGCAGCCCTAGAAGGATGACCCTCTGCTGTAAGGATGAGCCCTTCCTGCACCTGCCCTCCTCCTGTGTTGGTAATGGCTGCTTCAAGCCTTTCTTTCGTGTCATCCTTTGGGAAGAACTCCGCCTCTGCTGTTGCAACTGTGATGTGAGGTTTCTCAACTGGGATGAGAAGTTGAGTCTGCCCTTCCCTGCCTTCTACAACCTGGCTGCAATTGCTACATCCTTGTTATAAATCTGTTTCCATTTCTTTTGTGGGTGCCCAATGCCATACAATGAAACTGCTAACAAAAAGGCACTGGGTGTAGCCACGGTGATTACACGGCCAGCTCTCAACCGCCACTGTCTGTTTGCCCCGAGACAGCGAGAGCTTGGCAGAAAAACATCTGCATTCATCATGAGGGCTTGTGGTGATGAATTCACCGTCCTCCTTCACCCTTCAGATGAACAATATTCTACTCTGCAATAATGAACTGACATTTCCTGGACCCACTCGAGGATCATTTTTTTTCAAAATGCATTAAGAAGTTCTAAACTTATGGGTGAGGTGTGGCTTTAGGCAACCTGTTAAAGTTTACCACATTCAGTTTTCCATTAAGTTATGCAGGGCTAGATTAGGATGATATACTAGCAAAGCTAACTACTGTTAATTCATCTTGTAGTTGTGTAACCCTTTAAACTGTATATTGTATTTGTGTACCAATGACAACACTAACTCCTTGATCTCTAACATACATAGAGCTGTGCATAGTATCTAAGTGATCCCGCCCTTTTCTTTAGAAAAGGTTGGGATCAAAGGTTGGGTTGAAAGGTTGTAATAATGTGCTGCTTGAACCACCCTGATATTAAAAGATATACAGCACATCAAATTTTCATTTTGTCTTCTGTCTGGCCAGAACCACATTAGTGTGCCATACAGGAGACAAACCTGTATTTGAATACCCACTTGGTATATTACCATACAAGCCACTGTGACAGAGATCTGAAGACTCAGACCTATTCATGCATTGTTGTTAAGAACCTGGTCTATTGAAAATTAACACATGTAACAACTCCTACCTTTGCCAATGCGTACAGAAAAACAAACCCTATTGTCTAAGCTGACTGTACTATTATCCTTGCCGTCTGTACTATTGTCTGAAATACGTCACATGGGCACTCTGGTGCAATCTGGTTTTCCCCCTATCATCAGTGTGTATATAAGATTCAGTTGTAAATAAAGATTTCAGATGCTGTTCCACCAACTTAAGTGTTCGTGGTCTGTGTCTCCCAGCTGGAGAGAGGGTATTCACTTAGAAGGGGGGAATTTTACCTGGGTTGCAGATCTGGGATCTGCTAAATCATCTTGGAGCTGCCTCCAATGAAATCGAGCTAACAGTGTGATTACTCATTAATTGAGAAAAAAGCAATCCTTTCAGTAGAGCTCTTCAACCTGTTAGGAGTCCCATCACATGTGATTTTAGATTTTTTACACCAGTCCAGATAATTAAGATCATTAAGTTAGGGCAAGTGTGGAAAACAAGCAACAATAGCTCAAGGTTTGTGTAGCTAATTAATCATGGAAGTGAAAGAACACATCTAGGCTGAAAACTAGTTCTACATAAAGCACAAATTCCAGACTAGAAAAGTAATGCATTGCCAGTGAGGGGCATAACAATAGCCCCTGCAAGGGATGCAGGCACAGGGGGGACCTGTGGGGAGGTTAAAGAGGAGCTGTCAGCCATACTATCTCAGGAAAAAAACAAACAAATATATAAGTAGATAAATACTTGCTCTACTTACATAACATATGTATTGCACTGTCCACGTTATGATTCCTGTGAATTTTATAAAGGAAAAGTAGAGTTTCCTATTCTAGACAGTTTCCATATTTACTGTGGATATTTTGAAGCCAGTCGTGATGTTATATCCGCCCTTAGTCTCCTCTGCCTGATTTGCCCGCCCTTCACTATAGAAAGTACATTGTTTCAGCCTGAGAAATGTTGGCCAATCAGAGAGGAACAGAGGTGTGGGAGGGGAAAACAGGAGGGAAAGAGGCTTCAGCCAATCAGACTGCATTAGTTAAGTCTGAGGGGAAGTAGGAAAGCAAAAAAAGACAACCCAGCATGCCCTGCAACTTCTCTTTTGTGTACCAAATTTTCTGTGTACCAAATAAGAGTCATATAAACTGGGAAATAATGTTAAGCTTGGAGGTGTATTCTCCACAGTCAGCATGCAACACATAAGCTGACGTGAAGGAGGTACACCCACTAGCACAAGGAATCAGGATATCCCCAGTTTAGTGGAGGAGAGGACTGACTCCAATAGGAGATTGTGGTGTACAGAGCCGGTGCAGATCCGAACAGCCACAAACAACACTTTCGTAATAACGTCTCAGCGCAAAGTAGCGCTGAGCGCATAAACCAGGACTGAGGAGATCAGGACAGGTAGACAGAATGAACGCTTGCTTAACTAGCCACTACTTAGTGACAGCAAGCGTCCACAATACAACAGACTGGAATGAGGTAGCCAATGCGTTAGCAGCGATGGCGTGCCTCACAAAGACAGGACAGGATAGTCAGGAAATAGCAGGATCAAGATAGATGAACGTAACACAGATAAATATACAATAAGTATGATTTCCTAGCATATTACAATTACAGCTATCAATGAAACTATTTGTAACGTCTGACTAACATATGTATATATCGGCAATGAACCGATATATGACATAAGCAGGAACTCTGACTAAGACTTGAGTAATACAGGGAACAGGACTCAGAAGGATTCGCTATCTCTTCGCAGAGATGAACGCAATCCACAAACAGGACCAGGAACAGGATAACTAGCTCAGCGTGCTGGAACGCTGACTAACGGAACACAGGATATAAACAGTTCGTGTACGTATATATCAGCGACACTGATGTATCAACGTAACACGAATACAAGGAAAATAATAAACGTGCAAGTATGCGTATATATTGGCGATGAACCAATACATGACACAAGACAAGCAAAGTAACAACTTCTAGAAACAAGAGCAGAACTAGGAGGACTCGCTGACCCCTTCGCAGGAGTCAACGCAGTCCACACGGACTAGGAACGAGGTGGGGCACGAGCAGAGTAACAGACAGAATCTGAGACTATGGTAGCCCATGAGGCATTGCAGGAAGCAGTTCTTTATACTGAGGTCATCCAATGGGAGCAGACCTGCAGATTCCCACACAAGTGAATGGTAATTAATCACAGGCTGATAGCAGGAAAAGGCAGACAATGATATGCAGCCTGCAGGAAAGGGATTGCCCCTCCATTGCAGCAGACAATGTTTGTTTACACAAAAGCATATTAAACTGTCATTAACTTCAGAGCGACTGCAGATGGAATCAGCAACTAGTTTAAGTGCAAACCAAACTATGCAAGCAAATGCATGTAATGACATTAGAACTGCTTGGTTTGCAATACCACTGCAGTCAGCAGTAAACGCTGCAGAAGCGATCATAACAGTACCCCCTCCCTTAAACGCGGCCTCTGGACGCCTATAAAAACTGACATATTTCTCCTGAACCACCCAAACCAAAAAATCAGAAGTGGGAAATCCAGCAAACTGATCTGACTGAAAATTCATGAAGGTCGGATCAGCCCGACAAAACCAAATTCCCGAATCAGTCTCACCAAAACTAGACCAATTGGAACCAGAACCTACCGAACCATGCCCGTCAGCACTACAAGCCTCAGTGTGATACCCATCAGAACCACGACTTCCAGAAAACAACCCCAAGAAACTCTCTGAGCGATACCCACCGCCTTCCAGGGACTGTCCAAAAACGCCAAAGCCTTTGCAATGCCCACCGGAACTGTCCTTACCAACACAAAACCCACTGTTGAACCAGTCCAAGGTACCAGGACAAGTTTCCTCAGAGATCTCCCAGAACACTTGGAAGCTCCAAAGAGATCCCCACAGGTCAGAACGCCCCTTAGGCTCACATGGAGAACTATCAAGAACCCCTATGGAACCCAGGGCAACTCCAGAGTCAGGGTCACAAGGACAAACATCAAGATCAGGGCTTTTAGGGACCAGAACCATCTCCGGGCATGCAGGCCAACCGGCAACATCAGAACATGTCTCCACTAGGGAAGCACGTGAGCACGCTAACACAGACACATCTGGGCACTCTGGCATACGAAGCACATCTGGGCACACCGGCACAAGAGAAACCTCTGGGCATGTCAAGGAACTGCGAACCTCAAAGTCAGTCAAGACAGGACCGAAACCAGAACTGGGCAAAAAAAATTCATCATGACTAGACTTCACAGTTACTGGATTCTCACTAAAAACTGCAGGATCAGACTTAGATGTCGCTGATTCCAGCAGGGTTATTAACAAATCATGTTCAGGGGCATTTACAAGACAGGGCAAATCTTCTGATGTATGCACTGAACTAGTCAGGGTTCCCATAGCTTCTTCTGGACTAGACAGAGACTCATCAAATACACTGGATTGGAGCTCATGAAGGGCTGCAAAACAAGTCAATATTGCAGCAATCCCCACTGAACTAGGCAAAACTGAGAAACTCACTGGACAGGAAGGGGACTCTGGAACTACTGCCACACCGGGCAGAAAACCAGAATTTTCCAGGATACAGGGCTGGGTTTCAGAAACACTCATTAACCCGGACTGAAATTCTGAGATTTCTATTATTTTTTCCAGCGAGTCAGAATTATCCATGTTACAGGGCAAGACTTCTGAAACATTCAGAGGACAGGGCTGGAGTTCCTCGGCTGTTACACTGGAGAGGGACTCAACAACATTGGTTAAATCAGACTGTGTACAGGGCAAGGTATCTAACACACTTGCTGACGAGGACAATATTTCAATGGCTTCTGCTTTGCTGGGCAGAAATTCATCAAGTTTTATTAGAGCAGACTGTAATTCCAAGACAGCTGCTAGACAAGTGAATATTACTGCAACACCAACTGAGGTAAGCAGTGCCTCAGACTCCTCTGCTAGAGTGTTTGAAGTATCCAAAGTACTGGGTGAAGCATAAGACTCTGCGACCACAGCTTCACTGGACAGGATCACTGAACAGTCCATATTGCAGGGCAAAACCATGGAAGCACCTGCTGGACAGCATAATGATTCTGTGACCTGAGTTTCATTGGAGAGATCTACTGCACAATTCATGGTACAGGGCAAATTTACTGGAACATTTTCTGAACAAGGTAATAATTCTACGATTTCAGGTTCACATAGCAGATGCTCTGAGCTATTCACGAAACTAGAGCGAGGTGTAGAGACAGGAAGATCAAGACACAAAGTTTGTGCATCTGAAGCACTATTCAATTGTAAAATTGGAAAATTCAGATGCTGGGGTTCTGAGGTTTCTAGACAGGATTGCTGGGACTCAGAAACTAATGTAGTGCATCTATTGGCATCTGCTGGATCAGACAAGAGTTGAACTTTATTAACACAGGTAAATTCTACAGAAGTGTTTGCAGAGGCAGGCAAAGATTTTCTAATGTCTGTTTCACTGAACAAAGACTCATGAGTACTGGCTAGGCTGGACTCAGAAGTCAGCAGGACCTCTGGATTCTCTGCTGAGAAATTTGTGCAGGGCAAAGTTAAGAAAGTATCAGTGGCTTCTGTTTTACTGGGAAGTAACACTGAGTTATCCATGGTACAGGGTGAAGTTACAGGAACATTCACAAGACATGGCAGGGACTCAGTAACTGGAGAAGTGGGACAGTCTCCAATTGACAGTGTGTCTTCCCTGGTATCAACTGATTGAATCGCATAAAAATCGTCCAAAATCATCTTCCACACATCGATCAATGGAGCCACAAAGTCATACCCACACACACCAGTTTTTATTAGGTTATAGGCAGACTTAATGCATGCATTCAATACTAATTCACTTCTTGCACTGTAAAACTGACAAAATGAACTTGCATCTTTCTTCCATTCATAGACCAGGGCTTCCATCTCTCCTTTCTCAAATGGAGGATCCCATGCATATTTAACAGCTGAGCATTCCGGCTGATCATAGTTTGCAAATGTGTTAGTGGCAGAAACATACATTGGGTTATTTAGCAGGTGATTGGCCGATTTCTTATTCCTAAGGATCTCCAATACCTGTAGCAAGTGTTGAACTGTAGTGTATGCAAATTTCCCTTGCTGCACGAATAAATTGATCTGTTCAATACTCTGTAATATATCTTCATAATCATATTCAGATAATTCATTTAAACAAGAACTTTTATTTTCCCTGGCTAGCAATGAAAGTTCATTAGTAGTTTCATAGGTCCATTTGACTCCCCTGAATGGTGACTGAATTTCATTATCTGCTACTGGCGGAGTCTCATTACAGATCTGATGCGCAGTCGCCAATGGCAACGACTCCGCTGATTGTAACGCTTTTCTTTTGGAGCGTTTACGTTTGGCTTTAGACCCTGCTGCCTTAGCAGAAGAAAAGTTATCAGAACAATTATCTGCTTGCTGATTATTTTTGTAGGCAGTAGAAGGAGCAGCTGATTGACAAGCTGCCAGGAGCTTATCAAAAGGGCTAGGCAAATCGGTTTTGCGCAGCCAGTTATGGATCACAAACGCTAGAAATTCCAGTGGTCTCTCTTTTAAATTGGTATGATCCAAGACATCGTAGGCCCACTGAAACAATCTTCCCTTAAATAAAACATAAACTAGCTGGGGTGCCCACGTTGAAACAGGAGTAGCCTGGAGCTCGGGATTGGCCAGGAACCTGGTACATTCAGAAAAAAACTCATTTTCTGTTTCAGAATTAAGTTTCTCAAATTTCTTAAAGGAACAGGAACCATAACAAACAGTGTCATTTTTGCTGGGAACCCCCCCCCCCACAATGGGGATTGGTAATGGGGCTACCATAATGTTAAGCCTGGAGGTGTATTCTCCACAGTCAGCATGCAACACATAAGCTGACGTGAAGGAGGTACACCCACTAGCACAAGGAATCAGGATAGGTAGACAGAATGAACGCTTGCTTAACTAGCCACTACTTAGTGACAGCAAGCGTCCACAATACAACAGACTGGAATGAGGTAGCCAATGCGTTAGCAGCGATGGCGTGCCTCACAAAGACAGGACAGGATAGTCAGGAAATAGCAGGATCAAGATAGATGAACGTAACACAGATAAATATACAATAAGTATGATTTCCTAGACAACAAGTATGATTTCCTAGCGTATTACAATTACAGCTATCAATGAAACTATTTGTAACGTCTGACTAACATATGTATATATCGGCAATGAACCGATATATGACATAAGCAGGAACTCTGACTAAGACTGGAGTAATACAGGGAACAGGACTCAGAAGGATTCGCTATCTCTTCGCAGAGATGAACGCAATCCACAAACAGGACCAGGAACAGGATAACTAGCTCAGCGTGCTGGAACGCTGACTAACGGACTAACGGAACACAGGATATAAACAGTTCGTGTACGTATATATCAGCGACACTGATGTATCAACGTAACACGAATACAAGGAAAATAATAAACGTGCAAGTATGCGTATATATTGGCGATAAACCAATATATGACACAAGACAAGCAAAGTAACAACTTCTAGAAACAAGAGCAGAACTAGGAGGACTCGCTGACCCCTTCGCAGGAGTCAGCGCAGTCCACACGGACTAGGAACGAGGTGGGGCACGAGCAGAGTAACAGACAGAATCTGAGACTATGGTAGCCCATGAGGCATTGCAGGAAGCAGTTCTTTATACTGAGGTCATCCAATGGGAGCAGACCTGCAGATTCCCACACAAGTGAATGGTAATTAATCACAGGCTGATAGCAGGAAAAGGCAGACAATGATATGCAGCCTGCAGGAAAGGGATTGCCCCTCCATTGCAGCAGACAATGTTTGTTTACACAAAAGCATATTAAACTGTCATTAACTTCAGAGCGACTGCAGATGGAATCAGCAACTAGTTTAAGTGCAAACCAAACTATGCAAGCAAATGCATGTAATGACATTAGAACTGCTTGGTTTGCAATACCACTGCAGTCAGCAGTAAACGCTGCAGAAGCGATCATAACAAATGATCATTTATCAATAAGAAAGGTAATAGTGATTTTAACTTTTGGATTGCCTGATTAGCATCCTTAATACTTGTTTACCAGATAAAAATAAATAATTGATTTTTGATTTTATGCCCGACAGTTACACTTTAAGCCTGGTTGGGGGTCTGCCCAGGGCCGTTTTTATTGGCAAGAGGGGGGTATAGCGGGGGCTGTGGACACACAGTGACAGTGAGAGGGGCACTACTCCCCCTCCCTCACCTCGGGCCCCCCCTTCAGCACTCCCAGCATCACCCTCCAGAAATGATAGCAGTGGCAGCGGATGGGGAACTCTCTTTTCTCTGGTTCCAGGTGGAGCTCTGCAAGCCTCTGTCTTCTATGTCTCCAATGTCGCTAATCAGGAAGTAGAGTTAGCAGCGTTGGAGACATAGAAGACGGAGGCACATAGAGTTTCATCGCCACCTGGAACCAGGAAGAGGTGAGTGGCCTGCCCACTGCCATTGCACTCACTTCTGGAGGGGGAGCCAGGAGTGCTGAAGGGGGGCCCAGTGATTTCTGTCAGATTTGGAAATACATAACTGAAACATAATTGAAACAGAAAGAAAACATTTGAGCAGCAGGTTTATTTCATTTTTTTTTTTTTGTGAGAGTGGAATCCCTTTAACCACTTGAGGACCCACCCTTTACCCCCCCTTAAGGATCAGCGCTGTTTTAGCTGATCTGTGCTGGGTGGGCTCTGCAGCCCCCAGCACAGATCAGCGTGCAGGCAGAGCGACCAGATCGCCCCCCTTTTTTCCCCACTAGGGGGATGATGTGCTGGGGGGGTCTGATCGCTCCTGCCTGCCGGGTGTTGCGGGGGGGGGGCACTTCAAAGCCCTCCTCCGCGGCGAAATCCTCCCCCTCCCTCTCCTACCTGGCCCCCCCTGGAGATCCGGGCTGCACAGGACGCTATCCGTCCTGTGCAGCCAGTGACAGGCTGTCTCCTGTCACATGGCGGCGATCCCCGGCCGCTGATTGGCCGGGGATCGCCGATCTGCCTTACGGCGCTGCTGCGCAGCAGCGCCGTACAATGTAAACAAAGCGGATTATTTCCGCTTGTGTTTACATTTAGCCTGCGAGCCGCCATCGGCGGCCCGCAGGCTATTCACGGAGCCCCCCACCGTGAATTGACAGGAAGCAGCCGCTCGCACGAGCGGCTGCTTCCTGATTAATCAGCCTGCAGCTGGCGACGCAATACTGCGTCACTGGTCCTGCAGCTGCCACTTTGCCGACGCACGGTATAAGCGTGCGGTCCGCAAGTGGTTAAAAACTCCTGTATGTCAATAACTGTCACTACTACTTGCTGCATAGCCAGAAGCAATATTTTTGAGAATATGAAATATTAATGTGATGGATGTTTCTGACTGATAACTGATCATGTAAAAGTTATACAAATGAATCAGACAGGTGGTCTATGCAGCAAGTACTGTGCAAAGTAGGATACTCAAGTTATCACCTTATTGCATGAACAATGTACGGTATTGATAGGTTCATTCACAGATAATGAATAGAGACAGTGACCCTTCCTATTAGAAAAAGCTTCTTTTCAGCTGTTGCTAGGCTGCAGTGCGCGTGGGAGACAAAGCACAGAACACACATAGGGAGCTATCTGGATTTTCTAATACGCTGAAGGTAATACCTATTTCTGCATTACAGCTTTATTGAAGAAATTGTCTGCACTGAGAGATTGCAGTATTTACTCAAAGTACATGGCAGAATCCATCTCTCAACTAAACAGAACTTTCATGAGGGTAGAGATGTTATTGACATTGTACACACGTTTCTTTAAAATACAAACCAGCAAAAGTGTGCCTTTTTCAGGAAATATTGAAATCATGACTAGTACGATGTAATGGTAAGAAAGGTGCAAAGAGGGAAAACTAGACATTAACAGAGGCACTAATAGGATAAAAAAGGCTAAAAAGTTTAAAATTAGAAGAGGCAGTGGTGGACTTACCTCCTCTTAGTAGACACAAAGCAGAGTTGACAATGTATCAACAACAAGGTATTTATTTAACATACACTCCAAGATACACAACGCGTTTCACAGGCATGACTCTGCTTCATCAGGCAGTAGGGGTGGAGCATACAACAAGTACAGGTCTAGGACTAAGCCAAGCATCTCGGACATAACATCATACAGTATATGGGAAGACTTATTAGAAAGGGCTTGACTTAGTCCACCCCTACTGCCTGATGAAGCAGGGTCATGCCTATGAAATGTGTTGTGTATCTTGGAGTGTATGTTAAATAAATACCTTGTTGTTGATACATTCTCAACTCTGCTTTGTGTCTACTAAGAGGAGGTAAGTCCACTACTGCCTTCTGTATAGGCTTTTTTATTCTATTGGCGCCTCTGTTCACGTCTACGTTACACTAGTCCAACCCTTGGTGGAGGGGTGATACCCTTTATTCTGATCTACAGAGAGAAGCTTATTATTCCTGAGTGGGGACAGGTCTAATCTCCCCACTTGCCTCTACAGTGGTAGCCTGAGTGGTAACCCGTGTTTGTGAGTATATCGATGCTTACACCCTTTAATTCCATTTATTACCAGAACATACTACACTATATCAAGCTCTCGGTGTCACCTTTTCTGTGTTTTATTAAAAGAGGGAAAAGAGCCAGGGAATAGCCCAAACATATAGGCTTCCCAGCAAAGTTTCCCAGAGGTCATGGAGCACATCCACCAGGAATTAATGTGCTCCATAACCTGTGTAGCCACCAGTCTTTCAACCAATAATATGTGGCCTAATTGAATAACGTGTAGACGCCATGCTATCCTCTATCAACCTCTTCCATGCAGAGTAGTCTAGTGGTTGAGCAGTGTTTCTAGTATCTTACCTCCTTCTCCTGTGCCGACTTCAATCCGTCCTCCTCTGCTGTAGTTGCCCACTCTTACTCCCAACAAGTCTTCCCATGTACTGTATGATGTCATGCAAATGCAGAAGACCAGGACAGAGGAAGAGTAAGAATGGAAGCTCCTCCAGCAGAAGAGGATAAATTGGACCCAGTGTTTGAAGAAGAAAAATCCTGGCACCACCGGTAGAGCAGACTAACAGGGCTGATATAGGACAGACTAACAGGACTGGTAGGACAGACTAACAAGACTGGTAGGACAGACTGACAGGACTGGTAGGACAGACTGACAGGACTGGTAGGATAGACTAACAGGACTGGTAGGACAGACTAACAAGACTGGTAGGACAGACTGACAGGACTGGTAGGACAGACTAACAGGACTGGTAGGACAGACTAACAAGACTGGTAGGACAGACTGACAGGACTGGTAGGACAGACTAACAGGACTGGTAGGACAGACTAACAAGACTGGTAGGACAGACTGAAAGGACTGGTAGGGCAGGCTGCCAGAACTCACTGCAGACAAGACTGGCAGGTAAAGTGACAATCTGGCAGGGAGAACAGCACGTAGCACACAGCAAGTGTAATAAGCAAACAGTACTAGTACTGTTTAGCCAGGATTTAAATAACCATACCTGTCATGCTGGAGCTGTGGCCCCACCCTCTACCAGCCCCAACCTAATAGAGCAGAAACTTGCCGTGGGAAATAAGCACATTGCATTGTACAATTATACCACATGGCAACTCACAGGCATACAAGTTTATGGGCATGTTTACATCTCTGCATGAGAGGCAGTTCACATGCTGTATAACTGTGCAGCACCAAGTGCATGAATTTGTTGCTTGGATAGTTTAGTCATTTATTGGAGGCCGAACCAGCTGTCACTCTCCAAAAGGATGGCAACATGCATTAGTCTACAATTTCCTGATTATGGTAGAATGATGTGTCATCTAATACCCCCTCTGCATTTGTAATGCTGTCTGAATCACTTATCCATGGGCGTAGCAATCACCCCTGCGTCCCTGCCACGCTTTGGGGGCCCATGCACCTCCCTCTCCCCAACCACAATTGCAGCCAATTAGCAAAGAAACTGCCCCTTCACTCACAAAAAAATGTGTGCAGGAGCAAGTGTAATTATTTCCTGCTTACAGAGGCTGCTTCTAGATGCTTCACAGCAGAACACACTCTGCTGCCATTCCCCGGCTCCCAATCTGTGGGGTTCAGGAACAAAGGGGGCCCCATGCTGTCATTTTTGCAGGGGGGCCCTATTAAGTCTAGTTACACCCCTGCACTTCTTACTCTTAAAGAGGGATTCTGCATTACCTGAGGTAAATACTTTGACGAAGCAAATAATCAATTTATATGTAAGATAAACAATATGAAAGCGAAAAGCATAATTAAGAATACACAGATTTGCTTAAATAAACTTCCAATACATTCAAATAGATTGCTTACATCTAAGACCTTTAAGGGGTTCCAGCCTCCATGACTTATTTATCTTGCTTTATTGTGTAATTCTCTAACTTTTCAAAATGGCTTTGTATTGTGTATTTATTATCATCTATCTATGTGCAGCAGCAGTCTTTTCCTATTACTTGGTACATTCATCCCATTCATCCCATTCATCCCTGCGCTGCTGGCAAATAAGCTATAGCTAGTTTTTCCTCAGATGACAATTTAACCTAATCTGGCCAGTTTGCATTAATACCTGTTATTGTTCCAATAACATAGCATCTTTTATGTCTGAGAAATGATTTAGCTGACTCAGTTTCCATGCCCCATCCTGACCATGTTGGGAGGCAGCTATGCCCATGCTTAATTATTATTATTATTATTGATTTATAAAGCACCAACGTATTCTGCATCATTTTGGAACAAGTAACATATCTTGGAACAAGCAATGGTGAGGTAACAGATATTTTTCATCACTCATGTCTGTTTCGCCTGTAATTGTTAGCACAGGGGGTAAAGTTGAAATGGTGCATATGTCATAGCTATCTCCAGGTACCCAATCACAGGCCCCATTTACACTTAATCAGTTTTTTTTCTTCCCCATAGCAGTGCATTATGAAAAATCTTTCAGTTAAAACGCGTATAGTGTGAACTGTGCCATAGAAAAACCTGGTCATTACTTTGAAAATCAGCTGTCCTTTCAGTTATAACTGAGAGCAACTGATTAAAGAGAACTTGAACTGAAAATAAAAAGTCAAAATAACCATACACAGGTCATACTTACCTCCTGTGTAGTCTACTCCTCAATCTCTTTTTCCTCTCCTGCGTCCCATTTGTCCACTGTGATCAATGGAATTCTCAGTCCTCCATTTTAAAAATGGCCATTACCCCATAACAGCTTCCTAGTCAGCACACTATTAAAACTGTAATATCAGTAGAGATGGCCCAAAACTCCGATTTTCGGTTTGCGAACTTCCGCAAAAGTTTGGTTCGCGCGAACGTTCGCGAACCGCAATAGACTTCAATGGGGATGCGAACTTTGAAAACTAGAAACCCTTATACTGGCCAGAAAAGTGATGGAAAAGATGTTTCAAGGGGTCTAACACCTGGAGGGGGGTATGGCAGAGTGGGATACACGCCAAAAGTCCCGGGGAAAAATCTGGATTTGACGCAAAGCAGCATTTTGAAGGCAGAAATCACATTGAATGCTAAATTGCAGGCCTAAAGTGCTTTAAAACATCTTGCATGTGTATACATCAGGGAGTGTAATTAGAGTACTGCTTCACACTGACACACCAAACTCACTGTGTAACGCACCACAAACAGCTGTTTGTGTAGTGACGGCCGTGCTGGACTGGTGCGCACTACACATCCAAGGAAAGCAGCAGGCATGGCATGCAAGTCCCGATGTAGTGACAAAAAAATAACAATACAGGAGGACTTTAGAGGCCCTGCTGTATGTGACACTGATCGACTTTACTACCTTTAACAAGAATCTGTTATGGAGGGCAAGTCTGCCATCCATTCAAGTGAAAGGTATGCACTGACTGCCAGGTATAATACAATGTGTCATCACAGATGCAGTGAAAGGTATGCAGTGACTGGTATTACAATACAATGTGCAGCTGTCACACAGGTGCAGTTAACAGGTATGCTCGGAGTGGTATATTACACAGCGTGCGGTCACGCAGGTACTGTGAACAATTATGCAATGACTGGTATTACAGATGGGCACCTGTCACACACAGACAGGTAGCGGACAGTCACAGTGACACTGCGTGCGCTCACGTAGGTAGGTGGGTGCACAGTGAACAACAGGTAGGTATATGCAGTGATGCCTTTACGTAGATAAAAAATGGACAAGCGCTCAGGATAACTTGCACATCAAATAGCAGATAAAGATAGGGCAATTAGCCCCCCTTCAGGGGGTGACTCACCAGATGTTGTGGCCTTCAGGGCCCGTAATCGCTTTCAGGGTATTGGCCACCCCGCAGCCTCACAATCAATCCACCGGTTTCAGTTCAAGGTCGACTCCACTGACTCTCTCCACAGGAGTCAGTCATGCTTTGGAGGGTTGCAGCCCTCTCCCAGGTTGTATGATCAGCTCCAGCAAGTGAACCTCCTATTAGTGAGCCAATCTTCCTCCACCTGGATCAGCTACACAGGAGAGGCATTCCACTTGGCACTTCCCCCACTACAGAGGATGTGTTGCAGAGTGTGCACTAGATTGCTTTCCCCTCTTTATCTGCTATTTGATGTGCAAGTTATCCTGAGCGCTTGCCCATTTTTTATCTACGTAAAGACTTTATTGATGGTGCACGCATCTGGGAAGAGCGCTCCCACTATACAATCTTGTCCAATAGAGACTGATTAGTGGCTATACCTTGCCTGGACTTGATTTTCCACGTTTATTGCAATTCATTACTTGTATATGAGCGCAGTATTGGGGTGTTCTTTGATATGCAGTGATGGGTATTGCAATGTGCACCTGTCACACACAGACAGGTACCGGATAGGCACAGTGACACTGCGTGCGCTCACATAGGCAGTTGGTGCACAGTGAACAACAGGTAGGTATATGCAGTGATGGGTATTACAATGTGCACCTGTCACACACACAGGTAGTCACTGAATGTGCTGGGCCTGGCAGTGGCACACACAGTAGGAATTATCAAGGCTGTCTATGCAACACAAGTGTCAGTGGGACACACACACAAAAAAAATAGATCACAAGAACAAGATAGCTCTCAAAAGAGCTGTTGAGGGGTGCTTTTTTTTTTTTTTTAGCAATAAGAATCAGCAAGCTAAGAAGCCTACAAGAGCCTAACTAAGCTTTCCCTATGAGAGTCTGCAGCAGCTTTCCCTTCTCTAATTAATGCAGTCACACGAGTGAGTCCAATGCCTGACACTGCCTGCCTTTTATAAGGGGGGGGGGGGGGCTCCAGGAGGACGTGTAGCCTAATTGGCTACAATGTGCCTGCTGACTGTGATGTAGAGGGTCTAAGTTGACCCTCATGATGCACTATGGGGCAAACCGAACTTCCGGAAAAGTTTGCAGTTCTCCACGATCGCGAACCACGGAAGTTCCCTGGGAACCGTTTGCCGGCAAACCATTCGGGCCATGTGAGAAAACGCGGAAAAGCCGCCGAGTGTATTGATAGCAAGGCGGCTGGCTCCGCATCCAGCGCGGCGGTTTGTACGCAGCAGCATGTGTCTGATAATATGATAGATCGCAGAAAAACCGCCGCATGTACTGGTAGCAAGGCGGTTGTTTCCACGTCCAACGCGGCGGTTTGCACGCAGCAGCGTGCGTCTGGTGTGGCTGGGTCTGTTAGTGCACCTGGATGGAGAACTACGCGCGCGAGCCAGGAGTCAGGACCTTTATGCCAGCAGGAGATGAATCAGCTGATCAGGACGATCAGCTGATTCCTGCTGGACTCCTGATTGGCTGAGTGGCTCGGGCGGGGTGGCAGAGTCCTGCAACTATATATGTAGCTTGCTTGCCAGTTGCTGGTTGTCTGCCATTGCGAACACTTACGTTGAAGCATTCAGACCATAGTCAGATCCTACAGTGTGTTAGAACCAGGAGGACCTGGGAATTCACACTGAGCCAGATTACTTCTGTTTATTATTGTGTTATTATTCAGACTAGTTCCAGGGTGTAGAGACCAAGGACCTCACACCCAAGTCTAGGGAACTGTATTGTCTTTGTTATATTCCAGACTAGTTCCAGGGTGATGAGACCACGGACCTCGCACCCAAGACTAGGGAACTGTATTATCATTTGTGTTATAATCCAAACTAGTTCCAGGGCGCTGAGACCACGGACCTCGCACCCAAGACTAGGGAACTGTATTATCATTTGCGTTATATTCCAGACTAGTTCCAGGGTGCTGAGACCACGGACCTCACACCCAAGACTAGGGAACTGTATTATCATTTGTGTTATACTCCAGACTAGTTCCAGGGTGCTGAGACCACGGACCTCGCACCCAAGACTAGGGAACTGTATTATCATTTGTGTTATACTCCAGACTAGTTCCAGGGCGCTGAGACCACGGACCTCGCACCCAAGACTAGGGAACTGTATTATCATTTGTGTTATATTCTAGACTAGTTCCAGGGTGCTGAGACCACGGACCTCGCACCCAAGACTAGGGAACTGTATTATCATTTGTGTTATACTCCAGACTAGTTCCAGGGTGCTGAGACCACAGACCTCGCACCCTAGACTAGGGAACTGTGTTATCATTTGTGTTATTCTCCAGACCTGCTTGTGACACCCATCTTCCAGGGGTCACTGGTCACCGGGTCTTCTTGCTATTCAGCCTGAGACTCCGCCCCTTGGAGGTCTCAGGCTGCTGCACTTCCAAAGGGAAGTATTTCTCATACTGCCAAGGACCACCTGCTCCTCAGGTGGTCCTCACTCAAAGTTATTACTGTTGCACCAAACACTCACACTATATAGGTGTCCAGAGGTTAGTAATATATCTGTATTATCAGTGATTCTGCAGATCATCAATAATCGGGTATATATCTGTATTCTTGGTGATACTGCAGATCGCCAATAATCAGATTCTCTCTGCGTGCTGACACCAATCGCTACAGGCCATCTCTAAATATCACCCACTTGAGCCATAGGGAAACATGGACATTACCTTGCACATTCAGTTGTAACTGACAGCTGCTGATATATAACTGACAGCAACTAGTATATTTCAGTTCTAACAAAATATTGTCAGACTCAGAACTGGAAGGGATCACTGTAAGAAGAAAATGGTGAGCTTCTGAGAGAAACTGATGGTGAGGTTAGAATGTAATAATAATTTGCAGCTATATCATGTGTTTATTTTAAATAATTTTACACACTTCAGGTTCCCTTTAAGTGTAAACGGGGCCTATGGCTCAGATAAAATAATAGTCCCATCAACAGGGCTAACTGATCACTTCTGCTTGAAGGCTGATAGCATATTATACTTTTTTTTTTTTCTTCACAGGATATGCAGGAAGATGTGTTCAGTACATAATCTTTGTTGGAGCAGAAGAAACAGATTTATGAATATATGGAGGAAGCATTTATGGTGATTTAGTGATATATATTTCTGGCAATTTTGTTTATGCATTATTGTAAGGATTTGTGTAGGAGAAGTTAATAGGTGCTTTACTACCCAATCATATTTTTCCTTGTCTTACTCTGCAAACATTAGGGTTGATTCACTAAACTGTGCTATGACAAATAGCACGCCTTATCAGAAATAGCACGCCTTATCAGAGATAGCATGCATATCAAAGATAAAACGACTTATCACAGTTTACATGCCTTATCAGAGTAGTATAGCAAGCGCTACGAACCCGCAGGGGCTCAGGGCAGGACGAGTGCCTTTGCCAATTTCCAAGCATCAGTTTAGGGGCATAACAATAGACCCTGCAGAGGATGGAGCCGTAGTGGGGCCCAGAAGCCACAGGGGGGCCTGTGGGGGGAGAAGTTTATTTTCACTGTCCTGAGAGACTGACAACTAAAGGTGTGGAGAGAAAAAGCTTTCTGCTCTCTGCACAATTGTCCTAATGACTGTAGCTGCTCAGCCACGGATAAGGAATCATACAAAGTTTTGTAGACAGAGATTTATAGACAGTCCCTATTCAGTGCGTAGCAGGCTCTTGTGTAAAATGCCCAGCCCCATCCTTTCCACCCCCTCCCTCTCCACCCCCTCCCCAAGTGCTGTGTACTGTAGTGATGCTCAGGGCCGGTTTAAGCAACAATGGGGCCCCAGGGCAAAATAAACCTGGGGGGCCCCCTCAACATATACCCCGGAAAAAAAATCGGCATTAGGGGACCTTTTTTGCAGCTGGTATAACAGGGTGTGAAGTTCCAATCGGTCAGAGCTCCACATTCTGGCTATCCCAGATTCCCAGCCTGCATGGGGACAAGGGGTTAAAAAGTTTCAGGAGGGGGGACCCCACATAATTTAAAAAAAAAAAATTCCCACACTCTAAACATAAAATTTTTTTTGGGAAAATAGGAAAAAATGCCAGGGATCTTCATACAGCCATATTGCGGCTGTATAGCGATCCCTGGCCAAAGCGCTGCGGCTGCGTATAGACCCCCTGGAAACCCCGTCAGGAAATTCATTGCGCTTTCGTTTGATGCATGTAAAATTACACTACCGTTAGGTTTGCTACTAAAAGTGACATTTACCGCATTTAAAAGTATACTTTTTTCCTTCGAAACTTTAAAATCGATTTTCTCAAAAACTATAAGGTCTATTTGAAAAATTGTTTTTTCCTCTTATTCCTAATGATCTCTTTAACATATCCTGCAAATTTAGGGTTTCTAGCATTTAAGGTGGATTTGCTATTAACCACTAAAGTTGGCAGATTTTTAAATGTGTATTTTTTTTTCCTTTGAAACTTTAAAATCGATTTTCTCAAAAACTATAAGGCCGATTTGAAATTTTTTTTCCCTCTTGTAGCCACTGGGGGCCCCTACAAGCTCTGGGGCCCTGGGGCAGCTGCCTCCTTTGCCTTAATGGTAGCACCGGCGCTGGTGATGCTGGAGGAGTCTGCAGAGCCAGTTCTGCTCCATCAGAGGCGGACAGAGGGAGTGTAATAAGCTGTGGTCGGGAGCACACTTGTTTGTCTGTTTTCTGTGTGCGTTTTTCTGTATGCGTTTTCTGCACACCATGTGTTTCTGTATGTGTGAAAACATGCACATTTTATCACAGAAATTAATGTAATTGATAGGGGGGAAAAAAACATTCAAGTGTAGCCAATAAAATAACTTTTGTGCTCAGTTTACCTGTTCAGAATGCAAAGGGGGGCATCAAAGTTTTGCAGGGGAGCCCAGTGATTTCTAGTTACACCCCTGCATCCGTTTTTAGCGTTTGCTATGCTACTCTGATAAGGCATCTAAACTTTGATAAGGTGTGTTATCTTTGATAAGGCATGCTATCTCTGATAAGGCGTGCTATCTCTGATAAGGCATGCTATTTGTCATAGCACGGTTTAGTGAATCGACCCCATTGTCTACTTTCCCCATCCATCTGTTCATTTTTCATGGCCCAAATGTACTCATTTGCTTATTCTTTTCTCCCTTACACAGATGCTGAGTGTTTTACCCAATGATAAACTTCCTGCTTCAGGCGTGATGTCTTCATTTTCCTTTTTCCAAGTCTCTGTAGTTGTTGTTTTTAAATGAGGATTGTATTTTAATAACTGCAGTGCTTTATGGCTTCACCTTTGAAATCTTCTGTCTGTAGACCTAATGTGTGTGCTCTAGTGGTCACGGTTACTGGAGACCCTGGATGAGCAGAATCCAAATTAGTCATTAAGGCTGCTGTACCTGTTATTTTTTGAATAGTATAATCTGTAATATCCTCATCACCCGCCACCCAGCTTGTAATATATATTAGCCTTTCTGCATATCTGTTCTTCACCTCAGAAAAACATTCTATAATCTGTGTAAGATTTTTCCCATTTTCTTTTAAAGAGGTACTGTAGTGAAAATAACGTATGGAATAAAAATACTTATTTATTTACTATATTAATTCCTAAATTATTTAGTCAGTATTTGGCCATTGTAAAATGTTTTCCCACCCTGATTTACATTTTGAAATTGATCACAGGTGGCGACATCTTTCGTGCTGTCAGGAGATCTCTGTGGAATGTTTATTTACTGAAACAGCCTAGGCTAAACATCATTGGAAGGGCGGGGCTACAAACCAAAGTCCAGCAATATACAGGTGAAACTTGAAAAATTAGAATATCTTGGAAATGTTTATTTCAGTAATTCAACTTAGAAAGGGAAACTAATACAGTATATGAAATAGGAACCCTTTACAGGTGTTTTGGATTAATTCGCTGATTAGAGTCTGACACTTTGAGCCTAGAATATTGAGCATTTTCACAATATTCTAATGGTCTGAGTACTTGATTTTGGGGTTTTCATAAGCTGTAAGCCATAATAAATAACCCGCTTTGCATGTAATGAATCTATTTCATATAGTAGTTTCACCTTTAAAGTTGAATTACTGATATAAATGGACTTTTGCACGATATTCAATTTTTTTGAGTTTCACCTGTATAGCTATAGGATGAGTTTCTGATGCTAAAACTAGAATAATTACTGTATTTTTTCAGCATAAAAGATGCTTCGGAATGTAAGACACACCTAAGTTTAGAGGGCAAAAACCATGGAAAAAAAATATACTAAATCTGGTGTGTCCATGTTCCAGGAGCGTCTTGTACATGTTCTCCCCAAATTATGGTGTCCTCCTGTGTCCCTTTCTGTCCCCAGTGTGTCCCCTTCCTGCCCCCTATTGGTCCTCTTCTGTCACCAGTGTGTCCCCTTCTGTCCCCAGTGTGACCTTTTCTGTCCCCATTTTGGCCCCTTCTGTCCTCGCCTTCTGTGTCCCCCGTTTTTGCCTCCTCTGTCCACCGTTTTGCTTACACTGTCATCAGCAGAAGCTGATACTAGGGGAACCGTGCAGGAGAGGAGAGATCTATGTTATCAGCTGGAGCCATTGATGAGGTGAGCTGCACTGCTGCTTCTCATACTTACAAACAGGGGTTCTTAGGTGGGCGAAGTTGGGGACTCTTTTTATTCGGCATATAAGTTGCAGGGACTTTTCTCCCAAATTTTTGGAGAGAAAAAGTGTGTCTCATATGCTGAAAAATACGGTAATGTAAAAAAGCGTGTCCTAAATAAAGGAATGAATCGGTGACCAGATCATGGTGGCAGGCTGGACAAGTCACCTCTAGAATGTCTGCCAATTCAAGTAAAATAAAAATGTCATTGTCGCAATAATACATTCTGTTCCTAGTCAAATAAAGGTAAATCTGCGTTGCTTGTATGTGGGCCAATGTATGCTTGGTTTAAGCCATTTTTATTTTAAAAGTATCTGTGTTTTTTTGTATTGTTTGTTGAGATACTATCCCACAATAAAAATAAGAATAAAAAACACCCAATGCCTCTGAATGGAACAGGAAGGCCAATTCAAACTTTAATGATTGACAGTTTGACAGTTGTTGATGTCAGCCAGCAGTCTATTGGGAACCAACAACTAAAGCAGAATATCTGAAAACATTTTTTATCACAGTAGATCAGAAATGTCTGTTTAGTCAACTGAACTTCACTTTTGTTAAAGTGGGATGAGGGATCCATATAATGTTGTTCCAGGATAAGTGCAGCTACTTACAAGTAAACCCCAGTAATTGAATATGAATCTGATGAAACTAAATGCAGCAGACACCTGCTACTATTTTGTGTAGTCTTCTTACTGTGGATATACTACATCCTTCTATCATTTCAGAAGCATTGACATTTTCCACACCATGGGGCATATTTTTGCAAATAGGATGTTGTTAATGGCATGGAGAAAATAGGTTGTGGTAAATAGCATAAAAAAATGCAGCAGACACGAGCTACCATTTTGTGTAGTCTTCCCATCTTGTTACACTCACCATCTTATTACACTTTTCGCCAACATTGTTGCGACATCTTGTTTATAATGTGGTAAAAACAAGGAAGGGCGGAGAGTATTGCCCATCTCCTGTTTTTTGGTTTTTAATAGGAACTATATGAAAATAACATCACCAACCCAGGGGTGGTGACACTGTTATGCTGGATTATCAATGATAGACAACGACACCAACTGTAGGTGATACATAGTTCTTCATTAGTGTACACCGCAAGGGGTGATGGGCTATGATGGTATAAGTTGGGTTGTGCTAACAAGTAACATAATTCCTTATGGGCTTAGCTATAGGAATTTGCAGACAATTGTTGGCCTGTGTGTTAAAATTAATTTTTAGCAACCCATCTCACCCAAGGGTTAGAGAGCTCTGCTCTTGCGAGTTTACAATCTAAAGAAATGGGGGGAAACAAGAGTTGGGAAGGTATGCGGTATACATGCTGGCACAGTGCCTCTTAATGTTATCTATTAAGGAGTAAAACTTCAGGGATTGAAGGGGAATGGCTTAAGTTAGAGCATATGCTTGTCAGAAAAAGTGAGTTTTGATGGAGCGTTTAAAGATTTCAAAGGTTTGAAAGTGACGGATGTGCTGTGGAAGGGCATTCCAGACGCAGAGGCGTAGCTAGGGCATTCAGCGCCCGGGGGCAAAGACAATTTTTGCGCCCCACCCCCATGGTAAAACATGCGTCGCCGTGCCAAAAATGGGCATGGTCATGCAGAGAGTGACCATAGTCATGGGTGGAGCCAAATGCACTGGAAGTTAGCATTGGTGTAATGAGACCTGCCAAGCAAATCGTTGAATTAAGATCCCTTTCCTTTAAACCATAAAATATCCCCACAAAGCACTGCAGAAGAGGCCACCAATATATAAATACATAATAATATGGTAGGACATTACACTAGGACTATGGTAGGATTATATTGTGAGCTCCTCTGAGGGCAGTCAGTGACATGACTATGTACTCTGTAAAGTGGTGCAGAAGGTGTCACTGCTATATAAATACATAACAATATGATGATAAGACTGACTATGGAAGGATTAGATTGTGACCTCCTCTGAGGACAGTCAGTGGCAGGACTATGTACTCTGTAAAGTGCTGCAGAAAATGTCACTGCTATATAAGAGAGGTGGAGAGAGAGAGAGAGAGAGAGAGGGGGAGAGAGAGAAAGGGGAGGAGACTAGAGGGGGATGGGAGAAGGAAGAGAGGGGGGGGGAGAGAGGATAAAGAAGAGAGAGAGGGAAGAGAGGGCAGGAGGGGGGGGGGGGAGAAGAGAGAGGAGGGGGGCAAGAGAGAGAAGAGAGGAAGAGGAGGAGATGAGAGGGGGAGGGGGAGAGAGGGATAGGAGGAAAGGGAGAGAGAGAGGGGATAAAGAGACACACGTGTCCACTCTGCTACCTGCTTCCACACAGCAATTCAACTCTGACAAGTCACTTGGGTGTTTCTCTCTTCTCGACACATGACACTGCTGGCTGCTGCCTGGGTGGCTGGGCTGTGTCAGCGCTATTTTTCACTGTGTGCACACACCACACAGGGTAGGCAGAAATGATGGCAGTGCTGGCTATGCTGATCGCACATCTCGGCATTCTCCCTTCCTGGCTATCCAGCGCAAGGATGCATACAGCTGACAGGCAATACAGCCTTTCAAATCTTCCTCCTACCTCAGTCCCCCACCAGCTTGCGCGCGTAGTACACACACAGCCAGGAGGCGGGGCAGCACTCTCTCTCCTGAATGGCTGAAATTGTCCCCCCCCCCCCAAGCTGCCAATCTAGGGAGAGAGGCAGGGGTATTGGAGTCGGCGGCTCTGCAGGGAAATTTACCGGTAAAACTATTATACCGTCACCGGCTTTGTGTAAGTTTCACCGCCTAGATGGCAACAGCTTAGTGGCATCCCTACCTGTCGCCTAGTTGGGCTTAGCTGGTTCCACTGTACTTTTGTCAGTCTCCGCCCCTCTCCAACATCGCACTTCTTGCCTCAGTGCTTCGGCTCCTCCTCACCATCTCTGACTGGCTGGCTCTGCCTGCGTTCCACTCATAGCGATTATGCACGCTTCGCAGCGGCGGCGGCTTGTGATGTCACACACACAGGAAGAGCAAGGCAGCCGCAGCGATGCTGTGGCAGAGTTGTGATAAAAAAACAACAACATGCGGCTGGGCGCCCTTAGGGAGTCAGCGCCCGAGGGCACATGTCCTACCCCGCCCACCCCTAGCTACGCCCCTGTTCCAGAGGAGGGGTGAGGCACGTGAGAAGTCTTGTATATGTGAATGCGAGGAGGTAATTCTAGAGGAGGACAAAAGATACTCCTGTGCAGATCTGAGATTGGGGTTGGGTTGGTAGCTAGACATTAGTGAGGAGATGTACGGGGGATAGAGATTGTGGAGAGCTTTGTAGGTTAGGGTTACGAGTTTGAAATGGATCCTCTCACTAATTGGCAGCCAATGAAGGGCTTGAAAGAGAGGAGCACCGGAGGAAGCCCGAGAAAAGAGATGAATGAGACGAGCACCCGTGTTCAGTACAGTATAGTATCATAAAAACATAGCACCTCCCACATATAGTATCTTCCCACATGCTCGGAGTATCCGTAAAGCGGTAAGGGCCCCTTTTCCACTAGGAGCGGTGTGATGCGGCTACATAGCCGCATTGCAACGCAGGTGTCCTGAAACACTTGCACGGCAATGGAAGAGTTTTCACTGCGTGGATGTTGTACGGAGCGATACGAGAATATGCAGCATGCTGCAGATTCTCGCACGCCCGCATCCGCCCGCAGCCGCGTCCTATCTCTTCAATTCACTTCCGCATCGGGAGATGCGAAAGTGACTCGGGCGGCGATGGAAGTGATGCGATGCAGCTAGGTTGCAGCATTCGCATCACTTTAGTAGTGGAAACTGGCCCTTAGGGGCAGGCAGGTCTGAAAGCATGCAGTCCTGTGTCTAGAATAGATAGTGAAAGCTGATCTGTACACTTGGAATGTAGCATCTCATTTACATTGTGTTTACTTTCTGTCCTGAATGGCAGAGCTCACCTTATTCAGAAATCTGTTCTGTGTAGTTTTGTAGACAGCTCTGCAGATTAATACACTATAGTCAGCACATACACGTGCAGATTATACCTACTGTATTCATCTGCTGCAGAGCTGCAGGTGTGTGGCAATGTCAGATCAACTCAGCACAGAAGCTGAATTTTAACCACTTCACCCCAAAGGGGTTTTTACCCTAATGGACAAGAGCGATTTTCACCTTTCAGTGCTCATCCCTTTAATTTTCCAATAGCTTAATCACTACTAATCACAATTAAATGATCTATATCTTGTTTTTTTCACTACCAATTGGACTTTTTGGGGTTGATATTTGTTTTCAGTAATTACTTTATTTTCTATGCATTTTAACGGGAAAAACAAGGAAAAATGAAAAAAAAATACACTATTTCTCCAATTTCATCTCCTATAGTTTTAATATAAACACTGCTACTGTGCATAAAACCTAAACATTTTATCTGCCTATTTGTTCTGGTTACCACAAGATTTTAATTACCGGTATGTCCCTAGTACAAAGTATGGTGACAATATAGTATTTGGAAATAAAGGTGTATTTTTTCTATGGTGGTTTTTTTTTCACTATTTTCACGTGCACGTGCATGGGAATGCACGTACGGGAGCGCGCATGTGCATGCATGCGCACAGCAGCAGCAGCAACAGCACTGTCTGACTTATAAAAATGTCCTGGAGCCATTAAGAGGCTCTAGCAGGATGTTTTTATAAGTCAGCTTGTCATTAAGAGGTTAAGGTACTAGGACGTTTATCTTATAGACCATCTCTGCACATAGCTTGTGTCTGGCTAGTTGGGTGGCCAAAAGGCCCAGGGTGCTAAGCTGCGCCCATGTCTTTCAAGGTGCAGTGTGACCAGGGGTGCTCGGATACCCCTTTTCAAAATCCAAATTGATCCGAATCTGGATACCGAGATATCCGGATCCGAATCGGATATCTGAATCCAAAATGTTTGTTATCCGAGTAAACTCGAATATCCGAACCCATTATCCGTCCAGATTCAGATATCCGGATAGAAAACCGGAAGTGACCTGAAAATGGCTTAAAATGCTTCTCTCACTCTCTCTCTCCCTGCTAGTCAAAGTTCGGATAGTGGAAAAAGTTCGGATTATCTGGGTATTTCGGGTATCCAGAATCTGGATGAGCACCACTGAGTGTGACTACAAGTCGCAGCATGCTAAACTGTCCTGTACTTGTGTATTTATATTTGCTGTGTAACTACTGGTCCCATCACTCCACCTTGAATTATACCTGTGTTTGTTCAGATGCTGTGTGACTACAGGTCCCAGCATGCATGGTACCTGTGTCTGTTCATGATTGGAGTAAAGATCAGGGGCTAGATTGACACTTTTTGTAATAAAAAAGAGAGGGATTCGTCAAAATTTTGCTGGGTAGGCTTATTCAAACCACTGCTAAAGGCCCATGTTGTGCTGCATGGCTACGCCCATTCTCAGCAGAGTGCCCCAGATCTGTTATGATCCTAGCAACACCCCTGGTGTGCGATACTGTAGGATTCTTGGCAATTAGGACATGGCTCTACAGGGATTAATGGAATAATTGTGCAGGAACATGGCCATAGAGGGTGAGACTGGACTGGAATTACTGGGGCGGGCACTTGGCCATACAGGTAGCACATGGCTATATTTGTGGGACCATGGTTATTACTATGCGTGGTGGGGAACTTTGCGTGGTGAGGAACTTTGATTTACTCAAAAACTATAAGGTCTTTTTGAAAAAAAAATATTTTCCATTTCTCCTCTTGTACCCACTGTCCCCCTCCACATACCCTGCACATTTGGTGTTTCTAGCATGTAAGGGGGCTTTGTTATTAACTGTTAAATTCGGCGGCTATTAACTTCAATGTAATTTTTATTTAAATTTGCATTAAACGCGAACGGCGAACAGCCCATGTTCGCCAGGAACTATTCGCCAGTGAACTGTTGAGGCCATCTTTAGTCATTGTATGCACACTTTTTATATGAGCTCCGGCAGATTGACCCCCTGTCCGTAGGACTCACTCTGAAGGGAATGGAATAAAGGGAGGGGAGATGAATATACAAGGCAGATGGTTAACATTATGCTGAGTAGCCTGATGTTCATAGTTATACGGCTATTGTGTGCATTAAATTCAGCTAAGCCTGGAGTTGAAGAGTCAGGCAGATTTGGTGAATATTCAACAGAATAATAACCACTTTGTCCTCCACTACAGTATATCTACGTCAGCTGTGGCACCCTCCAAGCCACAGTGACGTAGATA